>NW_021163054.1:0-445000 GCF_004324835.1 Dendronephthya gigantea
GCGCTGTTAAATAACTCTCTTAGCAGACTTCCACCTTCGAGTAAAATTATCCTTCTTGCGGACTTCAATTTGCCTAATATTGATTGGAACATAACATCACCAATTCAACAAGATTCTCTAAGTGACTATTTTTGTGACTCTATTGTAAACTATTGTGGTCTCTCACAACTGGTAGGAAATCCAACTAGAGGCAATGCTCTATTGGACTTAATATTAACCAACACTCCAGAAATTATATCAAATATTGATATAGACTGTGGTCTTGGATTATCAGATCATAACGTTTCATTCTTTCATATCAATGTTTACATTCCTCGTCCTCGTTAAGCACCTAAAATCGCATATGATTATAAAAATGTAAATTGGGATGGCTTTCGGGCCGATCTATCTATAGCTCCATGGGACAGTGTATTTTTAGAAAACAAGATTGAACAAATTTGGGCTAAATGGAAGGAGCTCTTCTTTGCTGCTGTTAATAACAACATCAACAAGCAACATTTAACCAAAAAGAAGAAAAACGTCCCGTGGTTAACTTCTGCTATTTGTCGTCTTTTTCTCAAAAGAAAGCGACTATCGAAGAAGGCCGGATCTTCTCAACTTCAGTCTGACTGGTATAAATATAAACAGTGTAGGAACAAGGTTAAGTCTGAACTCAACAAGAGCTATTGGCATCATATCCAGTCTCTCAAAAACGGCGAAAATCCTAAGCGTTTCTGGACATAATATAGGTCTAAGACGAAATCAAGATCTCCTCCGTCTGAGGTTTCCTTTGGAAACACAAAAGCTACAACCGAATTTGATAAAGCCCAGCTGTTCAACGAGTTCTTTGCTTCAGTGTTTACAGAAGCCCTTCTATACTCTTCTATATATAGCCGATCAACTGCGCGACGATGGTAGCTCTTGTACAAACCAAATTATTTCACCTCTAAAATGCTGTAAGTCTGAGGTTGAAAAATTACTGATTGGTTTGAACGTCTCTAAAGCCCATGGCCCAGATGGAATTTCTGCTTGTTTACTTCGTGAAGCTGCCCCAGCTATATCTGGTCCTTTAACAGATTTGTTTAATTACTCGTTACATTGCGGTGTCTTACTGATTGAATGGAAATCTGCACATGTAACACCTGTGTTTAAAAAAGGTAAAAAAGAACTGGTTGAGAACTATCGCCCAATTTCTCTAACAAGTCTGATAGTAAAAACCTTGGAAAGACTCGTCTATAACCACATATTTGGATTTGTAGAATCAAACAATCTGATCAGTGATCATCAGTATGGTTTTCGCCCTGGCTATTCTTGTACAACCCAGCTGATTCATCTTTTTCATGTTTTTGCAAAAGCTTTGGATCAACACAACTCTACGGATGTACTTTTCTTGGACTCTCAAAAGGCATTTGACTCAGTTCCTCATAATCGACTTCTACTCAAGCTGAAACAATTCGGCATTGTTGGCCCACTCCATTCATGGTTATCTGCTTTCCTCATTGGACGGTTTCAGCGAGTCGTGGTAGAGGGCTGTCAATCTGATTGGGTACCTGTAAAATCTGGAGTTCCTCAGGGCAGCATCCTGGGCCCCCTGTTATTTATATTGTATGTTAATGACATACCTGGAAGTCTATCTAGTCATTCAATATTGTTTGCAGATGATGCCCTAATATATGACCATTATCGTCCATCTTCAACTTCAGTGTCTGCACAGGAGAGCCTGAATCAAGTTAATGGTTGGTGTGGCTCGTGGCTTTTGAAAAACAATGCTAATAAAGGCAAGGCCATGAAATTTACCAGAGCAAAAAATCGTGCTAGATGCAGCTATTCTATCAACAACAACATTATTGATCAAGTATCTACTCATAAACATCTTAGAGTGGTTCTTTTTGATGACCTGTCATGGAAACCTCACATTCTTTCAACAGTAGCATGCTCGAACAAATTATTGGGTTTACTTAAACAAACCTTTGAATCGCACCATGAAGCTTTACTGAAGGGCTATAAAGTTATGATTCAACCAATACTCGGGGTGGTGTAGCAGCTCCAACAAGGTCTCTCCTGATTGGTTAACAAGCTTTTTGATAATATTTTAAATATAACTGACATATCATAATTATTACCTGATCGCGTTTGCATCTACCCGCGAATTTTAGAGGGCAGTGTGCATGTTATATATATAAACATAGATATACATACCCGGTATAGATATACATATAGACATAGATATAAATATACATATAGATATACATACCCGGTATAGATATACATATAGACATAGATATACATATAGATATACATATAGATATAGATATACATATATAGATATACATATAGATATACATATATAGATATACATATATAGATATACATATAGATATACATATACATAAATATGGGTTGCAAGGGTAGCAAAGTAATATACATAGCCATATATTGTCATATATAGAGAGATAGTGAAATATGGGTAGCGAGGGTAGCAAAGGTAGCGAGAGTAGCAAAGTAATATACATAGCCATATATTGTATATATAGAGAGATAGTGAAATATGGGTAGCGAGGGTAGCAAAGGTAGCGAGGGTAGCAAAGTAATATACATAGCCATATATTGTCATATATAGAGAGATAGTGAAATATGGGTAGCGAGTAGCAAAGGTAGCGAGTAGCAAGTAATATACATAGCCATATATTGTCATATATAGAGAGATAGTGAAATATGGGTAGCGAGGGTAGCAAAGGTAGCGAGGGTAGCAAAGTAATATACATAGCCATATATTGTCATATATAGAGAGATAGTGAAATATGGGTAGCGAGGGTAGCAAAGGTAGCGAGGGTAGCAAAGTAATATACATAGCCATATATTGTCATATATAGAGAGATAGTGAAATATGGGTAGCGAGGGTAGCAAAGGTAGCGAGGGTAGCAAAGTAATATACATAGCCATATATTGTCATATATAGAGAGATAGTGAAATATGGGTAGCGAGGGTAGCAAAGGTAGCGAGAGTAGCAAAGTAATATACATAGCCATATATTGTCATATATAGAGAGATAGTGAAATATGGGTAGCGAGGGTAGCAAAGGTAGCGAGGGTAGCAAAGTAATATACATAGCCATATATTGGTATATATAGAGAGATAGTGAAATATGGGTAGCGAGGGTAGCAAAGTAATACAAATATAGTTAAATAAAGAGATAGAAAAATACAGGTAGCGAGGGTAGCAAAGTAATATATTGATAACGTTGTGTTGAAATCATTTGACCAAAGACTTACAAATATTTATTGTTTTGATAACGTTTCGGGGTTTAACTCCATCTTCAGGTTATAAGATACAATTTAAAAATACGACTACGTATACCTATGCAATTAAATAAAAATTAAACTCCGAAACGTTGTAAAACAATACTTTATCTAAGTCTTTGGTCAAATTATTTCAACACAAAGTTATCAGTATAATGCAACATACAGAATGAGAGTATGAGTGTATGAAGGTGGCCTAAATTGGGGATATTCGGAACACATGTTTAGTATGGCGGCAAAACACATGATACACTGAAAAAATGAAAAGAAATTGGAATCCCATATCACAGGTCCATTATGGTATTCTGTGTCATTACGTTGCTAAAAAGACGTCTGATTGTGCCCGATTTAGCAAAGTACTGTAACTATATTCGAGTCTGTTTTGATGCAAACGAAATGGTAAATCATATCGTTAAAGGTTAATTAAAGTGAAAAGATAGCCTTTCATTTATGCCAGATTAATAGTGCCAAGTCTGTGGATGAGTTGCATTTCTTGTCGTTACGGCTATCGTTAGCACCACATATGGGACTGAGCCAAAGGGCTGATGAGCCACGGAGAATAAAAGTTCGATGCTATCTTGAAGGAAATTCCTCCAGAGTACAGAGATTGCCAAGTGATAAACAAAACCATTTCTTTTAGGAAACATATCGATATTAAAATCGTACACAGCAAATTTATTCCGAATAAAACCAATATTTTGGGGAGGAGTACATACAGTGACCGATGCAGTATACAATTCCAATGGAATAGGAGGGTCGGTAAGATCATATGATCCCATATCACCAAGCTTGTTGCCAAACATTTTACCTCCGGTAATCATTGTCACAGTCAGACACGGATACGAAAATTCCAGCCATCTGGTGCTAACGATAGCCGAAAACGACAAGAAATGCAACTTATTCACATTTGGCACTCTTCATCATGACAGACTATTTTTCATTTAAATCACTTCATTTTCATTTGGTTCTCTAATTTCGAGAGCTATTTATAGTTTTGTACCAATTAAATTTATAAATATAAAAAAAAATTCCCACCTATGAAAAATACAGTATTACGAGTTAATAGAAAACAACCTGTAAGACCCAAATGAATAATTATTGAATATTTATGTTTGAGCATTTGTGTTAAGTATTGCGGGCTCGCGAACTGAGATATATAAGCGCTAAGTCGCATAATTAGTTTAGTTTTTTACTTTAAATTACTGGACAGTGGAAGTACGTTATATTCGAGGATTCAAGGACAGTAGAAGGATTCATTTATATTTAAAGCCAAGATTCGTCAACGTGAGGTATATTATGTTTCATTATTGCATGCATATTTAAATTGTAATAGTAAGTAGTAATAGCTAGTGAAATATTTATTTTAGAAAACCAGTGCATTCAGTGCAAACTATGGTGTAATAAAGAAGACACAATTTTAAGTGCTGTGACTGAGTTATTCTCATGTTGAACTATAAACGTAGATGTTTAGGATCTACATTAGTTTTCTCACGATCGGAATTGTATTGGCGGCAATGTACCAGTTTAATCGAGAAGACGACCAGACGAAGATTCCCACAGCGGCCGACCGGGACGAAACGTTGTTGTTCGAGATCTAGAAGGGGCGCGTTTGGAAAAGCTTCGAAGTCTACGGTTATCTCGTGCTGGATACTTGGGAGCTATGAATCGAAAACAGCAGTTAATCGAACAATTGCTATTAGACCCAGCAAATTACGAAGCCGTAACCGCCGAAAAAACTTCAATGAATAAAATATTTGACGATTACACAAAATGTTGTAAAGATTATCGGGCTTGTTTAACTGAGAACGAAGCGGTCGAGTTTGAGGAAATGCTCGGAGAGTATAACAGTGTTAGCAGGAACAGGGAAGAGCTCGAAAATCGAGTAGAAGAGTGGCTACAAGACGTTCAAAACAAGATTATTGACGATAATAAGCAAGCGAAATTACAGACGTCGCGGTTAAGTGATCACGGCGGCTTGACAGTTTCACCAAAATTTGAATATCCAAGCATGCAAGATCGCGTTACTCCCACGCGTTCTCCTTACGATGAACAGAATAAGAGAAACTCTATATCGCAGACTCCAACAAAGAAGGCTGAAAGTTCTAATGGGAGTATGAATAAGTCAAGCGTTCGTTCAGCAGAAGCAAGATTTCGACGAGCTAAAGCTGAAATGGAAAAGAAACATTGTCTAGAAATGCAAGAAATCGAACGTCAACAGCAAAATATAGAACAGAAACTTGAATTGGTTCGTATAAAGCAAGACGTTGAGTCGAAGAGAGCCGAACTGCAGCGAAAACGTGAACTTTTACAACTGCAAAGTGAAATCCAACTGGCTGAATTAGAAGAAAATTGTCGTGTGATGGGTTTTCTACGCTCGAAAAAGAATACGGTGCAAAAGAATTGGGGAATGATCTGTTGTATACCCATAAAGTTAGTCCTTTGCAACCTACTCGTGTGAACCCTGGCTATGGTATCCCATTAGGAGGCTATCCCGCCACGATGAGTCCACGACCAAGATCGGAAATCAGAACAAGTACCGCAGCGCGGGTTTCGAAACGAAAGCTCACACCTTTCAAAGACAATTGGAGAAGATATGAGAGTCGTAGGGAAGCAAGACAATCCTGGTGATTGGTGTGATGGCATAGCTTCACCAGTATATGATTCCAAAGAAACCGAAGGAATTGCAACGTATGTTAAAGATCCAAACAAGAATCGTTGATCATGATGGCTCAGACACTGGAACGTCTATTAGCAAAGGATTCGAGATCCAAAACGAGATTATTTGACCTTTGATGGTAATCCAATGAATTATCCTCGGTTTATAGAGAACTTTAAAGTCAATATAGAAGAAAGAGAACAGGATTCTAAAGCTAGATTGGCGTATCTTATACAATTCTGCACTGGCGTAGCAAAGGAAGCCATTAGTAATTGCGTTATGTTACCAGACCAAGAAGGGTATCAACGAGCGAAGCAAATTCTGTACAATTCCTTTGGCCAGAGTCATATTATCACTCGCGCATACATCAACAAAGTGACGAAAGGTGGTTCGATAAAGGACGGAGAAAACGAGAAACTGTCACAATTGGCTCGAGACATGGAGAATTGTGAAATCAATCTAAAGCAACTTGGTTGTGAATCGGAGATTAACGCCCAAAGTAACTTGGAGAAGATTGTCATACGTCTGCCTAGATATTTACAAGCTGATTGGGCGAAGGAAGCATATATTATGTTCGAAAAGGGGACGTTGCCAACGTTCAAGCACCTGTCTGGATATATCACGAAGAAAGCGAAGCTGGCGAATAGTTCGTTTGGTCAGTTGATTGGTTCGAAACCTCAAGATGATGGGAAACCAAGGAATAAGAGAACCAGTGGCGGGACATCTTTTTCTACCCATGGTACAGAAGAAAATTCGAGAGACGAATTAAACCGCGTGAAATGTTATTATTGCGAAAAGACTGGTCATACCTTGGACAGATGTTACGCATTCAGAAATCAGTCTTTGGAAGAAAGACGGCGGTTAATCCGTAAAGAGAAGCTCTGTAACCTTTGTCTTCGAAAAGGACATTTTGTGAAGAAGTGTAGGGGACGAGATTCCTGTTTGGTTGCGGGATGTGGTCAGCGGCACCACAGTCTCTTACATCCTGTTGTAACAGTACCTAAGCAGGATCCAAAGACAGAAAAACAGAACAATGAAAGTGAACCTGAGAAAAAAGAGGAGCAGGAAATCGAGAACAACGGCGGCCAATGTTCTGCGACTGGGGCTGGTAGACGTGGAGTTCGCCTTCGAGTAATTCCGTTAAAGTTCGTGGAGTAAATTCAACACAAGAAATTGAGACATACGCACTACTCGACAATGGATCTGACGTCACGCTTTGTGAAAGCAGTCTAATTAAGCAGCTCGGAATTAGTGGAACACCTACAACGTTTTCCCTGACCACCATAAGTGAAGGAGTAAAAACTAATCATGGAGAAGAAGTACGTCTGGTGGTTTCGAGTTTGAATGGAGACGAAAGTGTGGACATTCCATGTTCCTGGACGGTAAACAAATTGCCAGTATCTAAAAATTGCATTCCAACTGCTCGTGACGTGTCAGAGTGGAGTCATCTTGAAGGAATAGAATTTCCTGAACTAGAGAATAAGAATGTCGCGATGATCATTGGTTGTGATGTTCCCGAAGCACATTGGGTGTTGGATCAACGCCGTGGAAGACGGAAAGAACCCTATGCAGTTAAAACTTTGTTAGGCTGGACTCTCATGGGGCCAGCTCGAACCGAAGAACCAGAGAAGTTCCATGTTCATTTTATCAATCGGGAGGACAATAACTTACAAGACCAATTAGAGAGAATGTTCCAGATGGAGTTCAGCGAGACAGATGCAATATCAACAACAGAAATGTCTATGGAAGATCGAAAAGCTTTGTCTATCATGGAAAGTTCAGCGAAGCTAGTCAATGGTCATTATCAAATCGCTTTACCTTGGCGTTACGGTATTCCAAATCTACCAAACAACAGAAGTATGGCCGAACAAAGAATGAAATCTCTTCAATGGCGTTTAAAGAAGAACCCTAAGCTGAAAGAGAAATACAAGAATGTTATCGAAGATTACGTAGAGAAGGGGTTCGCGAGTAAAGTGATAGAAGAACCTGCAAAACAGCTACAAAAGAATGAATCAAGCAGCATTGGTCGAGTATGGTATCTTCCTCATCATCCGGTGTTTCACCCTCAAAAACCAGGAAAGGTCCGTGTTGTCTTTGACTGTGCAGCAAAGTACAAGAATACGAGTTTGAACGATCAGCTTCTGCAAGGTCCCGACTTCACGAACAAATTAATAGGAGTATTGATCCGCTTTCGCCTAGAGAGAATTGCCCTAACATCCGATGTGGAGGCCATGTTTCATCAAGTTAGAGTAGATCCCAAGGATTGTGATACTTTACGATTCCTATGGTGGCCAGACGCTGATTTCGCAAAACCCTTAGAAGAGTATCAGATGCAAGTACATCTGTTTGGAGCCACGTCATCTCCGAGTTGTGCGGCGTTTGCATTACGGAAGACTGCACAGGATCATGGAGCGGAGTTCGACAAAGAGACCGTGAATACTGTCAACAAGAACTTTTATGTCGATGATTGCTTGAAATCGGTTCCAACAGTCAACAAAGCAGTATCTCTTGTAAGCGAGTTAACAACGTTATTGGCCAAAGGAGGATTTCACTTAACTAAGTGGATGAGCAATAGTCGTGAAGTCTTGGCTTCAATACCTCAGAAAGAGAGAGTGGCGTCAGTAGTCAATTTGGACTTCGAATCGTTACCGGTAGAGCATGCGCTGGGTGTCTTATGGGATGTGGAAGACGACGTGTTTCGTTTTCGTATCGCAGAAATGAAAGAGATAAAGACAAGAAGAGGGATATTATCTTTGGTTAGTTCAATGTACGATCCAATGGGATTTGCTTCCCCGTTCGTTCTGCCGGCCAAGCAAGTTCTTCAACGTCTATGTCAAGCGAAGTACGGTTGGGACGAAGTTTTGCCTGAAGATGAAATTGAGTTGTGGCGCAACTGGCAAGAATCGATAACACAATTGAAAACCATGACCATTCCCAGATGCATCCGACAAGATATGTCAGCGAACCTTTGCAGAGCTGAAGTCCACAATTTCGCGGATGCGTCCAGAGATGGCTATGGGGCAGCTTCGTACTTGCGTCAAGTTGATGAAGAAGGGAAAGTGATCGTCTCACTTATTGTTGCTAAGTCGAGAGTAACACCTTCGAAACCTGTGACAATTCCTCGATTAGAACTGACTGCAGCTGTGCTAGCTGTGAAGCTCAATCGTCAAGTTGAAGAAGAACTAGAGATTCCTATTAGTCGTGTTGTATTCTGGACTGATTCGACTGTGGTGTTACAGTACATTAATAATGAATCCAAGCGTTTTCAGACTTTCGTGGCCAACAGATTAGCTGTGATTCATGATATGTCAACGCCATCGATGTGGAGATATGTAGACACAAAATCTAATCCTGCAGATTACGCATCCAGAGGATTGAAAGCTGATGAGCAACGGAAGATTCATGTGTGGCTGAATGGTCCAAATTTCTTACGTGAAGAAGAGGATAAATGGCCAGAAATGCCTGAAGGGCTTAAAGAAATGCCAGACGAACAGTTAGAATGGAGAAAAACAGCACAAGTACATGAGATTGTAACGTCAAAGGATGGCACTGCGTTCGACAGATTCCTGGAATATTATTCAAGTTGGTATGCTCTTCAAAAGGGTGTTGCATGGTTCCTTCGTTATTTGTCTTTCCTTCGTTCTACAAAGAAATCACCTGACAAAGTTAAAGACGGTATCGCGAAAGGACACTTGACGGTTAACGAAATTCGTGTTGTAACTGACAAAATCGTAAGATACGTACAGCGTCAGAACTTTTCCGAGGAGATTGAAACGTTGCAAACAGCTGAAACTAAGAGTGATCGAACAAGAAATCTGTTGAAAAGAAGTAACTTACGGAAACTAAGTCCAGTGTTACTGAATGGAATATTGCGAGTCGGAGGACGCCTCGAAAGATTCATTATCATTTGATGCGAAACATCCGATCATTTTGCCTCAAAAGCACCATATCACGAAGTTAATAATTCGACATTATCATCAAGTCGAAGGTCACATGGGTTCGCGCCAAGTATTGGCTACTATTCGGAAGTTATTCTGGATTATTCACGGCCCGTGCGAAGTGCGAAAGGTAATAAAGACGTGTGTGCAATGTCAAAAGAGATACGCGAGACCGGGCGATCAAGTTATGGCTAATCTTCCAGATGCACGGGTAATACCTTCCAATCCACCCTTTACATTCGTTGGTGTGGATTATTTTGGTCCGATAATGGTACGTCAAGGCCGCGGACAAGTAAAACGCTATGGTTGTCTATTCACCTGTTTAACCATGAGGGCGGTACATATTGAAATTTCTCACTCCCTTGATGCAGAATCATTTCTGTGCGCATTTAGCAGATTTACGAACCGACGTGGTCAGCCAAGTGATGTTTATAGCGATAATGGTACGAATTTTACAGCGACTCACTCCATCTTGAGAGAAGAATTCAAGAAACTTCAGTCCAAGACCTCCCAAACTTGTATTCAAGATCGCCTGCGAAAAAGCTATATCCAATGGCATTTTAATCCTCCAGCAGCCAGCCATATGGGCGGAAGTTGGGAAAGACTTATACGATCGATTCGACGAATTCTAAAATCATTGTTGGAAGAACAAATTGTGAATGACGAAGCACTGCTGACGTTCATGACGGAGGTAGAGAGAATCTTAAATGATCGTCCACTTGTTCGACAAGAAAATCATCCAGATGACCTGGACCCCCTTACACCGAACAAGCTCCTTTTGCTCAGATCGGACAAACCCCTTCCTCTAGGAGTCGTGGTAAATGGTGACAAGTACAACAAACGGTGGAGACAAGCCCAAGAATTGGCAAATGCGTTCTGGAAACGATGGATAAAAGAATACCTTCCCCTTCTGCAAGAAAGGCAAAAGTGGACAACAAAGAAACGTAACTTACAAGTTGATGATTTAGTATTAGTCGTGGATGAGAAAAAACCACGTGGACAGTGGCCTCTAGGTCTGGTGGAAGAATCGTATCCAGATAAGTATGGTGTTGTCAGGCAAGTATTGGTACGTACATCCAATGCGAAATTGAAAAGAGACACAAGAAAACTGTGTTTGCTCGAAGGAGCTTATTGAAATAAACACTATGATATTATTAATTTAGTTTAAGTGTTATATGGTATCAAGCTTAATGAATAGCATAACCTTGATAGGGGCGGGTAATGTAAGACCCAAATGAATAATTATTGAATATATATGAGCATTTGTGTTAAGTATTGCGGGCTCGCGAACTGAGATATATAAGCGCTAAGTCGCATAATTAGTTTAGTTTTTTACTTTAAATTACTGGACAGTGGAAGTACGTTATATTCGAGGATTCAAGGACAGTAGAAGGATTCATTTATATTTAAAGCCAAGATTCGTCAACGTGAGGTATATTATGTTTCATTATTGCATGCATATTTAAATTGTAATAGTAAGTAGTAATAGCTAGTGAAATATTTATTTTAGAAAACCAGTGCATTCAGTGCAAACTATGGTGTAATAAAGAAGACACAATTTTAAGTGCTGTGACTGAGTTATTCTCATGTTGAACTATAAACGTAGATGTTTAGGATCTACACAACCATTAAACTGTACGTACCTATATTTCCCATCATCAAAGGATTGCTAAACTATGGGTAGCTAAACTATGGGCTGGAACTATTGGGTAGTCAAAGTGTAGGTTGGATTGGAATTATTCAGGGGGTAGTCAAACTATGGTCTGGAATTATTCAAGTGGCCAGTATGTAGCTAAACTATGATATGGAATTATTCAGGGGGTAGTTAAACTGGTCTGGAATTATTCAAGGAGTGCCTAAACTATGATATGGAATTATTCAGGGAGTAGTTAAACTATGATATGGAATTATTCAGGTTGCTAAACTGTGGTCTCGAATTATTCAGGGAGTAGTTAAACTATGATATGGAATTATTCAAAGACTGGCTAAACTATGATATGGAATTATTCAGGGGTTGCTAAACTATGGTCTTGAATTATTCAGGGGGTTGCTAAACTATGGTCTGGAATTACTCAGGGGGTAGTTAAACTATGGTCTTGAATTATTCAGGGGGTAGTTAAACTATGGTCTCGAATTATTCAAGGAGTGGCTAAACTATGGTCTGGAATTATTCAGGGGGTAGTTAAACTGGTTCAGGGGGTAGTTAAACTATATGGTATGGAATTATTAGCTATTAGCTAAACATGATCTGGAATTCAAAACAAATAATTAAATAATTGATGTGATCGAAGACTTGTAACTAACTGAGTGTTAATCTGAACAACCAGGGTCCTCAACAGAGGATACAATTTTAATGATCTATTTGAATGGTCTATTTTTCTATTTTGTGTTGTAATGTTGTATTATATGTTGTGTATTTTCTACATTGTGCGTTATCATATCTTGTGTGTATATAATTTGTTTTTATTACGTGTATATTTTCTCTTTTGTGTGTGTATCCTATTTTATGTGTGTTTTATATTTCGTATATAAATATAGTTTGTATTGCTCATGAGTCACGATTGCATACGTACATAAACTTCATTTCTAAGATCACTAATATCTCGCGCATATTCATATATTCGACAAGGCTGTCTATATCTTTCAAGATTTATGGAGACATCTTTGATCCAATATATTAGCTAACAGTAACACCACGCTATAGCATTTCAAACATATTCTTCAAAATAACATGCAGTATTTCTGCACCCTTGAATGAAAATTTACATATCATATTATTAAAAACGCCAACGATGACGAGTGAAATGATAATTTTAATATTAGTAATATTAAACCGGGGGTTTCTTCGAAGTTTATTGGTTCGCTACCTTTGCTACCCTGGTTAGAGTCTGAGCCAATAGGAAACAACCTTATTGAAGCTGCTACACTACCGAATACTCGAGTACGCCTGTCACGTTTGGAACCCACATCAACAATATTTAATCAATAAACTTGAACGCGTTCAGAGAAACGTTACAAGATGGATCAATGGTCAAAATGAAACATATGATGAGCGAATTAAATCTCTAAAACTCCCATCACTCGCTCTCCGCAGAGAATTCCTTAGTTTAGTACATTCATGGTTGCTCTGCTGGTAACATTAAAGAAACTTTATCCTTCTGTAAAAGAAAATCCAGACATTCTCATTCCTATAAACTTTATAGACTGTATTTCCGTACTGATATATTTAAATACTCTTTTTGGAATAGATATATAGATAGCTGGAATAAACTCCCATCTGTTGTTGAACAGAAAATGTAAATAGTTTTAAGAACGCCCTAAAGAAACATCTTTTTGGATAAACCTAATCTGTCATATTTAAGAATAATTTTTTAATCTATCCATAGTATCAATATAAGTACTGGCCTTGGACGTAATTTGTCTTGTGTTTGGATATATTTGTAAATATAGTAATACATATTTCTATGTAAATATAGTTTATGAATTATTTATATTGTAATATGGGGCATATTTCTCATGGGGATTAAGTACCTCTCTATTATGACCCAATTATAATGATAATAATAATCTCTTGTAAATATATTATTATTATTATTATTACATTAAAATTGTTATATATAATTAATTGATAAGAAATACAAACTTGATAAACCCCGCTTTACCGGTAGCTTATCAATGACTACAAGAATTGACTCTATATTAATATGCATGTACTGATTAAAATCTACTATGTGTCATTATTTTCCGGTTATAAAAATATTAAAGTGTCATAAGTTTTGGGTTATCCCACTCCTTGTTTCGTTTACAAATTATATAATACGATGATCTTATGCACATATTGAAAAATTTTTCTTTTTATATATTTGCTATGCTGGGCGTCAAATTTTAGGTTTCTGAGCATTTCATCAAAGCATTTAGCTGATCTACTAAAACGCTTAGTGCACTTAAGGATAAGTTGACAAATTTAACACAATCATAGCTTGACTCTAGCTCTTTAATTAAGTGGATATACTTTTGATGTTTCCGATGGGCGTTATCTTGCATGTTTGACTCATATCCAACAGTAAGCTCAAGAATATATAAATATCTGTTTTCAATGGCAAGTAAATGATCAGGTTGCAAGTTATTTCCGGTGAGAACAGATGGGTTTATAAAACAAGGTAAATCAACAAAAATTCTCGAAGTTTTTACCGCAGTAAGGGTTGATGCAAGAAAATTTAAGACGGAATCGGGTAGCCATGTATATCGGCCTTCTTTCAAGTATGTTTGACAACCAGCAATAACATGAAGCAGGGATTCAGGAGACGAGCAAAAAGAACAAGCTGAAGTTGACGACACGCCCCATTTTGAAAGGTTTTATTAAAAATTTTTTTCCCGCTTTTAACAGCTATGGTACTAGAAATTTGATTGGCATTACTGACAACTTGCACCCTGTCCATGAGGTAGTTTTCGAACCACGTCATGGCAATGTCCCTAAAACCTAATTAATCTACATAACTTGCAGAGAAGACTGTCATGAGGCACAGTGTCAAATGCTTTTCAATAAACACTGCACAAATTTTGATAAAACTTCCCCTTTGTGTACTTTATCTTATTTGCTACCTGATTTCAAAGTCGACGATACGTGCTCCAATCAATTTCACTGCCCGATTTACATTCTTTCTTTAAGTAATAACCTCTCTCATTCATAAGTTTTTTGAGGTTTTTTGTGAGCCATGGGCAGCTATGTCCTCTCACTTTCTTCCTTGCCATGGGCGCATATTTATCACACTTGTCAAAAAACCGTTCTTTCCATATCTCCCACGCATCATTCACATCCTCCTTTTCAAAAACTTCATCCCATGGGACCATCAACAGGTCATTATAGAAAGTAGTGCTGCTGTAATTTGCATAGGATCTACAATTAATAACCTTCAGTCGTTGTTTCCCAGAATTTATTTTTCGGACTACTACAATCATATCATGATCACTTACACTGGAAGCAGCAACGCCTGCAAAAGAAATGTTACTTTCATGAGTAGTAGCAAAGAGATAAAAAAATGTAGAGCTATTTCTGGTTTTTCTCATTGCTTTGTTAATTACTTGAGACAAACTAAAATTAAGGAACATATCCTTTAATATTTTAGTTTCCAACAAGGGTCGTCTAGCCAGAAAATCACAGTAGAAATCGCCAGTTACTATAAGCTCTTTATTCACTAGACGATCACGGAATGGATCCATAAAGTAAGATTATGATAGAGGTCAATAAATAGCCCCAAACAGTATACCCCAGAACTTGGGCAATAATACTTCAAGCCAAGAGTGTCTTTCACATACACAGCTGTACCACCACCATTTCGACCATTCGAGCGATTATTTCTTTAAAGTTTGTAGCCTTTAAGTAAAACTTCATCATCATTAATATTATGATTGAGCCAAGTTTCCATCAGAGCAATAATATGCACATCGGGGCACTTCGACAAGAGAATCTCTAGCATACTAAGTTTACCACGAAGGCTTCGAATATTCTGACGGACAAATCGTATATTGCGACATTTTAGAGCTTCCAGTAACTCAGGCGGTATTTCAAATTCATCATCCACCAAACTATCATCCGAAATGTTTCCCAGTAAGCACATAGAGCAAGCCTTGTTGTTCTCGAAGGAGGCACTCAAGCATTTAATATGATGGAGCAAATTACACATCAAACAATTCGCTTTCCCTTGATTTTTTCTTATTGTTTTTAAACATGTGCTAAATTGTAGTTTGCCTGGTCCTGGATTTGACAAGATATCTCTCCACACAACAGCAGAGTATTGGCCGCCATAAGATCTCGAAATGACCATTCGTTGTCGGTTGCTAACATCAGGAATGGAAGTTTTCTTCACTTTAAATCTGTTGGAGATATCAAAATAACTCAAACTTCTACCCCTGTCTAATTGAACAGCATCAGTAAATTTCTTATGACTTTTATTAACTAAACCATCAATAAAGACAACCAAGAACAAATAATAAGTTACCAAGCATCCAGTCGAGCAACTGCCCACCATATTGCTCTATATTCATCATCATAATCAAATTCTAGATGTTCTTCATATACAGCTGATATGGGCTCCACCATCTCACAATCGTCTGTAGTGATAGGCAAAGCTTCAAATTTGGACCATTACTCATTCACTATATTTATTTGGCGCTAACAATACATCATCTTTTCAATGGCAAGGGAATGCGAACCAGCTTTGTCGTTGCTTGAAACTTCATGATAGATAAATTATTAAATTATTTCAATCTGTTTGGTGAAAAATGAAATAAATGTAGACATTTATTTTTTCACCATACTTTGTTCTTTTTCAGACCTGTATAAAAGATCAACTGCTCTATCCTTGACTCTCAATGATACACCTGCTTAAATATTGGGTGGACAATACCATGATATACTTCTCTGTTTGGATCCTTTACATTATCAAAGGAAACCTTATAATTTTCGTTCATGCTGTTGATCAAACTTTTGTTCAGTGATATTTGATCGATTTGGCTCCCAAGCTTTATTGCAATAGCTTGACCATCTGAAAAAAATAGGTATAAGCTAAGTATACATGTATCTGCTCACAACAATCTAGTTTGGGCAGCAATTGGACCTATTTTTTACCGCTGTTCAAGCAAAAAGAAGTATGCTTAGTAATATGTAGTAATGTCAGTCATGACAGTGATATAGACCTGCTGTTTTGAGAACTTTGAGGTTTCACTGGCTT
The DNA here is from genome assembly GCF_004324835.1 of Dendronephthya gigantea. Taxonomy (NCBI): domain Eukaryota; kingdom Metazoa; phylum Cnidaria; class Anthozoa; order Malacalcyonacea; family Nephtheidae; genus Dendronephthya; species Dendronephthya gigantea. The sequence continues at coordinate 16,604 of NW_021163054.1, forward strand.
GTTTGCATTTCCTATATTCCGTTGCATATGCTATGCTCTTCACTTTTGCTTAGCCTCAGCGCTCTGTATTTCATTAGCTCGTTTTTCCTTCATGTATTTGCTTAGGCTGAGAGCTCCTATTTGACTCCTCGGGATTTAAAAGTACCTGATGGCAAAGTTGATACATAATCATACTCATCTATATTACCTAAATAAATATCTCTAAGTTGATCTGTTCGTGAAAATCCATGTACTATAGTGTATTCAGAAAATTGTTCATGTGTCTCACTAACGACTATATTTAACTTCAGCTGATCAGCCAGAGCTTGGGAGCACAGGAGGGCGCTTATATAGTGGGCGGTGAAACTGGCACAAGCATCCTTTTCAGCGAAAGTCAATAAGGAATGCACTTTTCAACGCTGTTTGTACAACCGCTGTTTTTCTCTCAATAATTGATGTTTTAGGGGAATTTTTACATTTTTCCAACAAATAAATTACTTACTATTTTATTGTTTGAACACTTGCTTGGAGCATGAAGTTGTATTGTAAAGAAAATATTTTGGATAACGACCTGTTCTTTGTTGACTTCCATAAAGGGATCATTTTCAATACACAATATGCAACCCAGAACTTGGAAGACAATATGCTTATGTTGTAATGTGTCATTACAACATATTGGAAGACAATATGTTTATGTTGTAATGTGTCTCGTAACCTGTCTTGTCCGCCATGGTGCTGTTGTTAGTCGTATGGTACAGATGTTTGTTAATTTTTTTTTCTAAGGGTCGCTGTAACTGGCTGTAAAAGCTGTAGTGATACCCGGCCATGTCAGTATATCAATAATTGTCTATATTTGTTAAGTGTAATTGTATTTGAATAATTAGCAAAGCCTAATAAATAAATAAATAAATGTTGTCAACTAGTCCCAGGCTTGGATTTCAGGTATGTCAAAGATTATATTTATCTGCTTATATTTTAATGATTTTAATTAAAATCCGAATTCGATCTGAAATCCTTAGGCCACAATGTCACTGCATGGTAGCCAACAAAAGCTGTAGTCTCATTTCACGATTCGGCATGATTAAATAAAAAAATTTTGCTCGTTTTAAAGCATTGTGTTAAAGTAACTGTAAGCAGCAAGCGAAATTTGTGCCTTAAACAATTTTCAAAATATGCCTTGGCAAAACGTGTGCCCAGTCTAGAAATGGTGTGATCATAACACCATGCAAGCTTCTCGTTAGGATATGTTGGTGCAATGCTCTTGCCAGTGAGCTACAGAGGTAGCTGACAAGAGCAAGCATGGTTAATGTGTATATGATGGTAATGCCAGGAATAGGCGAGGGTAAATCAGTTATAATTTTTGGCACCTCACCCGATGCAGGTAAATTCTAAAGGTTCAAAGGGTCTTAATTTCAAGTGTAATTATACACACTTCAAATTAAAGCCAGGAACAGTTGATGGAAAAATGAGTCAACTATCGGTCCTCCAGCAGGAATTGAATCCACGCTATCGCAATGCTTTTGCCACTGAGCTACAGAGGTAGCTGACAAAACAAGCGTGGTTAATGTGTATATGATGGTAATGCTGGGAATAGGTGAGCGTAAATCAGTTATGATTCTTGGCACATCACTCGATGCAGGTGAATTCTAAAGGTTCAAAAGGTCTTAATTTTAAGTGGAATTATACACACTAGAAAGAGCATTGCACTGGCATCACTATAGCGTATGTTCGATTCCTGCTGGAGTGACTCATTTTTCCAACAACTGTTCCTGGCTTGAATTTGAAATGTGTATAATTCCACTGGAAATTAAGACCCTTTGAACCTTTAGAATTTACCTGCATTGAGTGAAGTGCCAAAAATCATAACTGATTTACCCTCACCCGGCATTTTCATCATATACACATTAACCACGTTTGCTCTCGTCAGCTACCTCTGTAGCTCAGTGGCAAGAGCGTTGCCCTGGCATTGCAAAAGTGTAGGTTCAATTCCTGCCAGAGGACCGATAGTATACTCATTTTTCCATCAACTGTTCCTGGCTTGAATTTAAAGTGTGTATAACTTCACTCATTTAGCAAATATAAGGTTTTTAAATTATTTTCACGGCATGTCACTTGTGAAAGCCAAACAAGCTTCCATTGTTTTTCTTGTCTTGTCTGGCTATCAGGAAAACTCCTTAGGATACACCAGGTGCTTATTGCTTAATTCAAAGAATATTTTATGGGAACATATATATTCAATTTATTTGCAAGACATATGAAGACATGTATTTTCCAGACATTAGAAGTTCTCGTGTCCATCTTGACAGTTTGAGCAAAATGCATGTCAAACTAGCTGTTCAAGTACTTAGTACAAAAGTGCAAAAGGACAATGGGTAAGTATGAAAATGAAGCAACCAAACAACTCAGCAATTCATTTCAAATTGTGATGCATTGTGGAATGTCTTCAATGACACTAAACCATTGAGTATGTTAAAAGATACCCAAATCAAAGCTTTAGATGATGTACTTGACGTTTTTGGAAGAATGAATTGGCCTCTGCTTATACACTTAAACCAGAGATATTATCCCATTTCATATTTGGCAAACTATTTTTAATAATTTTGATAAGGTAAAGGCTTGTTTAAAGCCCATTTATTTCCAAATCTATATACAAAAAGTTCACATATTTAAGTAAAAAACAAAAGTGGTATGGTAAATTGACCACAGCAATGCAAAAGCTTACAGTTACTAAAACAATCATTGTAAATCATGTTTGCAAACTAAAATTGAAAATGAATTCAAAGCCCTGTTAATTTACGACTTTCAGGTATGACCTAACAAAATATATACCTTGTAATCATATTTTCCTCATATATTTCCAGGTAACAATCAATGGCTTTAAAGCACTGGTTAAATTCATTGGTACACTTGAATTTAAATCCCTCCATGGAAGTCAGCCTTGTATCATTCCTAAAAGAATAAGTCAAGATATATTAGAGTCATTCTTTTCTATGCAGAAGCAGGCATGTGGTGGTACAAATAATATGATGGCGTACCCTTATGGTTACATGTCAATAGTATGATAAGTTATTCTGAAGCTAAGCACCTGTCAAAAAAACAAACTAACAGAAATGATGTTGATGATATTGAATTTGGTGAGGAACAGAAGTGTAATGATAGCATTCCTAAAAGAAGCAATGTTTGGGGTATTTTTTTTCCCAACATATGTGGCCAGTCCATCTTTAAACCATTTATTTTCTAGTGTTAGAAATAGCGCCTATAAAATGAAAGACAAAAGACATCCCCTGACACAGAGTACTTATCACAAAGACAACTCCATGGGTTTTTTTCGCATGTGTGATTCGTCATGATTTCTCACTCAGCAAGTACCATAAATAGAGGTAATCACCACCCTGTCAATGTCTAAAATGGCACCATTTTTAATATTGAATCACACTTATGCAAAATGATGAATTACACTAATGCAAAAAAACAATGGAGTTTCTCTTTTAGTAGGTTTTCTTTGCTTCTGATGTCTCAAACCTATTTGAAACTATGATTCCCAAATACTTACATGCACAGTTAATAGAAGGGGGATAATTAGGCTAACCAATGACGTCACAACGGCTGTTTTAGCAGCGGCAGAGCAAAAACTATACCGCTATTTAAAAGTTGTCGCAATGTTGGTGGGCACTATGAAGTGAAGAAATGGCAGAAAGTTAGTGACGAGCCTGTCAAAAAACGCCCGAAAAAAGACAAATAAAGGAACTAAATCTCATATAGTCTATTAGCCATGATCGTTTCTATAAAACACTTATTAAATTGATTAACCAAAGCATTCTAGCTATAAACTCAGATTTCATCAATGGAAATAATGTTACATGCACTTCAGATGATGATATATGTTACAAAATAATGTGCGTGTTGAGACTGAAAATTTAGTGCGACTTGCGCACTGCGACTTGTTTTGAATCATATATTGTATCCTCAAGATGTCTTTTCTTTTCAGGATTTGCTTTTTGCTTTAATATTCATTTTGCTTTAACATAACATTCGTCCAATCATGAACTATGAAAATATTCATAGACTATGTATAAGGGTCGACGGCAATGTGACACCTAAATCGCCAGCTAAGAAGAAACAATTTGTCGCTAAGACTGTAGAAAGGTCTGCTGAAGTGTCAAGCAAGAGAAAACTTGAGTTCACGTTATCGGCCAAAAGCGCTCACAGGGCTGAGTCAAAACCGGTCAAGCAACATTCTGAACCTGAAACACCTTTACAAAGATATATTTCGAGTTCTAAAAGAAAGATCGAAAAAAAACAGCAAGCTAAGCAAAAGCTTGTCGTCGAAGTGACAGATTTAACAAAACTGATAAACAATGCACAAGCACAAAACGGCGGTCGAGATACTGTTTGTCGTAACTGCCACGAAACTGCACATTTGAATGTTGTACCGTGGATTGGGTTGAATTGGGACACTTTTTATGCAAATATTTTAAAATTTAAGACACCATTTTTCAGAAGGGCTTTAATTATATTTTGTATTTAAGGTCTCATACTTTATTTAAGGCAACATAGCAAGTTTTATACATACCCATAGTGAAGTCTGCTTTTGTTTAAAAAAAAGCCTTGTCCCAATTCACCCCAGACTGAGGTGAATTGGGACATATTGCCAAACATCAGGAAAACTAGGTGAAAATTGGTATTAGGCCTGGTAGGGTGGTTTGGGACATTTCAACTATTTCAATACAGTTCATGTAATATCAATCCAACACATTTAAAAGGTTACAAGGCCTCCTTTTTCACATGTACCAATCAGCGAGACTAAAATTAATTGTGTCTTTTTAAAAACAGTTATACTGGAATTTTTAATGCTGGAAAATAGATTGGTAAGACTAAGAGAATGATACTAATTGAAATGAGATAAAACAAAAGCAATGAGACATGTCTTTGGATAAATAAATATACAATATAATTAAAAGTAATCCCACTCTCCAAATTTAACAAATCTTAAAACATTGATAATATCAAACAGTAATACTATCACATTAACAATTATATAAATGGAGGTATACAATGTCATTTGTATAACAGGTTTTTCACTCGCAGATTAAGTGAACTTTAGTTTACGTGCAATAACAGTCATTGTGAAACCAGAAATTTAGTACATGTACTTCCAGCCCCATCCAGCTTTCTTTAATGTTGGAGTGACATCACAGTCATAAACTTTTTCATAAAAAACAGCATCTTTTTCTCATTCAAGGTTCTGAGGTTCTTTAATACCAAAGGGTTTTTCTAAACATTGGACCATGGTTTCCCCTTGAACTTTTTTTAGAACTTTGCCAACGAACACTTCTTCATATAAAACTTTGACCCATTGTCCAACTTCAATGTTTTGGGGCATTAACAGGTCCAGTCCTAAATCTGGAGGCTCATTTTCTGACTCAACTGATTCATTTTCAGACCCACTAGAATCATCAGACTCTTTCTCATCATCACCCTCATCTTCAGATTTGCCTTCATCTTCAATATCACTTACACTAACACTTTTCCCATGTTGTACACTTACACGTTTCCTACGCTCAGGCTGTCTCTTGTCCTCTGGGTTGCACATTCTTTTTAATTGCTCAAGCACGGCTTTAGAGATGTTGGCACTGGAGGATGTAGTACCATCTTGACTCTGTGGCAATTTCGCTATTAACTCTTGAGGATTGAAAGGGTAAATACCACATGCCCTGAAGCCAGATTTCAGGTTATCTGCATTCAGAGATGCAACCAACTCTTTCAAAAGACCAGGGAACGAGTCTTTTGGAAGACTTCCCAGGGATGGTTTTTGTCTTTCCACAACTTTAATATTTTCCTCCATTTACGTTTGAGTGGGCCATAAAAAGCCACATCTAGTGGGTGAGAGAGATGTGTACTGTTGGTACCAAACATATAAAGGATATGTTGTTTTTCTCACACAATCTAATCACATCCAGTGAAAAATGGCTAGACAGGTTGTCACCAATGACTACTTTTCTCCCTTCTCTGCGTTGAGCCCATGGCAACACAATAGTCCGAAACCAATCATCAAAAGCAACTGCATCAAACCAGCCAATCTTAGTACGATTAAAACGAGCACCTTTCGGTCCTCCAGCTGTCCATGTATTCCACATGTTGACAGCTTTATAGACAACATAAACTGGTAGTAGTTCACCGCTGGCAGTACCACAAAACATTATACTTGTGCAACCTTTGGTATAGTTCATAATATGCTCAGGATATTTTTTACCACATTTAAAGATGAGTTTTTCAGATCCAGGGTCATCTGAAAGATTTGTTTCATCATAGTTTAAAATATTTTCGGGTGGAATTCCATCCAATGCGACTTTTAAATGTTCAAAATATGTTTCAAACTCCTTTTTATCCATTTCTGCCCGTTTGGTTTTAATATTCTGACATTTACGTGGACGAACATCATTCACATGACGTTTCAAAAAGCTTCTTGCCCACTCAACACCTGGAAGATTATCTTTAAAGTTACTGACCCTTTTATTTGACATATCCAGATACGATTTAACCAGAATACGAACGTCTAAACTTGAGAATGAAAATCCCCACTCACCAACAATCATTAAATGACTCACAATTGCAGTTTCTTGTGAGGTAGGTTTGGCCACCATGTGGCTTCGATTGAAGGCCACGAACCTTTCTTACAATGTTGATTTTGGAATACCAAAGCGATTTGAAGCTTCACGAATTCCCATACCAGCCTCAACTGCTTTAATAGCACTAATAAGTGTCTCTTTTGTAAAATCTGCATACCTCTTTTTATGTGAACCAACAACTCTTTTGTAATTTCTCATTATACATTTAAATTTTATTCAAAAGATTCAAATCCCAAGATCACGACGGTTGAAAATTGTTGCAAACATGAGATCCTGTTATGTCGCAATTCACCTCAAATCATCACCCATTGTACAGAGTTGCCCCCAAAGTCCCCGGTAAACCAGAAATAACGCAGATTTTTAGCTCCTGGTACTGGGCATGAATGCATTAATGAATCCCTGGCGAAATTTTCGCACCCATGCTGGCGATGCAGCAAGATACTAAGCAATTTTTTGTGGATCACAGAATGTAACAAATTTATCATTTTAAATCTTACTCAATTTTTTCACGCAATAACATGTAAAACTCAAATTACTTCAGTTTTTTGGAACCCTTATCACTTAGCCAAGTATGGCAAACATGATGTTTACCAACAAAGCACATTTTCTCCATTTTATGTAAGCAACAATTTAATAAAATTGGTGTCCCAATTCACCTCATTGTTTCAATTCCCCCCAATCCACGGTACTACATTTTATAGCTGCGGTGAGGAGAAATTACATCATTCAGATACCCCACAATTGAAACAAATTAGACAGTCAATACGCAAACTAGAAAGCGAAATTGCTGAAATCAATAATGAATTACAAAGTAGACAGGCTGCTGTCAATAAAGCAAATACCTCAGTAACAAACAGAATCGAGACCGACCAAACTCTTAGAAGCAGATGAAGAAGATGACAAATACACTTACACAGTGAACGGACACAGAAATTGGCCGTTATTATGAAGGCATGTATATGCTTTGGAGGGATATTGCAAAAAGAAATTAAATGGCAAAATACATCTTAAGCATCAACTGTACTCTTGACCTTGCTTTAAATGATGAAAGCTCTGTTGTGGGTTATAAAATATCACAACCACGAAAACATAGGCAAAACCCCAGCAAGAATGTTTTAGAGAACAATGGTACAATTTTCCCAGAGTCCAGCAACAGAGAGTTTTGTGAAAGCCAACCTGATGTACGCTATATGCCTATGTTGAAAGAAGAAGAAGCAGAACAATTGAAAATGGTACTTTCAGTCAGCGCTCGTGACAGTTCTACAAACCTTCACGAAAGCTTAAATGCCCCACATTGGCCACAAGCACAAGCTGGTCTAGGAATGTCCTGGTCATGTCTGCAGGTGTCTCAGTTGGATACTGCTTATTCTTATCATCTGCAGATGTACTATCTGCAGAGAATTGAACCACCAAATCCTTACTTTTATGACAACCACGATTACCATCCGCAACAACCAGTCATTACAAGTAATACCTATACTCTAGCCTCTTTACCTGCCAAAGGCACTGGAGATGATGCCGATGGTAATGATGATGAAGTTCACATACCTACTCATGTTGCAAACACAAGTAACGAAGCCGAAAATACAGAAGATACTGCCGCTAATATTTTGGTGAACCTGATGAACAGGGACACAACAAAAGAATGAAAAAGGTGAATACTTCTAATATGGCTAAATTTGAGGCCAAACGTTGGACAGGCACGTGAGGCATGTGCTACTGTATTTATATATAGTTGTTTGACTTTGGACTGTTAAGTTGTTGCTTTTTTGAATTGTTACACAGTTAAATCGTTTATGCAAACGTTTTGTGCATGAATTACATATTTTATAGTAAATACTAGATTTAGCAAACTGACAGACCGTAGATTTAGTTGTTGTTTACTAATATTTTTACCTACAGTTTATTTCAGAAACTTTTTACGCCTCAGACTCAGACTAGTTGCGTACGCGAAAGAAGTTCCGAAGACGAAATTCAAATCGAATTTCGGAATTTCAAATAGAACTTTATATTCTTAGGTAACGCCAGTTAACAAGCAATTTGAATCACTATAAACAGTACTTTCAACAACCTTGTCGAAATATTACTTATTACATAGTATAACTCAGGTTTATCTATATCAGAAATTGCAAAGGTTGGTGTTACAAAACTGTATTGTATAGACTATACTATATTGTTATATGCACTGTTAAAGATGCTTATTTGCAGGGAGTTATTTTAACTCTCCCATTATATACTATATTGTTATATGCACTGTTAAAGATGCTTATTTGCAGGGAGTTATTTTAACTCTCCCATTATCCTTTGTTAGGGGAGTTAAAAATTTAACTATAGTTTTGGAGTAAGAATAACTCTCTTTGAGGGGTTAATAATTTTTAGACCTTATTAACTATGCAGAATTAACTCCTTTTAGGGGAGTTAAGCAATCTAACCCTCTTTTATGAGTTATTTTGACTCACCTATTACCCTTTTTTTGGGGTGGTAAAAATTTGACTATAGTTTCGGAGGTATTTACTGGAGTTACTTTTGACTCCAAAAAGTGAGTTGTTCTGTACCTTTTTTCCTAACTCCTATTTTAGGAGTTAAAATAACTCCCTCAAAATAACAGTGTGCATGTATATAAACCTGAGTTTCATGTTGAGATTGCTTTGCCCTGATATTTTATAGTGGCCATAGTTCATAGCGATTCAAATTGAACTTCAGTATTTCATTGCGAATTGAAAATGAAATTGACAACTTTACATATAACTTCCCTCCCAATTCACAGCTTCCAAATATAATACGCACTGAAGGTTCACCTGAGTTAAAAAAACGTTTTCAACTCAACTGTAATTAATTATATTATACGCAAAATAGATAAGATGTAAGGTTGTAAAATCCTTTCATGTCATTGTGTGTAATTGTTTCAACCGCATACCAGGCAGCCAACTTGATATTGTTGTAAACTAAGTCATTAAAATCGTGGTTCAGAGCAGTTTTGATTTTGTTAAAGCACAATTCTATAGGGTTAAGATCTGGGGAATAGATGGGTGTGTACAGCAGTTCAATGCCCATATCTGCCAAGTAATCGTCTAAAATTTCACCACCATCAAAGTGGTGTACGGCCAAATTATCCATTACAGCAATGTCTCCAATTTCCAAAATTGGACGTAGGGTTGTCATGTTTAGGTTGTTTGCTGCTTCTTTGAAGAAATTTAGAAATTCTGCTGTGTTTGTCGCCCTGCCAATCAGGTTAAAGTACTCAGGTCCGTTGACTTCTACACATCTTTCGCCGATTGGAGAGTTTCCGTAAAGAAGGGTTCCAACATCTGGGACCTTTATGCCTGCTTCTTCAAAAAATTTGACTTTTTCAACGTTTTTGGAGCTTTTAAATACTTGATGAATAGTTGCGTCTACAACATATTTTCGAAGGTAAATCTCTCTGCCGCAATGCGAGTTATTTTTTTCCTTGTGTACTTTTTCCCTGATAATAATCTCGATTTAATGCCTCTTGAAATCGCTGAAACAGAAATATTACCCCCCATGTCTCATAACTCCTCCAACATTAGGTAAATTTCTCGTAGTGAAATGGATCCTTTTTCTGCTTTGAGAGTTTTGATCAGTTCCAGATCATTGCCAGTAAGCTTGGAACTGTAATCCCCTCCACGTTTTAGACTCTCTGTATTGTATGACTCACAAAATTGTGTCCAAATCTTTCTAACAGTGTTTGGTGAAATCTTCAAGTCCTGCGCCACATTTGTGTAATGCGATGGGAAAAACCCGGTGGTTCTATCGCCTCCCAAACTAATAATTTGACTAACAATTAGATCATGATAATCTTGAGACAAAGAAACGCCTGATTTATAACATCTGCCGTATCTATTTAGGTTCATGTTCACTTAATAAATCACAACTGTAAGTGTTCGATTTCGATACAAAACAATTAGTTTGAAACCACGCCCACAAATTTTAATTGAGCTAAACTAAATCTTTTGATCGACAAACGAAAAGTTTTTATCCAAGAACTCTGCCTGCAAAACGTTTTAAAACGTGGATAAAAATGCATGCCGCATGGTAGCTCGCAAATGGTAATAAAGTCTCAAGCATAAGAAAAATACCTTACTTTTATATAGAGTTTGACAACATTCTCCAAAAAAAAACTATTGAGTTGGAGATGAAAGTTCAATTCCAGATGCCAAAATTATATTCTCCCAGAAGGACTTAACTACAAGAGAATTGAGCACTGTGTTGCATATAACACTGGTTGGTATGCTTCTTAATGTTTCATTTGTCTTGGCAATTTTAGTTCAAAAATTTCAAGGAAACCTACTAGGTCAGCAGAGGGTGATACATGTCCTCCGCTGCTTCGTGCAGAAATAAACTCTTGACTAGCTGGCTCGCTCGACCTCATTGCTTGTAACAAACCTTGAATTTCCTCATTTCTTCTTTTTTCTCCTATTTTTCTCCTATTTTTCTCCTATTTTTCAAATGTAGCCTGCTAACTAAATACCCTGGAATATATGACAGTGCTAGCTTAAATATCTCCTAAACGTACTTGTGTGACACCACTGCAAAAAAACCTATTGCTTTAGCTTTGAAAACAACCTGAAAATTGATACCTTATCTGGAAATGTGGTTCACTCCTATGCAAATAAATACATAATGTGGTTCACTCCTATGCAAATAATAATGTTCTCGCAGCATGTGCCGCTAAGTTACCATGTGACTTTCTCCCCTTTGATCCCCAACATCATTTGCCGCCTCCTTTGAAGTTTGCCGGCTAGCCTAACCATCCCCTTCTGTTAACTGTGTTACATGGTACCAGGGGCAAGTTTTATAAAACCTTTCAACTACATTTTTGAAATGCAATTTTGCCCTTATTACAGTTAAATATTAACTAGATTATACAACTGGTCCCAGGCCTCCAGAGTTACACTGCTCTTTGAATACATCTGAGTATTGTTTTTAGAGAGAATAAAAAGGGAATAAAAATATATTAAATCAAGGGGTTTTGGGGAATGTTGCAGAGATTTAAATTGAGCGGGGGTTTGGATGTTTAAATTAAAAGGTTTGTTCATTGGGATGTTTAGATATGGGGTTTCTTAGAGATAGTTAAAATGTGGTTGATTTCCATAATTTTATGTTGTAAATAACATTCATTCTTATTGTATAAGCAATAAATCATTTTACTATGTCATTGTATGATTTTATTTTACTATTACAACATACGTCCTCAATATAAGCACAGGTTCCCTAGGAACAATGGCTGTTTCAAAGCCTTCAAAATTTTAGCCAGTTCTTTTCCTTGAAGGTTGGCAAATAATTTTTCCTGCTCAGGATGGGGTATAGTTTTCAGATTGAGTAGAAATGCACTTATTGATGAACTGTTAAAATTGGATCTTACGGTTACAATGGTTTGGTTTTTTCTTGTCCAGGTGGAGGATAATGTAGAACATTTTTTAACAGAGGGTCTTATTTGCTGTTGCAAAGCAACACTTCTTTTGTTTCGTTTCATTCCTTCTTGTTCACGAAATATTTGTTGCTTCGATTTAATAAAAAAGGTAACTACTCTTTGGAGGACAGCAACAGATGAGGGAATATCAGATGTTTTAGTAAGTTTATACCATCTAGCTCTCAGTTCTTCATTTTTCGACATATGGTCACGGCACAACTTTAAAATGTTTCCTTTTTCTCGAAGAATGTTATCCGGGCTTCACAGACTTTCAACTAATTTATGGAGAAAAATAAAAAATGGAACAACATGCTCATGAATACAATGCGTTTGCCTTTTTTCCAAAAACAATTGAAGCATTTGTAACAGTTTCCTCAATGGGACTTTTTTTCCATTTGTTTATCACGTCTCTTGCCCTTTTTACCGCCCAGCCTGCATGGCCTTGAATACTGTCACTATCCTCATCCTGGTTTGGGTTGATGGTGCTTGTAGTTGGTAAACTTGGTACGTAAAATATTTTAAATTGGGAGCTCTGAAATGGCATTTCCAGCATTCTGACAGCACAATTTGAAAAATATTCCTGCTTTCTATACAAGATATTTAGCGTGCAGTTTTTTCAATATTTACTTATATATCTACAATTTTGGATAAACAAATGCCAGAACTGTATACTATATAATCCATTCATAATTAAATAATCATAACATATCAGCGTAGCATCTGCATTACAAACATTATTTGAACCAAAATCTTAATTTTAGTTCTTTATTTTTTAATGTCTTGAGTGTAGAACATTCTTTCCCTGGATTTGTTTGCAAAATCGCTGGTAAATGGCACTTGGCCACCTCCTTTCATAACTTTTCAAGAGGCAGAGAATGAAGAGGGACTGAATTGCTGTACATAAATGTTTCTTCATTAACTCTGTCTCTTTTATTTCGGTCATGGTGAGTTTCATTGAATTTGCCCCCGAATAATTTCTCTGCCACATCTTTCATGAGTTTTCCGAAACATTGTCACATTGCAAAACGTTGTTGATCCTGACATAATCAGACATATTACTATTATTTTGACCACATCTGGAATCTGTTCATGTAAGCCAAATTCTGTTTTCTGGAAATAGCTTAGCACATTTGTTGCTCCAGGTTACTTGACCAGCTTCATTTTTGTTAAACCAGTGTCTTCAAATCTCTGCATATTTTCAGATACTCTTTCTTCGAAGGCAATATATTGCTCTAAAAGGCACGAGCAATCTATTCCAGTACATACTTCATTACACCATTCTGGTGAAAAGGAAAGGTTACCTTTATTGAGATATCTGGCGAATGCAATGAAGTCATTGTTACATTGTTTACATAACCTTTCAGGATTATGGCATCACATTGCTAACTTTTTTGCTTAAGTAATTTTTTAGAACTTTGAGAAAAATGCATAAAACTATATAGAGAGTTGTATTCTTTGCGGTGAAATTTCTTACAAGAAGTAGTAAATAGAATACAGTTAAAATGAATAAGCTAAGAACACAGCAAGGTTGATAAAGCTGTACTAGTTATGAATTAGGCATAAATGCGATGAACTGAATATGACTTAGGCAGTTTTGTCACTTGGCATATAATGCTACATAATAGCTTAAATGGACAATATTAACACCATTTAGTTATTTTGGTGTGGTAGACTGTCATAAAACGGATGTGCCCATTTAGGCAGCACTGGTTTCCTTGCTTGGAGGTCGTTGTACTTCCTTCCCTTAATTGGTAGCTGCCTCTCGAAATAATGCATCTATGTGAATGGCTGTTTAGGAAGAGAGATTCTTTGTGGCAATGTTTCCCAGGTTGCCTTCTCTGACATATCCAGTTTGAAACGAACTGTACCAGCGGATTGAAAATCGATGGCTTGAAGGTCATACACTGTAGGATTCCCAACTTTCTTACCAGGAAGAATGCTGCTGAGGTAGCTCCAATTAAGTTTCAGCACTTCGTCGTGGGACACTTCCTTCACAGTATATGGCGAGGGCTTTAATCCAGTGGCGTAGCCAGCATCGATAATTGGGGGGGCCCATATTCATATATTCATGTAAACAGACTGTAAAGACAATTGATTTGAAAAGAAATTAATCCTGCATATCACAAATATATGAATATGGGCCCCCCCAATTATCGTTCTGGATACGCCACTGCTTTAATATTGCACATTCCATGATCACTACCTAATCATGGGGGACATAAATATTCCCAACTACTTTTCTTGGGATTGTAGCATGCATGCTGTCTACTTCCATCTGGGTGTGTTGAACGACCAAGTACTTCGGAACAATCTTCACACCTCCCTTAATCGCTAGATCAAGCAAGCTGTTGGCCAGATTGACGTTGCGGTTTTGTACCAGTTTCAAGATACTTCTCTTGGTAGGCTGGAGTGATTCCGCAATAATGTGATGGTACAGTTGGCAGTTTTTCAAACCATTTAACTAAATATTCAAGAACAGCAGTTTTTCCTGAAAAACATAGCAAATTGTTTCATGTTAGTGACATTCCATAAAGAAGGTCTTGTTCGATCTCAGCATTTCTATATTGTTCAAACAAGACATATTGCTGCAGACATAAATTTAACACATCATTCAGTGTTGGCCATGGTCAACAGACCCTTATGACCTAACAACTAAGACCTATACAAAACATTACTACAATTACTTTTTCTTTCTGTGACCTTACCACTCTTTGGTGTTCTGGGCAAATTTGGCTGCTTTGGACAATCAGGATTTTTAAATTCCTTCAACCATGACATAATAATTCTTGCTGGAACATCAATGGTTGATGCAAATAAGGTCTTGCAAACTTGAATCGTTCTTTCATCTGGTACCTTCAGTTTGTACTTGAGGAGTGCTGTTTACAGGAATGCTCACGGCCAGCTTTAGGTTGCTTTATATAGGACTAAAAATTTGATAATATTATTATATTATAATGATTACTGGTACTGCATTACATGACAAAATTACAGAAGATGAAAAGCATAAGCATATCAAAGTTTGGTAAATGATACACATGGTTTCATTTAAAAAAAATAACATTTACCATAGTAACTAGTGTTTGAAAATATGTCTCTCCTGCCAAGTTTCCATGGACCAGAATTTATTAATCTCACTTGCCATTGCCATATATCAGTAAGATGGTGGTTTCCCACTTCGATTTCTTGGATTTGAAAGTACAGACTATTCATGATTCATTCAAACTATTAGGAACCTATTTTACAACTAGCTGCCAGCCTACTTTTAGGAAGTTAAACAATGAAATTGTCTAAAAATTGGCAGTCATAACAAGGTGCATTTGCAAACCTGTTGTTACAGGGGCGGATCTAGGGGTTGTCAGAAGAGTCACGCGACTAAGTCAAAAAATACACAAGTTCAGGTGGAAATATTTAAACTTCAGTCAGCGAAAATAGTCATTAACAGTCCAGTTAAAAATTATGAAGCTTCATGCAGTTGCTGGTCACTGACTTTTGAGCCCTCGGCAAATGAGTCATAAAAGCAATCTCGTTCCCCGAGCCCGCGATTCCTCTGGCGAGAAAACGAAGGCTCTGGGATAATCCAAACCGGAAGCCAGAAATCCTGGTTAATACTGGTTATTCATTGGCTTGCCTTATCTTTGCGGGGGTCTGACTCATTCGCCAAATTTAAGCTTTCCCATTGGCTGGTGAAAGAAAAATATTGATTTCTTATTGGTTTGCTTTATTTGACTTAAAGGAAAAAATATATCCTTCTCAAGTAAATAAGGAATATTGAAAAATTTCTGGATGTTTGACAGCGGATATTTTTAAAAATCTGTTGGATTCTACTGCTCGATCTCGCCATTTATACGAATTCGTATATTTATTTTACAAAATGGCATTTCATCGCAATGATTTGAGGTTCCTGCAATACCCAATACAGATCTTTGTTAGGATGTTCACGCTACAAATAGCGAATATGTCGAATAGCTTTCAGTTGTCGTCTTGTCGAGTAATATGGATAATTCCGTTACCTCGTGTGCTCGTCAACATGAGAAATCTACTGAGATAAGGTAAAGATTCATGTCGATGTTCATATAAACAATACTCCTATAAGTTCGTATAAACTATAGTCCTATAATTTGCTATGTTAACTGTGTATTTGAGCGTGGTTCTGTATTAGCATATATTTGCATTCGCCCGCCGTCGTTCGGTCATAAGGTCGATTATTGTATTGTTTATTTGTATCAAGTATCAACCAGGATTTACTGTATGAATTTACGTCTAACAAACAGCCTATATGCATAATACTAGATCTAGGCGCGTAAAGAAGATTTATATATTTATAAAATCATGTAATCCATGTTTATGTCAAAAAGTACAACGCAGTCATGATTACCCACCAAACCAATATGGCAATTATGAATTATAGCGCATTATTAAACAATATTGCCCAACTGTGATATTTACTGTAAAGTGTAAGCGGCATTAAGCACATATTATATTTGGCATGTAGCATAGCTTGGAGCAATACTAGCTTATTGTGTAACAGTTATGAATATTATTCAGTCAGTCTTACAAATTGACCGCATTCATGTTTTTATTCCATGCCCATGGGTGTTATTTCCTATTATTGCCCGTTATTTCGACTCACGTGTATCTGCTATTAAAACTGAAGGCTCAGTAAACATTTAAACGTTAACATTTTTAATGCATACTTTTCGCGTATAATTTTTGTATAAATTTCGCGTTCAGATGATAAGTTAATAATTTTTGAAATTTCATTATTCCGGGGGGGGGTCACAATTGAACCACCTCCCCGTTTTTACATCCGATATTTTGACTAAAGTGCGAAAAATCCTAGATCCGCCCCTGTGTTGTTAATGCACTTACTTGGTGTTGTTGATGGTACGTTTTCAACAACAAGGCTCCTTCTAGCCTTTTGTTTTTCCACTGCCAACTCTCTCTCTGTTCCTTGTTTTCGAACATGAAAAATTTTGTTTTTCTTTGACATCTCTCACAGTGGCGTGACCATCTTTAAACTTTGGGTAAGAAATTTTAACAAGCAGCGAACTGTCTTTGTTCACTTTGGGTTTCCATGCTATATTTCAATTGAAGTGAATGTGCTTGAACAAAAATAATGTGTGTTAAACATAGTGAAGGTAAATGGATTTAACGTTAACATCTAATATAAACTGTGGAGCATGCATCACCTGTAGAATATACTAGTGGAAGAGTAGGCATTTATAAATAAAATAATAGGTTCATTATTAAGTTGACATGAATTCTAACTACAGTTGCCATCTGGCCATTGATAAGTCGATCTTGTATATTCGTAGTAAGCATAATCCTGGAACCTTCTTTAATCTTAATTTCAAAATCGAGTACCAGTTTTGGACCGTCCTCTCGCTAAAACTCTATCAATATCTTGTTTACTAAGACTTTTTGGATGCTGATCTTTTGCTCTTAGAGTTTATAGCAATGCTTGAATTTTTTCTAGTTTCTTTTCGTTATGTTCGTTATCGGGTGAATTTTCAGCCCAGATGTGAAGAGCATCAGATGGATAATTAGGATCAGAAAGTGTTATGCATCTTGACTGGAGAACTTTAATATAATTTTCCGTGTGCGAAGCTGTTCTATTTCTATTGAGAAGTTCAGTAAATGCCTTATCATTCTTTTGTCTTATGATTTTAGTAAGTTCAATCATTTTGAAGGTCTTCCATGGATGACAAAGGTTGTAAGTATCGATTTTGTAATAATCGAAAATTGCTCTCTTTTTTATTGGAGGAAGTTGGTATAGATCACCGACAATTATAAAATACTAATGCCATAATTCTGATTTAAGTGTTATTCAACCGAACCTCTCTGAGGATTTCACCAATGTGTCTCAATGGTCTTTGAGTAATCGAATGATATTGAATCATAAAAAAAAACTAAATTTATGAAAATCTACTCTAACGCAAATTTCCAGATGTAGGCTCATGTTCAATTGGTCTTTACTTTTATATTGAAGAAATCACGTCACGTTTAGAGGTATAAACTATATCAACATTTGAACTGCATATTTGAATCAATGTTTGAAAATTAGCGAATGATGGTTGATCCTTATCATCAGTTTTGTTTTTATACATCTCTATGGCATGCTGAATTAAATCAATTTGTGTTTGGTACTTCCAATAGGTACAACTCATTGTAGAAAAACAAATGGAATAAATGTAAACTGAACATTCCTGTGTATAAGGCATAGGCCTTTCAACAGATATGTCCTCTCCGGTAGTTGAAGAGCTTGACTTTGTAACAGTTTTGTTTGAACTTATGTTTTCCAACTGTTGTGTGCAGGAAATAATTACAATTTTAACACCTTTAAGTTCAAATATTGCTTCACATACCAAACAAGTCCCTTGCATAGGAATCAAATACTTTTAATAAACCATTAGAGTCAGTAAAAATAGATACCATATTTTGTTCAATTGTCAATAAAAATGCATTAAATGTTTCCTCATGTAATTGCTCTAAAGCAGAATCTAAAGGGATAACAAATGGAATGCTTTCACTCAGAGTAGAAAAATTGAGATTGCCAGTGTAACTCTCACTGAACTCAAGTGAATAATCCACATCTCTAACTGTCACCATTGTGGGAATTTCTGTTAGCAATAAATAACTTTGTCCAGATAATCTAGATATCATAGAATATAAATCATTGCCCAAGTTCATAATATTAACCAATGCACTTGCATCTAATATTGAACCATTGCAATATACATGTATCAAGGAACATAAACTCATAGCTACACATTGTCGACCTGCATTTTTGCCAAAAATATCAACTTCACCTTCACTATACAGAGCATAAATAGTTTTACTAGGATTAACATAAGTAGGACCAGGATTGACTTCAATGTCTCCACTAAGGCTTAGTTTGTAATACATCTATTAACATCTCTTTCAATTTGAGTATTATTTTTCCTTTTCTTATTTTTGTTAAAATAATTTTGAGACCACAAGTCCTGCTGTTATAAGTCACATGTACCTTAATAGTAAACTTTGGTGATTGTGCTACACTGTGGTATCTACACTAAATAGAATTCCTCAAACAAGAACAGAAAATGTTTCCCTTTGGCATTTCACTGTTTTAAAAGGAACCTGAAAGGAATGCTCTTTATGTTTGTCCCACTTGGCAATTTAGAGAATTTTGTGAACCTCAAAAACACATAAGTGAACTATTGTATAAACATTGTATCTCTGTAGCTTTTTGTAGGTTGTACAGCATCTATTTGAGTGGTCTGAGCCCAAAATCGCACCATCTCGAGAGGAGATTATAAATCTACTGAGTGGAAAGTTTTCATTCTGACTCGACTTGAATAGGAAAGTCATTGAGCATGCTATTTCATGTGTAGATAAGGATCCTGCTGTACTTGCAAGTCCTGGTGATATGGATCAGGGGCGGATTCAGCCGTTCAATCTGACAGTAGCATTCTAAGATGTTATGCAAGCTAGGGGGGTTCGGGGGGCATGCCCCCCCGGAAAATTTTTGAAATTTGAAGCCCGGAAATGACATTTCCTGGGTTCTGAGCATCAAACTCTGTTCTGAAATATGGCCTTAACCAAGTCAGATTTTAGACAATAAGTAAAAAAAATATCATAAACAATAGCAGAAAAATATTGAAACATACTTTGTTCTCTACTGAATAGCAGAACATCAGAGGACAATCACCTCATTTACATATATACACGCGACCACAATTCCAAACCACAGACAACGGCAGGACACGTATGGCAATATCACGCGCTGTTCCATGCTGTAATGTAGCATTACAGATTCTGCTCCAGAAATCATAAAGCGCTTTGACGTAGAAAAATCTCTGACAACATTGAACTCATTTAGGCGTTTCAGTTGCTCCATAGGTCTTTTATGGGAAAAGGTTTCGGACCCATTGACCAACCCTCCTCCTTTTTCATCCGGGCTTGGGACCGGCAATGGCGGAGTTAGGGAGCATCTTGCAATCATAATCTGTACATCAGTAGAATAGCGGAAGTATAATAGGAACGTTGTTCACTTCAAATCATCTTCAAACCGCAACCCGAAGCAAGTTACGTAAATGTTCAATGATAAATCATATCGAAACAGCAGCACGAATGTAGTTAAGTAAAGGTTCACTGATAAATCATCTTGAAACAGCAGCACGACGATAGTTAAGTAAATGTTCACTGATAAATCATCTTGAAATAGCAGCCTGAAGATAGTTAAGTAAATGTTCACTGATAAATCATCTTGAAATAGCAGCACGACGATAGTTAAGTAAATGCTCAACGATAAAATATTGAAACAGCAGCACAAAGGTAGTTTAGTAAATGTTCAACGATAAAATATTGAAACAGCAGCACAAAGGCAGTTTAGTAAATGTTCACTGATAAATCATATTGAAACAGCAGCAAGGAGATAGTTAAGTAAATGTTCATTGATAAATCATCTTGAAATGAAGGAGAAAGGCAACCAAAATATCCACTGGTGAATCATCTGGAGACAGCAGCAAGGAGATAGTTAAGTAAATGTTCATTGATAAATCATCTTGAAATGAAGGAGAAAGGCAACCAAAATATCCACTGGTGAATCATCTGGAGACAGCAGCAAGGAGATAGTTAAGTAAATGTTCATTGATAAATCATCTTGAAATGAAGGAGAAAGGCAGCCAAAATATCCACTGGTGAATCATCTGGAGACAGCAGCAAGGAGATAGTTAAGTAAATGTTCATTGATAAATCATCTTGAAATGAAGGAGAAAGGCAACCAAAATATCCACTGGTGAATCATCTGAAGACAGCAGCAAGGAGATAGTTAAGTAAATGTTCATTGATAAATCATCTTGAAATGAAGGAGAAAGGCAACCAAAATATCCGGTGAATCATCTGGAGGCAACAGCAAGGAGATAGTTAAGTAAATGTTCATTGATAAATCATCTTGAAATGAAGGAGAAAGGCAACCAAAATATCCACTGGTGAATCATCTGGAGACAGCAGCAAGGAGATAGTTAAGTAAATGTTCATTGATAAATCATCTTGAAATGAAGGAGAAAGGCAGCCAAAATATCCACTGGTGAATCATCTGGAGACAGCAGCAAGGAGATAGTTAAGTAAATGTTCATTGATAAATCATCTTGAAATGAAGGAGAAAGGCAACCAAAATATCCACTGGTGAATCATCTGGAGACAGCAGCAAGGAGATAGTTAAGTAAATGTTCATTGATAAATCATCTTGAAATGAAGGAGAAGGCAACCAAAATATCCGGCACTGGTGAATCATCTGAGCAACAGCAAGGAGATAGTTAAGTAAATGTTCATGATAAATCATCTTGAAATGAAGGAGAAAGGCAGCCAAAATATCCACTGGTGAATCATCTGGAGACAGCAGCAAGGAGATAGTTAAGTAAATGTTCATTGATAAATCATCTTGAAATGAAGGAGAAAGGCAACCAAAATATCCACTGGTGAATCATCTGAGACAGCAGCAAGGAGATAGTTAAGTAAATGTTCATTGATAAATCATCTTGAAATGAAGGAGAAAGGCAACCAAAATATCCGGCACTGGTGAATCATCTGGAGGCAACAGCAAGGAGATAGTTAAGTAAATGTTCATTGATAAATCATCTTGAAATGAAGGAGAAAGGCAACCAAAATATCCACTGGTGAATCATCTGAAGACAGCAGCAAGGAGATAGTTAAGTAAATGTTCATTGATAAATCATCTTGAAATGAAGGAGAAAGGCAACCAAAATATCCGGCACTGGTGAATCATCTGGAGGCAACAGCAAGGAGATAGTTAAGTAAATGTTCATTGATAAATCATCTTGAAATGAAGGAGAAAGGCAACCAAAATATCCACTGGTGAATCATCTGGAGACAGCAGCAAGGAGATAGTTAAGTAAATGTTCATTGATAAATCATCTTGAAATGAAGGAGAAAGGCAACCAAAATATCCACTGGTGAATCATCTGGAGACAGCAGCAAGGAGATAGTTAAGTAAATGTTCATTGATAAATCATCTTGAAATGAAGGAGAAAGGCAGCCAAAATATCCACTGGTGAATCATCTGGAGACAGCAGCAAGGAGATAGTTAAGTAAATGTTCATTGATAAATCATCTTGAAATGAAGGAGAAAGGCAACCAAAATATCCGGCACTGGTGAATCATCTGGAGACAGCAGCAAGGAGATAGTTAAGTAAATGTTCATTGATAAATCATCTTGAAATGAAGGAGAAAGGCAGCCAAAAATCCACTGGTGAATCATCTGGAGACAGCAGCAAGGAGATAGTTAAGTAAATGTTCATTGATAAATCATCTTGAAATGAAGGAGAAAGGCAACCAAAATATCCGGCACTGGTGAATCATCTGGAGACAGCAGCAAGGAGATAGTTAAGTAAATGTTCATTGATAAATCATCTTGAAATGAAGGAGAAAGGCAGCCAAAATATCCACTGGTGAATCATCTGGAGACAGCAGCAAGGAGATAGTTAAGTAAATGTACATTGATAAATCATCTTGAAATGAAGGAGAAAGGCAACCAAAATATCCACTGGTGAATCATCTGAAGACAGCAGCAAGGAGATAGTTAAGTAAATGTTCATTGATAAATCATCTTGAAATGAAGGAGAAAGGCAACCAAAATATCCGGCACTGGTGAATCATCTGGAGGCAACAGCAAGGAGATAGTTAAGTAAATGTTCATTGATAAATCATCTTGAAATGAAGGAGAAAGGCAACCAAAATATCCACTGGTGAATCATCTGGAGACAGCAGCAAGGAGATAGTTAAATGTTCATTGATAAATCATCTTGAAATGAAGGAGAAAGGCTACCAAAATATCCACTGGTGAATCATCTGGAAACAGCATGTTAACAAATGTTAGGGCAAATGTTGTTTTCCTGGAATGCGCAGTTATAAAATATGATTCAGAAGAGTTTAAGCATCATTCTTCTTGGGTTTCTCTGGGCAAATTGATCAATTATCTCTTCAGTATCCAGATGAATTTTGCGATGGACATTTAACAAGGCTAGGCCTTTTAATCTGGATTCTGACATGGTGCTGCGAAGATAAGTCTTCAATCGGCGTAAAACGGAAATGGACCTTTCGCAGGTGCAAGTGGTAACAGGAATTGTTGCAAAAATTTGAAAAGCGGTGAATATATTGGGAAAACTTATTTTGTCGACAAACGGTAAAACATCAGCCAGTTTAGAAGGCAGAGGACCCTTTTCCATTTGGCAACGCTCAGCCCACATTTCCAATTCAGTGTCGAGAAAGCGAGGGTAAGGCAAGTCGTCCATATACATGTTGAGGAACTTAGAAAATTTGGTGAAAATTTTGAACTACAATCTGATGCTTCGTCGGCGAGAATGGAGTAAAATCTTGCTTCGCGGATCTCATCGGTAAGTTTTTTGGTTATCATATTGCCACATATATCAATTATTTCATTCTGAGTGGTTTTTGATTTGTAGGTCATGTTCTTAGGAGTGCTTTTGAAAAGTTCCTCAAGAGTCTTACCAGCACACATTGCACCGTACTTTAGGATTTCAATAAAATTACCACAGTTAACCTCATCTGACAGATAGTTCGAAGAATCATCTCTATGTCCACGCAAGGGAATATTTTGCCTGCCACAAAGAACGATTGCTCCGATAATGGGTCTCAGAAGTTTTCTGTTTTCCTCTATCTGCTGCCTTTTCATATCATCCAACATAACATCAATGGGTGCAGACCTTTGCTCCATATGAGATCTTAGTACTGCTGCACGCGCTGTGGCTGCTTTGTGAAGTGGTGACTTCTCAGAATGCTCCCTGAATTTAGCGGGTGCGACCTGCCATGTGGTGAATGGGGTTTTAAAAAGCCTTTGCAACTTACTCGTATTGTGCATCCCAGTACATTCTGAACCAAACAGCACGCAGTTTATGCAGAAAGCCCCATTCAACTTTTGCGAGTACGTCAGCCACGGAAACAACTTGATCCAATCCAAGCGAAACTTCCTGCCGTTTACCAAAGGAAATGGAAAGTTTGTAGATGGTACCCAAACGTTGCAAAGAATCTCGTACTTCTGCGTATCAGTTAAGGAGTTGCTGTTGACAAAGTTAGCTATATCATTTGGGGAACACGATGTTTCGGATCTTGAACATTCAGGTACGTGTTCTGAAACCAATGAACTAGGTACACGTTTTTTAGACAAAAGATTCGGCTTTGGAATATCTTCGTCGTCACATTCCTCGGCAAACTTTCTTTTTTTAGGGAATAGCTTGTCAAGAATGGTCTGCTTCTTTTTAACTGGTTGCGATGAAGAAGAGTTTCTTGCGGGTACAAAGACAGAGGAAGTTGCCACAGGCACAGTACTACATAACGGTGGCGGCGTTTGCTTGGTAGGCGGCGTAACATTTCGTACTTGTGTCGAACTGATATTAATACCTGGTGAAACTTTCTTCATAACAAAGTGTCGAACACCTACCTTACTGCTGCTTTCTTTTGCTTCACAAAGAGCAACATAGTGATTTTTGGTCGCAGGAACTTTACCAAGCTTGGAATAATCCATAGGCATTAATGCACAACGAAATAAATGAATTTTCTGATCTGAAATTGATGTTGCTATTTCTCACGGATATAGTGCAGTTAAACATTGTAGACAGGGAGTCAATTTTTTCTTCATTAGGTGTAATTGGAAAATACGACTCGATTGGACGTTTAACAACACTTGATAGGGAAAGAAGACAAATAAAAGAACTCCACTGATGATTCATTGCGTTGCTGTATGCTTCAGTGAGTATTGGTGCGCAAGGATCTTCTTTTGTAACAGAACCAAGAGCAATATCAGACAAACGCATTGCAAAAGTATTTGCAATGGAACTAAACGCACCTTTTTTGTGCTGCTGCTCAATAATGGGATGTTTAGCATAAAACGAAGAATTTAAAAAAAGTTCAATGCTTGTCAGACAACGCAGGTAAGACGCCAGAGACTCGTTGCCACACAATGCAATGGAACATGCATTGTACAAGCAATTGCCATCTCCAGTAGTCCTAAATATGGGAAATACAGAAAACTATGTACTGTTTTTGCATACAAAAAGATTTAATAAGTGGGACCCTTAAGCTATGCACTGACACACATAAGGGGAGTTGAAATTCAAACTCCACTATTTGAGTGTGAGCATGAATGAGCTTTTAGAATACAGGTGTTAAAAAATTCAAGTTAATAACTCTATCAATACACTATACATTTGTGGAAATTGCTCAAAGACAAAATTATGTAATTAACCTACTTAGTTACTTTATTAATCTTTATCTATCTTCACATTTATCTATAATGTTACTTTGACATTTGGTTCCACATCCACTTATTGCACATATATTTCAGGACATTTATAAATAATTTCAATTAATCTAGGTAAATCCTGTATTTTAGTTAGTTGTCAGTAATGAATAATTACACATTTATAAATTAAGCTTGTGTGTCAAATGGTGCTGCGAATCTCTTACTGTAATTAATCAGTGGTATTATTTTTATGTGCCAATTAATAGCTTGCAGTACCATGTGTAGGTAAGCAAATACAAAATACACTATCTCAGCCATGAAGCATTTA
The DNA here is from genome assembly GCF_004324835.1 of Dendronephthya gigantea. NCBI lineage: Eukaryota > Metazoa > Cnidaria > Anthozoa > Malacalcyonacea > Nephtheidae > Dendronephthya > Dendronephthya gigantea. The sequence goes on from NW_021163054.1 coordinate 42,232, forward strand.
TTGTCTATATGTAATTCCAAATTATGATAACTTGATTACTGTGCTGTTGAGGAAATACTCTGGTTTACTATTATGGGTATGTGATTATAGTGTAATTCGAAACTCTGTTAGCAGTTACCACTGTATATATACACATATAGACAACAGAGTCAGACAACAGCCTGTGCAGGTATATAATATATTATAATAAGTTCATGAACACTGCAGTGTCTAAGATAAAACACTGCAGGGTCTAAGATATAAATATATAGCATATTAACTCACATATTTCTTCAATAATATACACACATGACACATATTACATGGCTATTAAATTAGGATGAGAGGCCATTGTTCTGTATTTTTTATACATAAGCAAAATATGGTAATATATTCGACAAGAATGAAATGTGTAAACAATTTACATATTTAATATATTATTCATAAGACTGACCTGACAGGAAGGTGATTTAAACAGCGCTGTTGTTCGCTTCGCGGGAACTGCAAATGCGAAAAATCGCACACCAAAACCTTTCGATTATCCGAGACGTTCCTTAGCGATTCCTCCACGACCACTTTCTCACACAGGGATTTAACAGAGGCTATTTTATTCGCCTTTTTGTCAAACGAAATACGTTCTTCAGTATACAAAGAAGCTCGTCGAGTGGGTCTGTAGAAGCCATTTCTACTTAGTAATTACCGCGTCTATTCACTCTATTGATTACAAGTCAAGCAACGCGGAGCGGCGAATACGATTATACGACAACAAGTCAACTTCATCGTTCTGAAGTCGAAGCGATTATTGCAAACAGCAACAATAAACAATTTGCTTCATTTTGATTGGCTTGCTCCGTCTGAGCGTAGCAAACCAATCAGAATGCTGTATTTGCGAATTTTTGCAGCGGTCAGTTTCAATATGACCACTGCAAAAATTTGTAAATACAGCGCTATCATTGGTTTGCTACAGTTAGATGGGGCAAGCCAATCACAATGAGGCAAATGCTACAGTTTGCAATGACTTGCTTCGACTTCAGAACGATGTGATATAGCAATTGCCTTGAAACCCGCAAATACGGGCAATATAATGCTAATTTCGGGCAGAAATTTGATAAAAACCCGAATTTAATCATCCAAAATGAAATAAAAACTATTTCAATAAACCGGATTACCGGGTAATTTTGTAAATTTCAAAAATGAAATTATTAGCAATTATTTCGTTTTCCAAAGGTACACCCTGGAAAAAAATATGTCGGTAAAATCTGACCGTAGCATATGCTACGGTTGCAACGGTCTGAATCCGCCCCTGTGGATGGTCTTGTGGATAATTCGGAAGCACCAATTGATAATGCAAAAAAACAAAAAGTTCAGTAACAGGATTGACTGAAAAGTCTATTGTTACCAGTATGGATAAAAGTAGAAAACAGGCAATCTTCGTCTTTTAACATAAAAAATTTGTCAAACTTTAATATGCCATCATAAGTCATCATCAAATTCCTTCCTCGCGCACATGCTGACGTTTGGTTGAAGTAAAAAGGCAGATTGTAAGCCGTTCAGGACAATCGAAGTAACGAGAGCAAAACAAAATGTTATGAAGAAAGTTACTGTTAACTTTAAATAACCTTTTCCGTAAATCAACAATGTAGAAAAACAGGCAATTAGGTAACGAGATCAAAACAAAATGTAAATCATACTTGCAAATTTACAATCAACAGAATCATGTTTATCAAAACAAGGCAAACATAGCGGCACACAGAAAATGCTAGAAATAAACCTGGAAACTAGTTTGAGAATCTACCAATCAGACAAAAGTCACCTTTGCTGGGATGCAATAAAATAAAGGAAATCTTGTTGATTGTGTACCAGTTCTGTATTGGCGAGGCTGCATATCACCAACGTAGCATGATGCCGGCCGGGGAGAAATTACTAAGGTCATATCTTATTAAACAGTGCAAGGAATCATTAAATGCCCTCACCCATGTTGAACGGACACTCAGAGATGCAGAAGGAGCACAACTCAATTTCTACAATACATTGTGTCAGGAAATCCAAAAACATGTAAGTTTCTTAAAATCATTTATTTACCTTGTTTGCTGTACAAATATGAAAGAATTACTGTTCTAAGGATATACTCCTTATTGTTATGGTGCTTATTGTCTTACATTTGATGCTTATGGTATGGTGCTTATTGGTTTACATTTGATGCAACCTTAATTTGCATGGAATTTCACATCTCTTTATACACATTTTCATGAGAGTAAAACTTACACTGACCAGTCATTTATGCTTATTCTATTTTGTGTTATTTTTCCAGATGAACAAGTGCATACTTGATGGTATTGGGATCCAAAGGTTATTGTTTGTTTTATACTCCTGAATGATAACTATAAAAGCCATTTACTCTTTTTTAATAAGAGGCCAGTGTTTGAGAAAATCTTGAATCAGCCTTATTATAAGGACCTTGCATGCAGCTTGGATAAATATTGAAAAAGGCCAAGTATGCACTGATGCTAATCTGAATCAACCTATAGCAACCTAACCACACATACAGTACCACCCTTCTTCTCCATTGATAATTGAAACTAAGATTACTCCTTCAATATAGTTGCTGTGATTAAAGGGAAAGAAACCAATGACATAATCCAATCATCCTGAGCCAGGATGTTTGACGACGTAAACAAAATTGTGGAAAATGGATTTGTCACAATATGAGAAACATGTACCAGTGGAGATGTTTTAGGTTCAGACTACAAGGTGTGTTTTGGGTATTCTCTACCTGGAAGCTGAATGGTATAATTTTACTACAAAGATTTTAGTACACCTTAGTTTTTTAGGAAAATATACCTCCCCCCTCACTGATGTTGTTTAAATGTTTATTTTCAATACCTGCTCTCCCATGTATTGCTACATGCCACTTCATTTATCTCCAGTTCCTGTTGCTTGGGATGAAAGTTGTTGTTCTGATTATGCCTGTATCTGGTGTAAGATTTTCAAGTTGTTAAGGTATGGTAAACCTAACATAAAAGTTGAGTGATAACATTTTGTGGGCAAGAGCACACTTACAGAATTGCTGGTTCTAATTCTGGCCAATACAAGGGAGCCGAACAACATTATATTTATCTGTGCCAAAATGTACACTTGCTGCATGGTTGACGAACTTTACCATAGTCAGCATTCATGGAAAACTGTCATAATGTGAACCAACTTTTAGACCTATGTAACCATTAGGAAAATTGCCTGGCTCCAGTTATAATATAAATTTTACAAATTAGATATGATATGTCAAGGCCTGAATATTTCCATGAGATGGAAAATATCAAAAGAACTTTGCATGACATAAGTATGAACCGCTTTCCCCAGTGCTTAACAATGATATAACACATATTAACTTATTAGTCTTATTTCATTTATTTTGCCAGATACACTTATTGATAATTTGGTAAAAGCAGCTCTAGATAGAGATGCTAGTGCAAATCTAGAAAAGGCTCCATGCAACGGGCAACCGATACATCTTCAAAACCTAGACAAGACTATTTGCAGTTATGGAGTTTCATTCTCAATTTGGGAAAAGCGGGTTGGTGATGGGCAAGCAAGTGGAGTGCATGAATTTACTAGTCTGATGGGGTCAGATAGAAAGATTTTGTTGGAAAACCTACCAGCTAAGTTAGATGGTGTCATTGACCCTTCAACAAGTGTTACAGTAATTAAGATTTGGAAGGTACAGTATACTGTGGTATAAAGTACTATTCATATACATGTACAGTATTTTTACACTTGATTATTTTGCTGGTAAGCCTCTAATTTAACTCTATGCAAGAATCCATTGAGTGTACACATCATGATCACTGAGAATATTAGAACTCCTCAGCTGTCACAAATGTTAATTATTGCTTATTTTTGTACATTTTGGCAGGATTTCAACCATCTTTATAAAGAATATATTCAGAAACAAGAGCTGACAGACACAGATATTGATACATATTTTCTTCAGATCCATATATCATTGCATCTTAAACTGAGATGATAAGACCAATGTGCACACCCTCTTGCTGGCACAGTGTTCATTAAAAACATATATTCAGAACAGCCTGTGCTATAGCATATATAACTTATTTTCTTATTTTCATCACAGGCTACAGCTTAGGGTTACACTGTGTTACAGCCGCCACTTTCGGCTGACGTACCTCCGGTTTTTTGAGCCTTTTAGCAGTTTTGGGTGAAGCATGCAGGATAAAAGGATTGACATTTTATCCAAGGCTGTTGTCATATTCTAGTTTTATCTGTAACGTTTTTCGCCAGACACCAGTAACCTGTCACAGATATTTGTAAGTAGTTTGTGATTGTTTTCTATGTCTCTATGTTGTATTAAGTAATTTGAGGTATATAGTGTATTTCCTGTGTATTCGTTATTTGTATTTACCACCGGTATCTTAGTAAAATATAAAATGAAAGCAAACACGTTGAAACTCGCAGCCGCATAAGTCATAACCAGTTAACAGCCTGGGGCTGGCACACACTGTTTCTGTCATTGGAAGATAAGCATCAGGGCTATGCCAAAGAGAATATCACGCCATATATTCATGCGATGGTCTACCATGTACCTCGCTCAATGAGAATTCAAAGTAAGATTGGAGCAAAGTAATCAATCAAATATACAAATTTTCCTACTAATTATTTGCCAAAGGCCTTTGGTCAAAAACGTGAATACAATGTTCTTTGAAAAGGCTATCACAAATACAACAAAGATTGCTTGACCTGTGAATGACCTGTTTTACTGCAAAAGAATATTACATGTATTTAATCATTATTTCACATTCTGTGTCGAAAAACTTAATGATGTTTGCAGACAAATTCATTTGGAAAAGTCTAACAAATAGGATGCTACTAAAGATGTGTTGTTGGTTAAAGAAAGACTTCGACATTTGCAGGATTTACCGAGGACACCAAGACCGTATAACAAGGTATCTGAATACTGGAAGTAAAAAATTCATGAAGATAGGAGGAAGTGCCCTCCGTAATCAGGAGCAGCCTCACAAGAGTGAGAAATGTCACAAGATTGCAAGATATGTATCTCATAGCTGTACAGTCTAAAGAGTAACTGGGGGAGGCATAGTTCAGCATATGTAGACAGCAGTGTAAAATATATAATTGTGGTTAAGTCTTTTGTAAGCTTGTAATAGTAGGATAAAACATTGACATTTTAAGAAAGGTGAATACATCAGAATTAGTATGGCCTTTGATAAAGAGCCATTGCTCACTTGGGGAAGGTTAATAGCCAAAAAGAGACCAAGCAGACCAGTATTCAGAAGGTGGCTACAAACAATTTCTCAACTTTCTCCTCAGAAAAATGATACATTGAGAAAAGTAAAATCGATTTTCGAAGCCTTAGAGCAACAAACACAAAAATAAGGAGTTAGGTGATTAGTTTAACGTCAGTACTGTTGCCCCTGGGTGAAACAAGAAAGACCACAATCGTTATAACATGCTTTAGAGCTGCACTGGAACTGGAGTCCTTCCAGTTGGCAAGCAACCAACGACACTGTAGGATGGCCCGGGAAACGAAATTTAACGAAAGTCAGAAGGCTCAGGGAAAAGTACAACAGTCGGCATCGAAGGAACAAAATGAAGGCCGATCAGTATATGAAGTGTTGGAATGGATAGAGAAGTTGTTGCAAGAATGTGTGAGTGATGTCAGAGCGGCTGTGAGTGTGCATCAAAGACAACGAGAAGACAGAGGGAAGACTGGCTGTTGGAGATGCGGCAAAGCGGGGCATTTGCGAAGAGAATGCCTTAACATCAACCTCCAGAGAAACTAAAAACCTCCTCATACTACATTCATGTATGTCTGTTAGAGAAGAATATTAGGTGCCAGATTGCTATTAGCAAGAGCTAATTTCAGAAGTTGATTGTGGAGTTTTTGGACTGCATTATTCTTTAGATACAGTGGTTCAAGGACTGCTTTTTTACAAAGCGGACCAATTAGAGGTTTAAACTATTGCCTTGATTTAAGATTAGCAATGAATTGTGTTACCTTTTTTCTCTGTGTAATAGGTGTAAGCTTATCTGATAATTTTGTTTTAAACTTAGATACTTTGCATGCTACATCAACTCTTGCATTAAAGCCTGAAGGTTTCCACTTGCAGTCCAAGGTTTTACCAAATTTACCCTGTACACATGGAAGATCACTGGTAGACATATTTACAAAACTCGAAAAGTATGTGGCTGAGTTAGACAGTTCGCCATATATGAATGCGAGAAACTTCATGTCAGACGGGACTAACTCAAAATTAAATTAAACTCTCATGCCACCAGAACATGTTTTTTCCTCATTAGCTTGACATGGCTCTGCATGAAATTTACATAATTTTACAAAAACTTCATGTGTTTCTTTACAATTTGCCCCAAATAATAAAAAATTATCACTAGGGCTAGCCACTCAAGATCCGACATTTAGAAAGCTAACCAACCATGAAACAGATTCATCCCATTTTCAAAATGGGGCCCCCCATCACCTCCGCGATAGGAGCTTTAAATTTGCCCACTTCACCTCCGACCCATGTTAATCTATCATCTTCCTTTCTGAAAGTATCCACTTCTAAGTATAAGTGTGCAAGAGAAGAAGCATTGACTCCAAATCCCTATAAACACCATCAACCTTCAACGACTCGGGTAAATCAGAACACAATAGATCACACACTGAAAGCAGCTCCCCTATATCAATCTCATTTACTTTAGAAATTAATTTCTTACAAGGGAGGATTTTTGGATGAGAAATCCCCCATCCTAACTTTAGTCTACTTTTTTTAAGGAAGCCCTTTGCAGTTGTAGTACCGAGACATGTGGTACTAAGTGCTGATTGTACCTGGGCATGTTTTCGTTTACTTAAAAGACCAGCACTATAAAGTATGGAAAGTGATCGAGAGGTATTTTTTGGATATTTCTCAAATTGGGTGACATCTTTTTTAACCATGGCCAGAAATGAAGGACATGGCCCGTTTATGACCAGTGGCTATTCGCACAAAAACTAAACAAGCTGGCGTCGGTTTTAAGAGAGTCAAAAAAGCGTAGCGCAAATGCTGTATTGCTAAAACAGTTTTATATTTTTATAATAGACATATATCTCATAGTACAATGGCACACAAGGCTAGTATAAAGTAAGATTTATAAGTTGAACCTTAAAAAGGATATTTTCATTCTTTTATTTGTACAGGGTCATGAATATTTATACTACCCAAAGTCTTATGAAATTATAACTAAAAAGAAGTTGACATGACTTGAGTGTTTTGTCACTGTACATGAATAAGTTTATAATGACAACAATTAAATGCAGCCCTTGTTTATAAAATTTTGTTGTATTTTATACTTGTTTGGTAGGAGCTACCTGACAGACCTGGTTAGATTTGAAATTGCAAGCCGTGATTTTCTAAATGCTGTACAAAATTTTTGAAAGGGAAGTCAATGACAGCTGTTCTAATCAATATTGACCTTGATGTGTGGCGTTACATCACTGCAAATAAAGGTACTGGCTGCAAACACAGAGGATACACATTGTATCGAAAGAAAGATTTCAGTCGATTTGAGACATTGCCGAGTGTTTGGGACTATTATCTGATTGAGCACAGGGAAGGCAAAGCAATAGACTTTCCAATCAAGGCAAAACCTACTGTTGCATGGTCAACTTAAAGGTGTCATGTTGTGAATGGTAAATTATAAAAAGGACAAAAGATGCCAATTAAGAGAGTTATATATATATATATATATATATATAGCCTGTAATCCGGAGCATTAAGTGTAATTCATCAAGAACAACATTTTCTAGTGGGATATTTAACAAAGGTGGGCAATCACACAATAACTCTTTCTTCTAGCAACATTGCCTGATGTCGTCCAATGATCTTCTTATATCTACCATCCAGTAGAAATCCTGAGGCCTCGTCATATCATACCTTCAGTGGATATTAATATGCATAATAATTAAATCATGACAATCTGAAATCATCTTCTAGTACAACAAAAGTTATTTACCGCCTTTTGTAACTCAACGAGAACTTTTTTATATATACCATAGCAAAAATATAACATTCCTTACCTGAACATTTTTTCGATTTTACACCAGATACAGGCATAATCAGACACTGCCCCTTTCATTCCCATGAGTAACAAAAGAAACTACAGTAGAAAGAAATTAACATGTTTAAATAATTTATTTTCAAGTAGAGCATGTACACTGTGTTGGCTGAATATTACTTAAAATCTTGAAATATGATTACTGTACCTTATAGTCTCCACCCAAAAACTTGGACATCATTTTCCTCATTAAGTTTTAACTTGCCACTTTCCACAATTTTGTTGACGTCACCGAATATTTTGTTACAAGACGACAAAAGGGTCTCATAGTATTCTTGTCCTTTTATCACAGCAACAGTATGATTTCCTGGGATATAAGGTATCTCAGATCAGTTAATATGACAATGTAAGAACTTTGTCCAGAAATAGAGCAGGAACAGAATTTGGACATCCCCGACATTGTACCCAAGTCAGGTGATCAGCAGAAATGAGAGTCATAATTTAATAGATTATGTAGAAATAGGTGAACAAGCTTATACCTTTCGAAGACATCGCAGCATCTCCATCATTCAAAATGGAAAATGATATAACAATAAAGTTAGTGAGCCTGGTCATTTTGGCACCATCTCCACTTAGTTTTATGTTGTATTTCTGAGGAGGACTTTGACCATTAGCTATGCACATTCTTTTCAATTACAAAAAATAAAATGTACTGCATATTAATTAATTTACCCTAATCATATCTGTGAATCCCATGCAATGCCACACATTTAAGAGGCTGTTTATAAGGGGCTGTTTTCCCGGTTGCCGGGATGAAAGTTCAAAGATAACGCTGCGCTGGCCCGGTCACCATATAAAAGCCCCTAAGATAATATAATGTAGTGAGTGAGCTATGAACTTACATGATTTTGGATTGCATCCTGATGGCATCATTGAAGTTGACCTGGTGTGCGCTCAATATGGCAAAGCTGATTCAAGGAATCCTTACACTGTCTAACCAGATAAGACCGAGGAAGTGATTCTCCTGATGGAATCATGGTTAGCTCATGGTAAGCGGCTTCACAGATACAAAACCTATCCTGGATCTGAAGAACTTCTTTAATTTTCTGCTGTTCAGTTTTTGGTAACTCTTGGAAATTTTTTGTTGGCACTTGGGTTTTAAAACTTATCTTGTCTTTTAAAACTATTTTCTCTCTATGTACTCCATAAGTTCTTTGTTCTTGTTCTGTGCCTCTTTACACTCCTTTCTCACACATACTAACTCTTGTTCAGTTTCCTTCTTGTTTATTTGTAATGTTTCCAACTCTCTTGATAGTTCTACGTATTGTTCTCTTAAACATTCATTCTCTTCAGACAAGGTATCCACAACTACCTGTGCAGTTTCCAGCTCCTCCTTTGCCTCAGAGCTCTTGCAATTTCTATGTTATAAACTGAAATGCATTTTACTCTTGATAGATACACAGTCTTTAAACGGCCTCGCAGACATTTCGAATTGTCATTTCGAATTAATCTCACCGCAATATCTGCGTAGAATGCCATTGATTCTTTCACAGTCTACCTTCATCTCAATGCAGTACTGCAATAAAAATGCATTCAAAATCTCCACATACGAACGGTCAATAAACTTGCCATCTTGCCTCAAGTCATACAGGTTTTCGAAGTACTTGTATGGAATATTAACAATCAGAGCAATGTTTTTCTGTTGAATTGTACTTTGCCTTGCATAATTAAGGCATTTATCACTGGATAAAGAGACCTTTTGTTTAAATTTATTCAAATCAAATGCTTTAAGAACGTCAGACATACTGCATATTCATTTATTCACATGTGAATTTCGCGCTATAACTAAACCGGAAGTAAACAAACCACTGACTCAAGCGCTATTTTTGTCTCGGCATTTTTAGCTCACCCTCCATTGTCATACTTTTCAGAGTGCGTCATTCCTAAGCTTTATTTTGATACCAAACATGGCCAGGTTATGCGAAGGGTTCATTATCAGAATCGAAGTTGATTCTCAAGATAAATCGGTTTTACAATCAAATGTTCGGGTAAAAAAATTGCTTTCATGGCCTGGAAACTTGACAATTTTTCTTACAAAATTGGAACATGTTAATAAAATCATATCTCCTCGAAAATCATTGTAGAGGTAGAGGTGTATGTGTTCTTTATATCACGAACCCTGCAAATAGTACCAAGGACAGGGAAAACGTACGTGGCGGCACGAAAGCAGCACAAAATTGTACTATATTGCAATATATTATATAGTTTCTATTATCAAAGTATGTCTCAAAACAATTTAAGAAAGAAACATTTTGCAGGTTAGACATTAATATTAAAATTGTAGCATTTAGTTACGACGGTTCGTACGAAATAATTTCGAACCCTGCAAGTTTGTAATCGATAATATATGCAGCTGTATTTTCAATTATTTTTTTTCACTCCTATAGTTTTTATATCAGGCACGGCATCCATCTTGGTTGTATTTTTTTAACATCCTCAGTAGCAATGTCCCTCATTTCTGGCCATGAATACTTGTATCAACATGTGATAATAGTTTGGACGTGTTCATATAACCTTCAAAACACTTAATGCTAGCATACTTTTTAAGTGTACAAAACATCCAATCAAGTGCTGGTTGTCTGTTTTCTTCTGATGCCCCATGAATTTCTGATGATACCAACAGTGTTTCTCGAAGATGCCAGCACTTGCTTCTTTCAGGGATTTTAGCATGTTCACTGGGCTCCTCCAGTTTTGTTAGGTTGTTTCTTTCTTAAAAAGGATGTCTTGTTAGATTTTGCAAGTGCTGTCACTTGATTGTTTTTTCTCACTGTCGTATTTCCAATGTTTTCCTTATTTAGGGCACTTATCTAAAATAAAGCATGGAGTTCACTCCTTATTAATTTTTCTATATCTTGCCATCAAATTTCTCAGAACTGATAAACCCTGTCAAATGATTTGGGCATGCCTTTGGGTACCATCATAAATTGACATATATATATAATATATATATATATATATATATATATATATATATATATATATATATATATATATACACCCATTTGCAAAAACGTTGGCCGCAGATAGATAGATAGATACTTGATATCTAATTAGAATTGCATATGTTGTGTAATATTATAGAAATCCCATGCTAATGTAATGATATGCAATATATATATATATATATATATATATATATATATATATATATATATATATATCTAAAAGCCTCACTCCAAAAAACAGATCACTATTTAACGAATGCCTAAAGTTTAAGAAGGAACATGATTACAAGTATATATGGACCCAAAATGGTCGAATTTAAGAAAAAATGGAGATGAACCTGGAAGTCACATCCTGCAGTCAAGACTTGGGTAGTTTACCAAGATAAGTACTCCAACCTCATACATGCTTGATGAACTAGAAAGTTTACCCAGGCTTGAATTAACTTCTAGTCTGAATAATAATATAGCTAATTTAGATGGGTGGGATTATAATAATCTCTTTAATCATGTAAATTGTGACTATTATTCAATTCATCAATTTAAAATTAGTCAAGACATACATAATCTAACTTCTAAGTTTAAATCCTTTTCTGTCTTACATTTTAATATAAGAAGTCTATCAGCAAATTTTGATGCTTTCTCATCCTTACTATCTGATCTTAATCATAATTTTGATATTATTAGTCTCAGTGAAATTAAGTTTACTTTGAGTAAGGAGCCTATTGGCAATACAAATATTGCTGGGTATAATTTTATATCCCAACCTAGTCATTAGAATGCAGGTGGAGTTGGCTTCTTTATTAAAAAAGACTGTGAAGTTCATTTTCAAGATGATTTCAGTACTTCAACAACAGATTTTGAATGTTTATCGATATAGCTCCATAAAGCAAACCAACGTAATGTAATCTGTTCGGTAATTTACAGACATCTTAATTGTAAAATTGAAAACTTTACTGATTATTACTCAAAATTAATGGCAAAAATTTCAAATGAAAAAAAATATTGTATAGTAATGGGAGATTTTAATATCAATTTATTAAACTATGAATCACATCCTTTACCTCATGAATTCCTATGCAATTTGGGACCATATTACTTTCAGCCTTATATAACTCAACCAACTAGAATAACTGATCATTCAGCAACCTTAATTGACAATATCTATTTTAACTCTATTGAGCATGAGGCATTAAGTGGAAATTTGATCTGTGATATAACCGACAATTTTCCTAATTTTTTAATATTTAATAAGTTTGCCTGCACTTCCTCAAATCCCACAATGTATAAAAGAGACTATTCTGATTTTAATGAAGAATTGCTGTTCGAGGAAGTGCAGCAGATCAACTGGGAGACTGTCCTGCCTAAATGTGAAGATGTCAATCGTATATTTGAATCATTTCACAATAAATTATCCGATATTGTTAACAAGCATGCACCTCTGAATAAATTATCAAAGAAAGAAATTCGGATATTGGCCAAACCTTGGATTACAAATAACATTAGAGTTTCTATTGCTAAAAAGAATAAACTTTATGAATTGTACATAAAATCTAAAAATGAGTATTACTTTTCTAAGTTTAAAATCTATAGAAATAAATTAAAACATCTCATGCTAGTCAGCGAAAAATACTATTATAATGAATATTTCACAAATAATAAATACAAAATTTAAATAAAATACATGGAAGGGTATTAAACAGTTGAAAACACTAAAACACCAGCCCTATTCAGTTCCTAATATATTGGAAGTGGGAAACTTAAAACTGACTAGTACAAAATCAATTGCTAGTGCATTTAATAATGGAGAAGCTAATGTATAAGAAACTCATACTTTTCCTGGAAAAGAATCAAATAATTTTTCGAGGTCATTTTCGTTTTCGTTCAAACAACTCTACAACACATGCCATTTTACTTATTGCAGATAAAGTTCAAAAAGCAATAGGAAACAAGATGTTTTCATGTGGTATCTTTCTTGATCTGAGTAAAGCTTTTGATACTGTAAATCACACACTTCTAATAAAAAAACTTGAAAATAGTGGAATACGAGTAATAGTACAAAAATGGTTTTCATCTTATCTTTCAAGTTGAAAGCAGTACGTCTCCATTGGTAATGTAATATCTGAGCAAAAGCCTATAACATCCGACTGATATCGATTCAAACCTGTTTTGTTCTGACAATAATCTTCAAAATTTAGAAAGAATATTAAATGAGCAATTAATTCTGGTTGGTGAGTGGCTATGTGCTAATAAACTCTCCATAAATATCGACAAATCAAATTTTGTCCTTTTCCATTCACAACAAAAGAAAATTAATTACTCTGTCAACCTTTGAATAAAGTTTTGACACAAATAAAAGCGATATAAAATTTATTATTTCACAACGTTTTGATGCTGTATCTCGCACCATTTTCAAGTGATAAAAATACATTAGTGAAGCATCAATATATTCAATCGTTCACAGCTCATTAACTAATCATGTTCGGATTGTTATAGAAATTAAAAATTACTACATTGTTTCTATGTGCATTAATTGCAAAGAAATTTAAAAGAAAATGCCAAAAGCCACACATTAAGATAATAGCGTTAAAAAGTATGTGAATAAAAACTAATTAGAAACTAATTGTGTACAAATTTAAATGTGATCTGTGTGATACAGATTATGTGGGTTATATGTGCCAACACTTGCATCAGCGCATTGACGAACACAAGAATACGGTAATTGGCAGGCATATGAAGGAGGTACATCATGAAAGCCCAGATCGAATCGGGAAGTGTTTTTCAGTTTTGAAAAAGTGTCGGAGTAGATATGAATGCTTACTGTATGAAATGCTGTTTATTAGAGAAATGAGCCCGTCACTTAATACACAATCAGACTCAATTCACTCTGAGCTTTTTAATTAGTTTCTAATTGGTTTTTATTCACATAATTTTTAACTCTATTATCTTAATGTGTGGCTTTTGGCATTTTCTTTTAAATTCCTTTGCAATTAATGCACATAGAAACAATGTAGTAATTTTTAATTTCTATAACAATCCGAACATGATTAGTTAATGAGCTGTGAACGATTGAATATATTGATGCTTCACTAATGTATTTTTATCACTTGAAAATGGTGCGAGATACAGCATCAAAACATTGTGAAATAATGAATTTTATATCGCTTTTATTTGTGTAAAAACTTTGTCAACCTTAAAATCCATAATAATAAAATGAAGGAGAAGAAAAGTGTCATATATCTTGGCATTATGATGGACTGCAATTTAAACTGGAAAGATCATATCTTTGAGATATGGAAAAAAATATATAAAGGTATTATTGGCATATTATTTAAACTTTGTGATTTTGTCTCTACGGATGTACTGATTCAAGTTTATTACTCAGTGATTTAATCCATTTCTTATGTATGCTGTCATGGTATGGGGACATACCTACAAAAGTAATTTGCAGCCATTATCAATCCTGCAAAAGAAGGCTGTGAGGATAATGACATTTTCCGGTTTCCAAGAGCACACTTCCCCATTATTTAAAACATTAAATTTGCTAAAATTTCTGGATCTAGTTTATGTCAATACTGCATCATTCATGTTTCAGTATGGTCTGGGCAACCTTTCGGCTGATTTTAATGATTTTTTCACGTTGGTTAAAAACAACCATAACCATACAACTTGTTTAGCGTTTACAAATGCATATGTTATTTTACCAGTTCGTACAAACTATGGAATATTTAACATTAGATACTGTGGACCTAAAATCTGGAGCTCTGTCTCAGAGTTTAAAAACCTTCAAAAGAAAACTCAAAGAAAACATGATTGCTTCCTATTAACTCGAAATATTGAACATATTATTGAAGATTTTTGGCTCTTTTTCCTTTTATTTTTCTTCTTTTTTTTTCTTTTTTGTCTATCATGTCTGTTGGTGTCTTATTTCTTGTTTGTCCTACAATCTATAAAATATCCTACAATCTTGACCGAACCCAGTTAATCTACATATCTCTAGAATAAAAGGTCACCTGACTTGTCTAGCCCTTATGGTTATTTCAGGTGGCCTGTGCTCATCAATTGTATCTATTTATTGTGTGTTCCCTGTTAACATTTTTTTCAGTATAATTGAACTTGGGAGTCAAGATGCAAATTCAATTTGTGTATCACTTTTAGATACGCTGAAAAGTAACAGAATCAATGATGAATACCTGGCCAAAAACTTTATTGCTTTTACCAGTGATGGGGGGGTAATCAAAGATTGCCCCCCTCAGTGATGAGGGGGGCAATCAAATGAGTCGCAACATTACTTAAGAGGGGGGTCATTTACCATAAGAACAATGAAAAATTAAAAAAAAATTTTGGCATAAAAATCATCTTTAGTATGTGTAGAAACTTTTGAATACAACATTGGGTTTGATACGACTTTTCATTCTCTCAAAATTTCATTTTTTTGAAAGGGTGTGCGTCTAGCCTCTCCGTTACCATGGAAACGCGTTTTTATTTACTGTTTGGGCTGTTTTCTTGCTTGTTTGTGGACATTTGCATTTTTTATGTATTCCAACGACATAAAGGACTGGTAACAATGTTAGGGCCTGGTCACTAAGCTTTAACCTTGTTTTTTGTTGTTTGATTTAGCAAAGCTGTCGCGTCTGAGAGTTGATCAAAGATATATAAATATATTTGACTTGGATATATTCGATTTTGTTCTTTATTTGTTACTGTAAATAGTCTTTTAGAGATTATTCTTTGTTGGCAATGCCTAAGTTGTCAAAAAAGAATTGATTTCGTGGCCAGAATCGATGGAAAACGTTGGGTCAAAGTAGCTCTTCTGAGTGTGTTTCATCATCAACATCAACGCCATGTGGCTCAACATCACTGAATGCTTACAAGTGAAGATATAGATAGAAGAGAAGATTTTGATGGCGAGTATGGTTATCGAATGATTGAACTACCAAAATGAATGTACCAAAACTCATACTAGTTCAAGTGGATCAATGGAGTGCTCTATTGCCAAGAAGATCTGGCAGCAGTCAAGGAAACCAATTTGCGGTATTAGTTTATGATCAGTGATGGTGACAATAAAGCCTATGGGAGTATCTGGGATACTTATGGTTGCTGTGCTGATTGTGAAAAATGGGAAAAGATGGACAAACGTTCAGCTGAGTATAAAAAATGGAGAGAATCTAAAAGCTATACAGAATGAAGGGTATGCCATGATAGTGGAGAGGCAGAATGTTCAAGGGTAAGGAAGTTGGATTGTGTTGGGCATGTCCAAAAGAGAATGGGGACTCATTTGCGGGATCTAAGGAAGAAAGAAACTAAGTTGAAAGATGGCAAATCAGTGAAAGGGAGCAAACACAGACTGACAGACAAAACAATAGACAACCTCCAAACATACTATGACAATGCCATAAGAGCGAATGTTATGCCTGGGAAGCTAACAGCACAACAGCAAAAGGAGCAAATATCCATCATGCAGCAAGCTATAATGGCAGTTCTATACCATTCATGTGAAATTTCAGATGATGAGATACACAATTTCTGTCCAGTGGGAGCAGATAGTTGGTGTTCTTATAAAAGAGAAGGAAAATTTTGCAGAAAGGATCATCATCTGGATCCAGTTTTCTAGGAGTTTCTTCTCCCTGAATTTAAGCGTTTGAGCCAGTATTCTCTTTTGCTTCGCTGCCTCCCTGGTTACTCACAGAATGTCAACGAAAGCTTGAATAGCCTTGTATGGAACCATGCCCCAAAACACAAATTCAAAGGGCCTCATGTTATTGAAATTGCTGCCATGTCAGCTGTATTGGCTATCAATTGTGGTGCTACAGCAAGACAAGATGTCATGAAGGCTGCAAACATACCTGGTGGTGAGTTCACACTGGAAGGCTGCAAGAAAAAAGATATGCCAAGGATGAGGCACTCAGTGAAGAAATCAAAGGTGAAAGAAAGGGAAAGAAGAAGAAAAATCAGGGAAGCCAAGATTGCAAACCAAGAGAAAGGGGAAGCTTCTTATGCAAGTGGCAAATTCAATTATGAGGACCCTCTTGATTACAACATATCATCCGACGACAAAAACGACATTCCGTTAGCTAGACTATTCACAAACAACAACCCTGATGACAGTGATGATGCACCATTGAAAAAAAAGTGATTGTAACATTCTCACATTGATATGTGTTGCATTTGGACAAGTATCCTACAGTTATATGCTGGTAAACACTAGTCCTATAGTTCACTAACTTCAAATGCCATTTTCTCAAAAACCATTTTTTGGTTAGCGGGTGTTACTAAAATCCTAAAAACTCGAAAAGTATTCAACCAATCTTGCTCATTCTCTCAGAGATCGCCCTTGAAGCATTTTTGTACAAATTAATGGACGCTTTTTTCACTCTGATAAAAATTGAATGTTTTACACCAGTATTGCTATAGATTAATAATATTGTGAGACGCTATTCAGTGTCATTGCAAAAGAATAGAGTGTTACATCAAAAGCATCCATTATTTTGTTCACTGAGATGTAATCTATCAATACAACTTACATATATCAAGTTCTGATACTTAGTCTATTACTAGATAGAATTCAAATATTGTTGGTATAAAAATTCACTTTTTTGGTTCTCTACAGTTATGTATTTTTTTGGATGGTAATCTGTCATGATATTTGTGTAGGCAAGGTTAAGAGCTTTAAAATGATATATGGCATGTGGCATATACATTAAACCATCAAAAGATAGAGGTATAAATTTGCAAACAAGGAAATGAAGGTAGAGGGCCCCCAAATTATTTTGTGGCATTTTCTCAATCACAGATTACAATTAGCGGTATGAGATACAATAAGAGCTGTTGATGGTAATCAACCAATTGAGGACTTTTTTGGTAAGATTTACACGATTAATTCTCAGTCAGCAAAACTACAAAGAAAACTAAAAAATATTGCTGCTGAACTAGATGTCCAGCTGTGCAAAGTAGACAAAATTGTGACAACAAGATGAGTTGCATCTTCTTCCTGTGCAGTGGAATCTTTTTGGAGAAATTATCCTGCACTATAAAAGCATTTCTATACACTTTCACAGTCTACGGATAAACGCAGCAACATATGCAGGATTAGCAAAACGTATGGAAACAATAGAGTTTGTTAAAGATGTAGCCATTATGAAAGGACTGCCTTGGGCAACTTTCAATTTTGTCTGAATCACATCAGAAGAATTGCACCACGCTCCTTAAAGCATCCGACTACTTCCAATGGATGGTAAACGCACTGGAAAAGATAAAAGATTCTTTGGAAACAAAATATGAATTTAGGACGATTTACAATTCCTCAGTCGAATTTAAAGGCGTGGAATTAAAGTCATTCCATACTTGAACTGGATACATATTGTTCAATTGAAAGCAATTTCTACAGGGTTTGATTAATAACCTTCAAAAAAGGATGATTGATTCATCTGAGAAGATATTGTTAAACCAAATTGAGTCTCTCTGCCCAGACAAATGGCCCAGGGGGGAAAAGGTTCCATGGCTCAAAGGTGAGCAGGATGTCATGCCACTTTGCGAAAGATTTAACATCGATTCGACCGGCATTATTACATCCTATCGATAATTTTTCAGTGATCCTTGAAATGTTCCCTGGTTTGTTGGAGAAAGGCTCCGGAAAAGGTTCTTTCAAATTATACCAGTCAGTAGCGCAGAGGCAGAGAGAGGCTTTTCACAAATGAACTTAGTATGCACAAAGTAGCATTCTAGCATATCTGTTTCTCATTTGTCCTCCTTGATGTTTGTAAGCATCAATGTCCACCTGTACAATTTTGGGAGGCACGTTCAGCTGTCCAACAATTGCCTGGAACCACCACATGTCTGCGGAAGGTAATCGCCTTAGAGAAACGAAACCGACGACAGAAGCAGAAATCACACCTTTACAACAATTTTTTGTAAAGTAAAAGTGTGACACTAACATGAAAGTCGAAGAGCCAAGTCATCAACTTGTGCTCGTGATCTGTAGTAGTAGATTAATAGTAATACACAATGTAATGATGTCATTGTTACTTACTTTGAAAATCATTCATAAGTTGTAGCGGACTATCATCCTCCCAGTCTAATATTTAAAACGCAGAGCGCAGTCATATATAGCAGTATGTGTGTGTCAGATCTATTCAAGGTATGAACTATAAAGATTCTATTCTGAAGGTTGTTATAAACTTTAGACTTATAAGACAAACTATGAGTTATAATCTATCATCTATGAGTCATAACAGTCATGTTTTGCAAACAATTATGACGTTTACAATGACGTTGTGCTTTTTTTATGATTTGACAACTGTACGCTCGTCAACAGAGACCCCCCTCTGGTTAATTTAGCTTTGCAGCACTGAGCTTAACCTTATTGAAAAATCTGTGGGACAATGTCAAGGGGATAGTGCAAGATAGGAATCAATTAACGAAGCGTCCATGATTTATGGGTTGCTGTAAAGACTGTCCATAGGATGAATTTCTTTTGACCGCTAAGATTACCACCTTAACAGAAAGTATGCCATGCCGGTGTAAAGCCATCATCAATTATAAGGCCAATGAAGGGTCAACAAAATGTTAATATTTCATATAGCTTAGCATGTAATCTAGTCTATATTTACTCCTATATATTGTTAGAGGAGCAGTTACATTCATTTGAGAGCATTTTAACTTTTTGACTGCCAGTGTATTTCAATTTATACGACCAAATACAAAATATAAATATATATCAGGCTATATTATATTTTAAAAATTTCTATGTTTTTGGGGTGTATTTTTTGTATTTAATATTGTCTTATCCAAAATGATATTTATATAATGTATTTAATATTGTCTTATCCAACAACTCGAAGCATATTTTCTATTTGTTAGACAACCTAAGTGTTTCAACCTAAGTTTGGCTGAATTTTGTCCTTCCTAGTTGGTTTCCTAATATTTCAGTTATATTACTTATATACTTGTATATGTAACCATTGGTTTGTTTCTGGTTTTTCTTTCTAACACTGAGAACATATAAATTTTAGATGGAAAACTATGCATGAGGATATCTTACTTAGAGAGGTGTTAGTTATAGAACTCTACCAGTATTGACAAGGTTCCAAAGAAAAGAGGGTGGCATGGACCAAAATAGCTGAAAATTTGACTGGCAACTCAGAGGTCTGTTCGGGAGAAATTTGAGAAGCTGGTGAAAGATTTTAGGAGAAAAGAAGCAATGGAGGAGAGAGCAAGTGGTATAGATGTTGAATATACAGAGGGATCAAGCTATGTGTGATATTTTGGAAAGACAATGGAGTCTTAAAGAAAACGAAATGGAAGAAAAAGCAACAGCCAATGACATAAAAAAGAAAGCAATGGAAAGGTACAGAAAACAAGGAGACAACACAGTGAAGAGAATGAAGATTTAGTGATACCAGAGAGAAAGCAGAGAAGAAACAGTGATGTTATAGAAGTATTAAAAGGAACCATAGAAATGAAACAGAAAGAACAGGAAGAAACAGCAGTTAAGAGAGAGAGAACTGACCCTAATAGAAAGACAAGTTCAACAGCAATAGGACGTTCAAAAAACATTTTTGGAGCAACAACAGCAATTCCAGCAACAACAGCAAGCTGTGACAATGGCCATGCTGAACACCTTGGCTGAAATCACCAAAAATTTTAAAAGATGAATTTTTTCCATCCATGCCAATAAATTGTAGTGTAAAAGAGGATATTTTCTAAATTAGGTCCCAGACTTCAGATGAGAGGGCGCACGCGATTCAACTCAGAAATTAAAAATAGCAACCAGTGAAACATACAAGACATGAGATGGGACTTTATGGAAGTGTAGAGCGTGGTGTAGCAATAATAGTGGATAAAGTACGGACAAAAAAAGAAAAAAGTGTGAGGGACAAGATGTATCCTATTATAGTAAGTAGACAAATCGTAATTCAGTTCTTTCGGGGTGGAATTTCATTGCACTTTAACAAGTTTGATCTGAAATTTTTAAAACTTGTATATTTTCATTTTTTAGATTGTTGACAGAGACAAGAGTTCAAACAAAATAAAAATTCGCTTAATTGGATACTCTACTAATTTTGACGAATTGAGAGATGCTAGTGAAGTGAGCAATCTAGCAAATTTGGTCGTCTAACGCAACACTTTGAGCCAAGTGTTGACTCCTTGCCAGACAGGGTTTCAGCTTTCTTTAGCAACTTAGGCAAGGAGGTTAAAGCATCAATATTCTCAAGCAAACAAGAATTACCCTATATACGAATAGAAGAATGAATTGATGCTGACATTCACCATGAGTGCTTAAAGATTATTGGAGTTGTAAAGGAATTCAGGGGGAAACATGTTCATGTAGTAAATAACAACAGTGACATTTGTCCAATTTTGGGAAACAAATGGTTTGAAAGAATCCTCAACGTTGATGGAGATTTTTGTTATGTTGTTCAGGGTACAGTGAGGTTTTGGTTAAATGAGAATAGACCAGTGAAGGAATTTTTTTATATTGGGGATCATCTGCTTGAGAATCATATTGAAAATGCCCTGCAACTTATATTTACCTTTGTTAGAGGAGATGGAGTAAAGGCTGAATACAAAACCAATCAGTGGAAATGAACATTCATCAATTGTGAAATTATGAATTTTATATAACGTAAAATTATATAATAGTTATGATAACTAGTTCTGCATTAACTCTTTTGCCTTTAGTAAGTGAGTATATACCAGTGCATTGAAAAGTTTCCCTAATAACAAAATTTCAAAAAGGTGGTTGGCAATGCATATAATTGGAAAAAAGGTCTTTTTTAACTATTGTGTGTTTAATTAACTGCATGTTTTTATCCATTTGCTACCGGATTTGATTAAATGTGCTGGGGAGCAACATGGCTTTGCTTTACATGAACTACAATTATCTGTACATGTTTTGATATTATGGGCCTTGTTTACAGTTGCTGCAGCTGACATTTCTTTTCTCTTGCTGACACCCAATATCTCCCAAATGCTCAATTCGATTTTGTTTCAGAACAAGTTGTTTTAAAGCATCTAGTCCTCTTTGATTAGTAGATCTAAAAAGGTCTTTAGTAGTCTTATCATTTAACTTTTCTAGCCCTTATTGTGTAAAGATGAAAATCTTGCCATACAATTGGATGAACTCAGGCACATGCCATGCAAGTGCATGCATGTAGGGAGTGACATGTTTTGTCTTAAGAACAAAACCAGAAATGATTTGCTTTCTAATGAATTTGTTCCTTGTTAACCTGTGGACCAGCTGAACTCAAAGTTTGTGTAATTTCCAGAAACTTACCCCACAACTCAGAGATCTTGCTTTGCTTGGGGTGATTTGGCAGTAGCTGAGAAGTGTCAACATTCATAAATAGTTTCAGCTTCTCTGGGCCTCTGTAAGGTCATGCCATTTCAATTCTATTTCGTCATCAGTTATGTCACTAGGGAGTCACATGAGATATGCATGCACAAATTGAGTATTCACTTTTGCACAGGTCGTTCAAAGTATTCAGCTGCAAGTTTTACACGATGGAGAATTACGACTCAGAAAAACCAACTGCTGAAGCACCCGAGGAAGACAAACTCCTTGTTGAGGTAGACATCGATGGACCCACCGAGATTGATTACCTTATCGGCGAAATCAAGTAGTTTTTTCCGACAGTTGAACCAGTCCTTACAAACAATGGTTGGCTTGATTATGGAAAAGTCATTGAAGACAAAACACCTCCTGTGAAACGAAAAAAATCTTGCCTGGCTACAGTGACACCTGAGCCTGAAGAAGTGGAAGACAACCAGAGCAGTGAGGAAGACACACAGGCACTTTGTGGACCATCAAAGGCCGACTTGGCAGGAAGCTCTAAAAATGCTCGACTTGAGCAAGATACAGTCCCTGAAACTGCAATGACTCATTGGTGTCAGAAATTGAGAATGGTTTCTCTCAAGAGGACAATATAGGTCCAGCTATCACAGAGAAACTCGCTGCCATAATCAATAAGTGCTGGTCTGAAAAATTGAGCAATCAAAAGCTGAATGAAAAACGGGATCAAAACCCCCGGCCAGACAACTGTGAGAGACTTGTGGCGCCACGAGTAAACCCAGAAATCTGGGCGAGAATAGACCACACAGCAAAGCAGTTGGACCATCACGCCGGCGCAAACCAATCTAATCTGGCAAAAGCAGGAGTTATTCTTGACAAATAAACCCTCAAACTCCTGTCACTTTACCAAAAAGACTCAAAGCCCGAGTACCGAGAGCTCATCACACTGAACACAGACGCCCTTGCTCTACTGGGACACACGTCGTGTGAAATGTCACAACAAAGGTGTTAAACACTAAAACTGCACCTTAACAAAGAATACATGACCCTTTGCGCCTTGCATGTACCAGTGACATCTCTCCTTTTGGAGACAGGGCCAACTAATTATCAAACATACAGGCCACAAATAAAGTTAGCAACACAGTCAGTGATGCGAGGAGACAACACAAAAATACACAACAATGGAGACCACAATCAGATTCCGACAAGAAGCCTTTTTTATCCAAGCGCCCCAGACAGCGCCAAAAACCACCTCCTGCAAGGAAACCAAACCAAGTGGAATCAAAAACGAAAAAAATCAGTAACAAACCCCATGTACAAAATTAATTTCCTCAGTACTTTACAGGTGAGCAACCTTGTGTTAAATATTACAAATATGAATCAACAAGAAAAATGTGCCGCTATTAAGAGATAATCACCGATCCTGATTTTGTCAATTCCCCGAATGAGTGCATTAGAATTCTCAAGCCAATTGACAAATTCATCAAGAAATTCCAAAGTGATGCTATTCCATGCTCTGATGTCTTCAATGCATTTTTAGATTTTGAATATAATATGCATGGCATGACCAACATAGATGCTCAAAAGAAGACGTACCTTGTGCAACTCATCAAACAATGTTTTCAATTTATGTACGGCGATGCACATGGCATAGCTTACCTACTCGACCCTCGCTACCTGGGAGACCTGATGACCGGCAAGCTACGAAAGGAGATTGAAGATTTCATATTTGCTTTTCCAATGCCAGATGGAACAACAGGTCAAGAAAGAAAGGAACAACTAGCTCGGGAGTATACCGGCTTTAGGATTGACGCACTCAAAGAGAGGGAAGAAAGCACATTTCGTTTCAAAATCATTGGAGAAACAAAATCATGTTTTGAGTGGTGGAAAGTCGATGGTACAGACTGGCCTTTGTTGCAATATCTTGCCATCCGTGTCTTTTCAATGGCGGCATTAGCTGCTGCTTGTGAACGTAATTTCTCCACTTTTGGTTTTGTTCATAGCAAATTGCGCAAAACCAACTTGAGTCAGCTTGAAGGTCCCTCAAGTTGGTTCTATGATGACAGTTATATTGACCAAGACAAATTCGTGGAAATCAATGAAGAACTGATGGATGTTGATGAGAATCAATGAACTCAGGAACAAAAACACACCTACTGATTAGTTTGTGTTTATCAGTAAACTTTTTTACGAGATGGGCAGCATCATTATGCGCTAAGTCTTTGATATACTGTTGTTTAATTGCTATGTAAACTGTTTGCATATCATTTGATAGCATATACAAATAAAATAAATTTACATGAAAATATATCATTTATACTTGAGTACTTGACGTCATATATTTTTGTTCTTAAGCGACATCATGAAAGTTTATTCAAAGATTGAAAAATCTTCTTATATTCTTAAAAATCTTCTTACATTAATATAAGAAATAAGAAGATTTTAATTTTTAAAAAATCTTCTTATATCCAGCCCTGGTTTCAGTGTGGGATGAGGTGCTAATTTCTTCAGCATTAACCAAATCTATTGTCTCATATTCTTGGTTGTTCTCATTGAAAACTTCAACTTTTGTAGCCACAAAATTGTGAAGACCCAGGAATGACAAAGAAGTTTCACATTCACCAACCATTTGCTTTTGGATTCTAGATTGTTGTCATTTGCTGTGCTTAAAGAGTGTTTTTGATTTTTATGGACCTCTTGATGACTCCTGTCTTATTTGTTGCCGTATTAATTTCTGTGTTAAAGCCTTGAATTTATTTTTGTATGGGTAAGCAATTCTTTGATTTTTGGCCAAAGCGTGTTTTAATTTCCCTTCTATTTTTGTCTTCTTGCACTTTATTTCATTAATATAATCTTCAAGCTTCCTTTTCTCTGCATTCAATTTAACATTTTCCTGTTTTATTCTTTCTTGTTCCAGCTCACTATAATAACTTTTGAAGTTTCAAGTGGAATATCTTCCAGTTGTCCATTTTGCTAACAGCCTTCTTACTGGACTTCCTCCTTTAGCAGCCGCCTTTGCCATAGCTTCTTTTAACCTCCATAATTTACTTTTAAGGTGGCTCCCTACAGTTTTGATTGTGTAATGCGCAATTGTGTTCGAAAGACCATTATTTTATCATCTTACAAAGTATAATCACGAAACTTGGCCACATAACTGCTATGATATTGCATATTACAAAATATATAAAATTTCGTAAAATATCCTTTCGTAAAAGGGCCAATTTGCAGATTCTGAGATAATTTTTTGAAATTTTCTTCGGTAAAACTTTCTAATTTTTTTCACACAGTAATCTTATCTATAATTCTTTCTAATGTTAGCATTTAAAAAAAATCGTACAAGCACTTTTTTTTAAATCCTCAAAAAATCCTGTTTTTTAATTTAAAAAAATTCGGCTCGTACGATTTTCTTGAAACTTGCACATTTTACGCATTTCAAGATTACAGAAAACTGTGTAAAGTTTGAAAAGAATTTACCGAACGAAAAACAAGAAAAATACAATTTATTTCTATGTTTATGACGTCACAAAAATCAGGATTTCAATTTCCTCGCGCGACCAGTCGACATCTCCGCGCGTGTTTATCAAAAGTTCACAATGACAAATTTTTAAAAAACCCGCCCTGCGTGCAACATCAGCCACACATGTTGCGTGTACTATTTCGCGCGCGACAAAATTACCGCGATACAACCATAGAACTGTAGGGAGCCACCTTAAATTGATCAATTATTCTGTTATTTATAATCACACCACTGAGGTCACATACTTGCTTGATTAACTCCTTTAAGACAGACATATTAGACATTATGCCTGATTGGGTAGTGCTTTCATTGTCACCTTGTGATTTTTTTATTTACTTGTATGCCTCATTAACTATGTTCAATAAATTACAATTATGTTTAATAAATTACAACAATGTTCAATAAATTACAATAAATTACAATAAATTACAATGATGCTCATTAAATTACATTGATGTTCAATAAATTAAAATCATGTGCAATAGATTACAATCATGTGCAATAATATTCAATATTCAACAATTGTTTGAATTAAATTGTTATTAGGTGCTGTGTAATTTAAATGTGATTGGTTCATTTGTAGTCACATGACTTTAAATAAACATAACATAATAGTAAAGTAATAGTATAATATTAAGGCACAAAATGTACACTACCTCGGGAAATAGTGAGTTTTGTTTTCCCTTGAGTCTCAATATTTCCCTCAACGAACATTCAGACTCTTGGAAAAACAAAACTCATTATTTCCTTGAGGTAGTATACATAAAGTGTATAATGTTCCACATGTTAAAATTTTAAAAATTAGATATTCAACTTATTTATTGACTAGCGACTTCTGTGACTTTCAATCTGTTTAATTGCAGACTATTTTACTTGTCAAAAGGACAGTGGAGTCATGTCACTTAATAAATAGTATCCTTTAAAAGCCTATGTAAAAGCTAGCCACAACAGTGAATAGGAATTTTTTAACCTTAATAACATTGGACAAAACATAGAAACTTCCACTTTTGAGGGTTGTCCTCAGGCACAGCAGATTCATCCATCCTTAAATAACCTTTATTCCTAAGGTTTGAGTAAATATAAGAAACATCCAAGGAATGTAATACAAACCTTTTAGTTACCAAATTTACATTTCTCAAAGGTAAATTTGCATTGCAAGTTAAATTACATTGTGTAACAACGTCTTTTATAACAAGAGACCATACTACTGTAATTAAAGATGATGTAAAGTCCATTCTGAGCATATATTCTCCACATAACAATGTTTGTTACATTGGTTATATAATCTTTACATGACGTATGAGTCGTTATAATTTTCTTATTTACTTCTCGCTCAACGGCTGTGATCTGTGATGAATATGCTTATCTTATATTATATTTTGAAGAAAATATTGTTATATTATGAAGAAAATATAAAGCGAAGCTTGTAAATAAACCGGCCGTTATTTATAACATTATATTTCTTGTAATTGTAGGACAAGCGAGAAGGTAGCGTCTGTAGCGACGACAAATAGCCTCGCCATTTTGGGCCTCATTCAACAAATAAATTCTTGGAGCATTGCTTTCAGCATAATATTGCTTTTTAACCTATTGATTTTAACCTGCGCTCTGTGGACTGGTGATCCATGCTGGGAACTTACGACACCCCACCACCCACCTTCTACAACTGCTAACTCCCAACTACATCTAGTTTCTCGCCTTCTGCGAACACTGTCACTACATCTCCTTTTTGAACCTTCCTTAACTTTCCTCGGTTTGTGCACTTGTGAAACTCTCTAAGTCCTGTTAAATATTCGCCCTTCCATCTTTTCCAAGAGTGCTGCAACTTTAATTTTGCATATCTAAATCTCTCCCCACAGCTAATCGCTTCTAGGACTACCTCATTCTGTGAGATCAAATGGATTGCTTTACCATACATCAAGTGTGAAGGAGTTAACACTTCTCCTTCCAGCTCTTCAAATACATCTGTTAATGGTCTCGCATTCAATGTGGCTTCGACTTCAATTAAGACTGTGTTCAGCTCATCAAGGTTCAACTTTGCATTCCTTAACACCTTTCTCTAAGACACCTTTTCACACTGCACACCATTCGTTCACAAAGAAGCCTCCCCACTAAGGTGCTCTCTCTAAGTTGAGACTGGCTCTGCTGAGCATATCTGCGATGACTTGCTTCTTGCCAGGAATGTATTCAACTTTCAAGTCATATTCTTTCACTTTCAGCATCATGGTCTGCAGCCGCAGGGGTGCTGACAGCAAAGGCTTGCAGAAAATGGTCTCTAAAGGCTTGTGATCAGTCTGTACTACAGTTTCCCTTCCTAGGATGTATTCTCTAAATTTTTCTGTGCTAAACACAATTGCCAACATTTCTTTCTCAATAGATGACCAGTTTAGTTCGGCTGTACGAAGCTTTCGGGATGCATAAGCTATGGGTTTGTCTTCTTGTAGAAAAACAGTGCCGACTGCATTCTTGCTAGCGTCACACTGTTATCTTGACATACCTCTTGGCATCATAATAGGACAGTATAGGTGCTTCGCACCATAGGTCTTTGATGCGTTGAAAAGTATTTTCCTGTGGTTTGTCCCAATGGAAAACTGTATCCTTCTTTGTTAGGTGCCATAGTAGCTCTTCTACCTCAGCCAAGTTTGGTAAAAACTTGGCTAGGTATTGTACTGATCCCAGAAAACGGCAGACATCTATGGAATTCTGGGGCTGTCTTATGTTATTAAAACTCCTTAGTAGTGCTTGGTATATCAAATTGCACTGACATGATGTCGCTACAAATGGAATAAATGCGAAGGGCAGCAACCGAAACAAAGTTTTGACGATTTACGAAGTGGTCCTCCAATAATTTTTTATTCCCAAATCAGTGCTCGAAACACATCTTGAAAAGGGTGTCACAATTTCTGAAATTGCATTAACGCTTGACGTTTCGGAAAGTACCATTTATCAACGGATGCGAATGTATGATCTCAGGAAACTAAATTTTACCCTTATTTCTGACGAAGACCTGGTAAAGTGTATCCTATCACAAAGGGGCATCAAGGTGCAGAGAATGAGACTCAGAGACAGTTTGCAATGGGTTGACGATGAAGGAATCCAACGTCGTAGGCTAGGTCTGTTGACAAAGAAGAGTATATGCTGTGAGAGGACCAAACCACCTTTGGCATATGGACACAAACCACAAATTGGTAAGGTGGCTTTTTATCATTGTTGGTGGAATCGATGGCTATAGCCATCTTCATGTGATGTTAAAATGCACTGATAATAACAAAGCAGATACTTTGTTACACTGGTTCATTACGGCAGTAAACCAATATGGTCTACCAAGCAGAGTTCGGTCCGATAAAGGAGGTGAGAATGTTGCAATAGTCGTTTCTCAGGATAGCCATGACTATGCATGAAAACGAGGCTTTGATAAGTACATGATAAAAATCATAAAATATAAATTTCAAAATGGCGGATGCGAGAGAGGATGATTGTAGTACTCCTCCGTCAAAACAAACAAGGATTATTACAGTTACATGAGGCGTTATCTATTGCTGTGTCCCACTCTGTAAAAGCTACAGTGGAAAGGTAGTTGAGGGAAGAAAGGTTACTCTTCACAGAATTCCCTTAGACGAACAGTATAAGCCGGACCGCTGGATATAACAAATCCGCACTGTTCGAAGTGATTTTACTGTGAAAGCCGGAACACGAGTGTGCAGCTTGCATTTTGTCGGTAGGAGAGGGCCTAAACCATGTTGTCCAATTCCTACATTATTTCCCTCGAAGCCAGCACCTGAACCTTGCGAGAAACGTTCGTTGCAAAAGCAAAATATAAACGCAACTGTGGCCCTAAAGCCAGGAGCACGAAAACGACTAAATTTTGATTCAGGTATACAATGCAACGAAGAAATTGAATTAAACTCCTTTGACTTTGAGCATTGTTTCCATGATTATTTACTAAAAGAGGCACTTAAGCCTGAATTGAAAATATTGTGAGACACAATATATCGAGAGACACAGGTTGGTAGTGTAGTTGCCTCTTGCCTGTACGGTGAAACCTAAATATATGAAGTGTGTAGGTTTGATAGTATTAAAATGGCTGAATTATAACTTATTTTGTAAACTAAAAATTTTTAATGTTAACCACATCTATATAGCATGTTTTTCTTTTAATGTGAGAATCAAACCGGCAACTTTCAAGAAAGGAGGTTGAACAAACAAGGACAAACCTTGAGTCACCACTTGTCACATAGCATATCCTTATGAAAAGAACACTAAAGGATCCTGCGAGAATTCTAATAGAAATCAGCCAAAATCTAATAGGAGTAAATTTCACTAGGAATTCCTATGGGATCCTATAGAGATTGGATCAGTAATACACACTTTTTCACATAGATATTGAGAGTATTTGTTCTCCTATTATAATAATGCAGCAATACATGTTAGCCCCAGTGATGGAGTAGTGAGGCATTTGATCTCCATCCTCATGCCCAGTAATTAATTAAGGTGGTAGACACTATTTGAACTTGGTGTATATAATACAGCACAATGCAGTACACAACATACAAGTTAAAAAATAAATAAGTTAGACATTTGTTGGTTCTCAAAACTTTTTAAGTAATGTTGGCATGATTTGTGAAAAATAGAAATGTGTTAATTTTATTTAATGTAGTTTATATGTTGAGATTCCTTATAAGGATTTTGAACGTCTGGCAACTTAGCAAAGGAACAACACAATGAGACATTCTTGTGGCATATAATTTGGGCAGGAAGTGCTCGAAAAAAGGTCTAGAGGCTCTAAATAACCTAAGTTTTTCCTAGAGGAACAGGAGGACCTCTAAGTTGCAGAGGGTGTGAGCCAACTCTGTGCGTGTTACTCAGTGAGTTGAGATCTGATGATCTAGGGACCACCATTAGTTATACTGAGACAGTAAGGGCACTCAAAACCTGACAGAGCATGCAAAAACTATAGGTTTTTCTAGAGGAGCAGGTGGACCTCTAGATAACCGGGGAACAGGCGGACCCCTGTTCAGGTCAGTCAGCTCGACTCAAATATTGTCTGACTGACCCATTGAGTCTCTAGGTCAGGTCATCAGGTCGCGTTTTCAACCAAAATGACCTGTGCAAATGCCACTTCACATGGTGAGGTGTTGTCCAGAAGGACAGCACTTCCTGCTATTAATGGCGGTCTGCCATTTCCCCCACGGGAAGTAGGCCGAATTATAGTCCTGTCTTTCGACAGCCGAGAGGGTCCACTCGAAAATGTCTTTAAGACACAATCTTGTAAAGGTGGCCGGTAATTGTGTGTATGTGCGTCCTTGAACAAACAGATTCGAAGATATCGTGCAGTTGCCGTGGTAGCATGACAGAACAAAACATACGGCCCAAATACACACCCAAATACACGCAAATAGGGGACTGGTATTATACAGACTATACAGCAAGGAAGCATAATGCTTGAGTTTAAAAGATAGTGTTGAATTTAACAAGTTTATTAATAATTAAACTGTGGTACAAAAGATAAAACTACTTCGCTCAGCTCTAATCCCAAAAGACGAACCTACACGACAACTCACGCAATATATGGCTATACACCATAACAGTCATTTAAGTTCAAACTTATCTATAATGTTTATAAAACTAAATCAACTCAACATCATCCCCCTCTTTAACGAAAGTTTAGGTCTCAATATGAACTAAAAGAATTAATTTTAAAGTTTTTATCGTGCATAGTCTTGCATCCAAACGGGAACTCTCTTGTTTCGCACTGGTCTGCTGCTGTCATTCTCATCACCAACATCAGACAATCTTCTCCTATCTCCCGGAACATTTGTATCTCCATCCTGAATTAGCGAGGACTGCGACTCCAATGCAACTGGGGTTGAGGGTGGACTTCCACGAATCACTGGTGGTGATAGTATGGGAGGTTTAGGTACTCTTGGTCTAATAGTTCTGTTGTCGGGCAATTGAATGTTCTCATCATCTGAAGACTCGTCCTGATATTTCGATTGATATGCTTTGCCAGTGCGATTCAGAGATTGTTTAACACACTGTCCTGTTGTCTTCGTTGCATTTGGATTGTGTTTTTCTTGATCAGGGTCAATTACCAAGCATGGTTTCAACCGATTAAAGTGAACTACAGCTCGCTTCCTGCTCCTTCCATCTCTCTTGATTCGATAAACTTTGTCTGACATCACCTTAACCACAGTATACGGACCTTGCCAGGTCTGGACAGTTCTTTTATGACTCCCTTTCAGACTGCTGGTTGGTACAACCATACTCTATCACTGACCTTATATGGCATTCCGTTGGCTCTGCTGTCGTAGTAGTCTTTGTAACGTTTAACAGTCTTGTCAAACTGATTACGAGCTATTTTGTAAGCTTGTTGTAATTTTTCTTTTGTCTCCTGGACGTATCTTGGGATGTCTGTTGTAACCAGCTCTGGCATTGTGTCTTCAGAGACAAGTAAATCTACCGCAATCCGAGCCTCTCTTCCAAATAGCATTCTATGTGGCGTTATGCCCGTCGTGGAATGAACGGCTGTGCGATAGGCGAGTAGCACGTGCGGAAGCCACTCATCCCATTCGTTTTGTTTCTCACCAATTACCTTTGATAACATATCCTTTAGCGTTCGATTACATCTTTCGACCAAGCCATCACTTTGAGGATGATACGGCGTTGTTAGCGTTTTGTTCACCCCCAGCATATGGCACATGTTTTGGAAGACTTTACTTTCAAACTCCCTTCCTTGATCTGTATGAAGATTTTGCATGACTCCAAAACGGGAAACCCACTCATCAACTAACTTCCTGGCTACCATTACAGCTTCATGATCTGGGATTGCGTACGCCTCAGGCCACTTAGTGAAGTAGTCAGTCACAACTAAAATAAATCGATTTCCTCTTCGGCTTTTTGGCATTGGTCCTACCACGTCCATAGCAACTCGTTGCATGGGATAGTCTGGCAAGGTTGTTTCCATGGGTGCTTGTAGGCGTTTAGTTGGTGGATTTCGCTGACCACATTTCTCGCATTGTTTGCAATAATCTTCCACATCTTGCTGCCATCCAGGCCAGTAAAAGCGACTTGTTACCCTCTGCGACGTTTTCTGTACTCCAAAATGTCCAGCTGTAGGATTGTCATGAAGCATTCTCAAGACAACGGGTACTAATTTTCGTGGCAAACTCACCTGTTGGAATTTAATAGTTCCATCTTCGTTCTCATACTCACGAAACAATAGGTCATTCTCAAGTTTCAAACAATTAACTGGCTCCAAAGATTCCCTAACCTCAGATCAAGATGGGTTATTTCTCGTCGATCAGGTCTGCTCCCTTTCTTTACCCAGGTTGTTGCTTGGTGTATTACTGGATCTTCTTGTTGATGAAGCTGTAGCTCAGATCTGTCCCAAGGGGATGTCAACTCATCTTTCTGTTGACCCTCATTAACGTTGGAAATCTGCAGGGCATCACTTTCAAGATCGGTTGCGGATTTTGAATCGTAGTTCTCCTGGTGGATTCGCGATAACTCATCCGCGTTTCCATGAAATCGTCCTGGTCGGTGTTCAATACTGAAGTTAAACTCGGCTAATCGTTCAATCCAGCGTGCGACTTGCCCCTCGGGTTCTTTGAAACTATGCAGCCATCTCAACGCATTATGATCTGTCCGCGCTTTGAAGATTTTCCCGAGAAGATAGGGTTCAAAATGTTCAACCCCCAATACTAACCCCAAAAGTTCCTTCCTTGTAGTACTGTAGTTGCGTTGCGCTTTAGTGAAACTTTTAGCTGCATAAGCAATAACTCGTTCTGATCCATCTTGAATCAGGGACAGAACGGCACCCATGCCCATGTTGCTTGCATCAGTGTCCACGATAAATGGTAGATCAAAATTTGGAAATGCCAGAATTGGAGCAGAAATGAGGCAACACTTAAGCGTTTCAAACGCATTCTGACATTGCTTCGACCACTTGAAGACGGACTCCTTTCTGTTCAAGCTTGTACAAAGGTGCTGGTATCTCAGCGAACTTCGAAATAAATTGGCGGTAGTAGCCAACACACCCGAGGAAGGATTGAAGATCTGAAACATTGACAGGTGGAGGATACTGCTGCATAACTCTAACCTTTTCTGGATTGGTTGAAATCCCATCTTGACTCACTATGTGTCCTAAAATGACAGTCTTTTCCTCAAGCAATTTCCATTTTTTTTGCATTCAGCTTGAATCCGGCATCAAGACGTTGAAGTACTGCCTCCAAACGATGGTTATGCTCCTGTAGATCTTTTGCGAAGATCACAATGTTGTAGAGGTATACCAAACAGTCTGTCCAGTTTAGGCCATTCAAGATGGAATTCATTGCTCGTTGAAACATAGCCGGTGCATTTGTCAGTCCAAATAGCATTCGCTTAAACTGAAAATGTCCCTCTGGCGTGGAGAAAGCTGTTTTCTCGCGATCTTCCTCTTTAATGCCTATCTGCCAATACCCGCGAACCAAATCCAAATGACTGAAGAATACTGCACCCAGACATAGCTTCCAAAACGTCATCGCATCTGGGGAGGGGATACACATCTTTCTTAGTTATGCTGTTAAGCTTCCTGTAATCGATGCAAAATCATAACAACCCATCTTTCTTTCTCACCATGACCACTGGGGAAGACCAGGGAGAGTCGGATGGTTCAATGACGTCAGATGCAAGCATTGCTTCGATTTCTTTCCTAACTTCTGCCCTCTGATTGTGTGGTAGTCTCCGGGGGGAACTTCGATAGGTGCCGATTAGTGTGTATTTATCGCGTGTTCTACCCCTTGGTTCTCTCCTAAATGGCATTTCCTCGTGGATATCACTCTCTTGTGACGCTCAAGTACCTCGAAATCTTCCTTCTTCTCCCTTTGTGAAATGTTCGGATTATTGATTTCAAAAAGTTGTGATATGTCCCCCAAATTTTCTACGGTTGTTTGGCCCTTGTGAATCTCTCCACAAAACATCGTCTCATTCGGATAGTCTCCTGGCAATGTTGTCTGGCACACATGATAACATGTCTGTGTTTCTACAGCTCCTTCTTCTACGAGAGGATAAATTTGACCAACTGTACTTCCTTGGTATATTCGTTGTGGTTTAGAATGCAGGTTAAACATTTGAACAGGCATAGTTCCATTCTTAACTGCTGCTGCGACCTTGATTATGCCCACAGTATAGCGTTCCTGAAATCTGGTTCCAAAACCCAGGTCGTTTTATTAATGGTGATACCCTTCTCTACCTTGCAGTCCACGTTGACTATTGATCGTGGGGGAATGGTAGTTGATGCTGCGACCCTAACTTGACATGCTGTTGGTGTAGGCTTGTATAAAACTGGAATGTTTTGCCCCTTCATTCTTAAAGAGTTTTTGTCAAGATCCACGACACATTGATTTGCTCGCAAAAAGTCTGCGCCAAGTAAAAATTCCTGTGCCAAGTTGTTACAAACGTACACCATATGTTCGCTACGATATCTCCAATCTTAATTGGTAACTCCACTATTTCACAGATGTCAAGT
The DNA here is from genome assembly GCF_004324835.1 of Dendronephthya gigantea. Lineage (NCBI taxonomy): Eukaryota > Metazoa > Cnidaria > Anthozoa > Malacalcyonacea > Nephtheidae > Dendronephthya > Dendronephthya gigantea. Next base: position 77,589 of record NW_021163054.1, read on the forward strand.
GGACGGTTATTTTCTCCGAAGATTGGTTGGTGTGTTCTCCGCAAATCATAATTCTTTGTACGGATTCGGTCAAATAAATCGCGGTGCAATATTGTAACTGCAGCGCCAGTGTCAACAAGTGCATTTATGGTTTTCCCATCGATATTGCAATGTAAGAATATAGCATTTCCTGTTTCCAATTAGAAACCCATTTAGCGTGATTTGAACTGTCGCGGGTGGAATCACATTTGAGGTAACCCCGCCCTGAAGGCGTTTCCCTGGTAATAGTTTCGACAGTTATTGTTATTATGGTGGCATTCGGGTTGATAGTGACCCATTTCACCACAGTTGAAACACTGGACATCTCTGTTATTTCTCAGGTTGCGTGTATTTGCTGGCTTCGCTTCTAATAACTTTCGCATTAATTGCTCTTGTTGCCGGAAGTCCTTTTTAACTGCTGCCACCAGTGTTGAATTTAACAAGTTTATTAATAATTAAACTGTAGTACAAAAGATAAAACTACTTCGCTCAGCTCTAATCCCAAAAGACGAGCCAACACGACAACTCTTAAGTTCAAACTTATCTATAACGTTTATAAAACTAAATCAACAATAGATATTAAAACAAAATTTTCAATGTTTGGTACTTGCAGTTAGTTTGTATGGGACGGAAGCTAAGACGTCCTTTGGAGTTCTAATGTATCTCTCGTAATAGTCTGAAGACCAACATCCTAGCGTTTTGATGAGCCAAGAGGGTAGGCCGGCTGAGCCCGCAGCTGTCGCAGCTCCGATCCTGAAACTATGAGAGGCGTAGAGTTTTTCGGCCTAGTCCCCTAGAGGAGATAACGTAGGTGTGATGTTAGGGTTACACGTGTAAGTGAGACACCACAGAATGGGACTACAGAATCAGAGGATATGCAAAGAGAAAAAGAACACGAAAATGAAAAGGTATGTAATCCCAGCTTAACGTATTATTCAAGTGCATATATAAAGAACAATTGATTATTTCATATTGTACATATGATAGCATGTGTGTCAGTTTTGTGCATTGTCATTGATAACTAATAAACTAATGATGTTCTATTGTTTTTTACTTTGGAACTTCATATCTACACTAGATGAGAATAAGGTGAGAAAGTCAGCTATTCGCCGTCTGCGAAGTACTTGAAGCACTTTTAATAATAGAAAATGACCTTGATGAAGATGATCAAGATGCAGAAATATTAGATGTATTTTATGTACCCAATGTTGACACATTGAGCTCTGGTACAAATCCTTCTCAAAGTCAGAACCCTTCCCACTCTCAGTCAGATGACCTACATCCCACACTAGAATCTGTGCCAGATTGGTGCACATGTCGTAAATGTAGACCAATGCAACAGGAGATCGAAAACAGATGCTGCAAACAAAAAAATGCACAACCCTAACTTCACGTTTTGCAAAATTATGCCCTTATCCAGATGTGCTAGAGCTTTGTATTCACAATAGAAGTGACATCCGTAATGATAGAGAAGAAAACAGCACGAGAGCATTTCGCAAAGCTGGTTACAGACAATTTATATTAGCATGCCATGGCTATCTAGGCAAAGGAAACAGACGAGTTTGTCCATTTTGTGTGGTTTTAAAAATTAGAGAGATATAGCAATCTGTATTAATAGAAACTTGGTTTTTTGTGCACACTTCTGTTTTTATAGTACATATATAATTGTAGCAATGACCGAATTATGGGTATTTGTTTTGACTGTGAATGTAAATATAGCACAAACATTTGGGTAATAAAAGGGCTTCACACTAGCCATTAGTTTTGTTGTTTGGTTTCATTCTGATATAAACTGTTTACAGTTATATAAATGAAGTTATCGTTGCGTGCCTTCATCTGCTCAGTATAGATGGTACAAACATGGCTACGTTTGTTTGTCGCCGCCTACCTTCATAAGGATATGGAATTAACCATCTTTATGGACATTAATCCTAATCCGGGCCCTCAAAATTGTCTTAAAACTCTTTATTTGAACGCTAGAAGCTTAAAGGCTTTTGTACAATCTGACATAGACACGTCTATAAAAGTTTGCAAGATCTCTTTATTACAAGAATTGGTAAATACAGGTCTGTACGATTTGGTTTGTATATGTGAAACTTGGCTTAATGATACAGTTTTAAGCAGTGAATTACTACCTGGTTGTTCGATTTTTCGACGAGATAGGCTTTGCAAGACCGGTGGGGGTGTTCTTGTAGCTGTTAAATCGGATTTACAAGCTATTTGTCGCAGCGATCTTGAGAGAGAAAATATCGAAATGGTCGCTGTCAAAGTGTTCACATGCGGCAAGTCAGTAATTTTATACACGTTTTATCGACCCCCTGACTCAAGCAACAATGAATCATTACAACTAAATTCCTCCTTGACGAGTACTTCCGAATCTAGCTGTGTGTTACTGATCGGTGATTTTAACATTCCTGGTCTAGATTGGGCAGATTTGTCTTCTCCTATAAATGTAGGAGGTAGTTCTGCTGGGGATTTAATGTGTGACTTGGTGGGAGATAATTTCTTATTTCAGTTTCTTAAAGGGCCAACTCATATTGCTGGAAACAAATTAGATCTTGTACTATGCAATTGTCCGGAAATGATAGAAAATGTTTGTACATATAGCCCAGAACGAAGTGAATTCCCTTCTTACCATTATATTATTGAATTCTCGATTCGAGTAAAGTTTCAACGAGCTGATCCTGTGCATCGTAAAGTCTATAACTTTAAACAAGGGAACTTTGATGAATGGCGGAGCTCATTGGAGCATGTCCCTTTTGATATTGCTGTATCTGAAAAAATTAATGAGTACTGGCTTAGATGGAATGATTATTTCTAACGGCTGTTGATAAGTATATTCCCACAAAGACAGTTAAAGATACTAATTCACCTCCATGGATTGATGCCGAAGTACGTCATTGCTTACGAATGAAATATTCTGCATTGCGAAAGTATCAAATTAAGAAAACCGAATCTCGTAAGTTAAAATTGTGTGCTCTAAGTCAGAGAGTGAAGTATATAATCAGAGTAAAGCATCGGGACTATTTAAATAGAATTGAGTCTGCATTTAAAGATAATCCCAAGTTGTTTTGGAGCTATCACAAGGCAATTTTGCTGTCTCGTGGGAGACCTGCTGTACTTACTCACAATGGAGTCACTGCTAATACCTCGGCTGAGAAAGCTGAACTTATATTTTTCCTCTGTATTTACATCACAATTCTCTTCAAACGGAAATACAACTTTGTTAGATATTCATAATGACCTCCCACGTTTGTCTGAAATAGTTTTTACAGTAGATGAAGTTAGGGCAAGTTTAAATGATTTCTACTGTTAACTTAGGAACTCTGGTACCTTCTGGGATTTCTTGTAACTCTGGTGCCGTGTAGAGTGGGTCGGTACAAACATCATGAAAGAAAATGTTTATTTCATCAGCATCGATGAAAGATGTAACTGGTATTTTGTTATCAGTTTTTCCTGTAATTTTATTTATATTTGACCACCAGTCTTTTGTTCCTGATTTGTATTTTTTATTTTCATTCCGTACGGCATAGAATTGATTTCTTCGAATAAGTTTATTATTTTGGGTTTGTAACCGAATATTAGCCTCACTGTCTCTGGCTTTAATTGCTTTCTTCATTTGTTTTGATACATGTTTTACTAGAGGAGATATAAATGGCGGGTCTTTAGTGGATGTGCGAACTTTAATCGTTGGAAAAGTTTTCTCAAATTTAGGCTCGATAATTTTGTAAAACTTTTCGACCATCTTGTCCAATGAATGTTCCTTATTTATATCATTCCAGTCAACATCTTCTAGTTCTTTCCGCATAATTAGTTTTCTATGCTGCCTTACATCTCTAATATATGAGTCTTTTCTTTTTGCTTTCACAACATCTTGAGGGTATGTTATAATCATTTTGTGGTCCGATCTTACTAAGCTTTTTACAACTTTTACTTTTTTCCAATAATGTGGAATGTTTGTGATAAAAAGATCTAGAATGTTATCTCCTCTAGTAGGTTTTTAGTGCAAAGTTTCTGTGAAACTTTGCAGTATTGTGGTGAGTGGCGAAAATTCACAACAGACAGTCAGTCAGTCATAGTGTAAACTCCGGGGGGCGGAGTGTTTTTTGTTTGTCGTTTTTGATCCTATGTGGGTGGGTATCAGGAAGTTTGTTTGATCAAGTATATAGTTTTCTGATTTGTATATTCTTTTCCAATTTAAACAAAATATGAAAGAATTACTGTGGTTATTGTAAATTTTATAACATTCATTACGATGATATGTGTGTTGTTCCCCCCAGTACACACAATTTCATCTTGAACAGCGCATTAATGCGCATAAGGCCGCGATTAATATTCAGAAGCGCAAAATACAATAAGGAGCGATGGAGCGACGAAGTGTTGTTTTGAAATATTTTAAGCGAAAAGCGAGCAAATGTTCGAGAATTTGTAAACTCATTAAACGCAGAACCAAGAAAGAATACGTCCACATCCACTATCGTATTTTAACTGCACATATAATATACACGACTTATTTTGATAATGTACTTCACGAATCTAACATGTGTTGATAGCAATTGATACTGCTGTATAATCGACTATGGAGGTTAAAAATTTTTTAACCATAACAGTGCTTAATAATAACTATTTGTTATAGAGAAACAATGGAGCGAGACAGTTCTGTTTAAAATGTACAAATCTGAAGCAAATGGCGATATTACTAGCAAGTGCCGATCAGTATTATCAGGTTAAATGGTATAAACGGCTAATATATATATATATTTGTTTATACAGGGTGTATCAAAAAAAAGGTAATCCAACTTTGGTGCGCTATTGTACGTGAATTACTCATTCTATTAACGAATTTTTTTCACATTCCGAAAGGTTAGGCTTTTAACCATCGAATGACATGTTTTTGATAACAAATGGTGAAAAAATGAGCAAATAGGAGGCTGCTAAAAAATGTTAGTCAAAATCGCATATTTTCACCTGACTAACACTTTTTATCAGCCTCCTATTTGCTCATTTTTTCACCATTTGGTATTAAAAACATGTCATCCGATAGTTAAAAGCCTGATCTTTCCGAATGTGAAAAAAATTCGTTCATAGACTGAGTAGTTCACGTACAATAGCGTGTTGAAGTTGGATTACCTTTTTTTTTATACACCCTGTATAGTCGGTTAAGTGATATTTTCGGGTCTATTAGACTTATGGCTAGCTTTAAAACAGGGAATCGGGGAATCCGGGAATTTCTTTGATAAAAAAACATTTTTCTTGCGAATAATTACATATTGTTTATATCAATAGATTCGTCATGATGAGAGCTATCGAATGGTATATACATCAAATTCACTTAGCAAAACTGTGCTACTTTATCTACATGAACAACCTTAACTCGCAAAAAGTTCTTAGAAACGGCTTTTTAACCCTTGATTTTCTCTATCTGGCGGTATAAAAATCTTTCTTCTAGCACTAATACTCGCGGAGTTACTAGTTGTTAAAGCCAAACGAAAAAGTAAACAAACCATCACGTGAGTGTTCTTATTTGGAGACTGTCGAACGAACCTTCGAAAAAATACTGGACGTTTGGGCAAACTAACCTCGCTAAGTATGAAAGCTCGTAAAAAGTTCTTAGAAACGGGTTTTTAGCCCTCGATTTTCTCTATCAGGCGGTATAAAAATCTTTCTTCTAGCACTAATACTCGCGGAGTTACTAGTTGTTAAAGCCAAACGAAAAAGTAAACAAACCATCGCGTGAGTGTTCTTATTTGGAGACTGTCGAACGAATCTTCGAAAAAATACTGGACATTTGGGCAAACTAACCTCGCTAAGTATGAAAGCTCGTAAAAAGTTCTTAGAAACGGGTTTTTAGCCCTCGATTTTCTCTATCAGGCGGTATAAAAATCTTTCTGGTAGCACTAATACTCGCGGAGTTACTAGTTATTAATTGCATGTTAATCATAATTGTACGTCAGTCCTGTGAGAATTCAATACTATTTTAATATTATTAATTTATTGCTCCTAATTATGATGTTTATCATACATTTAATGTTGTTCACTTGTATTTATGAGGTTTGCTATATCTTTAATTTAGTTGCATTAAACTTTAGCGTAAATTCACAATGTGGCCTGTCTGAATCGACTCGCGTCGCGCTTGCGGCGTAATAGAGGCCTGGTACGAATAGATCAAACTCCTCTTTCCTGGTCCTGCTGTGGTCGTTGTCTTTAATATAGAAAAATGTCGGGGAGTTTTCGAGTCCCAAAGCTATTTAAACGTCTTAAACAAGATCATGGTTTGCCATCCTTCGACTGGACATTAGTCCAGGACCAAACAGAACTTGCGAGTGGTGCATTTGGTACTGTTTATTTGGCAAATTATGGTCGTGGAGATGAAGCTCGAAAAATCGTGATCAAAAAGTTGAAAAGTGAATCGCTCGAAGCGAAACGTCGGTTTGTCAAAGAAGCTGAAATGGTCAATGATGCAAAGCACCCGAATATATCAAAGTTTTTTGGTTTTTCGGACAGTCCACATGCCATTGTGATGGAGTATGAAGGTTTTTGTTTTAGCCCATTTGGTGTTGACAAACTAGTCAGCAACCTCGAAGATTTTTACCACTATGTGGATTGCGAATATAATTTTGAAGCATTCGCTGATGTTTTGCACACAGTGACCGGCCTCGAGTACCTACACAGACGTAACATTGCCCACCGCGATTTAAAGCCTCGGAACATTTTGGTATCCAATCAACACTATTGTAACAATGATCTCACTGGTCTTGAGGAAGATTATGCGAAGTGCCCGATTGTCTGCAAAGTTGCCGATTTTGGTCTAAGCAGATCATTAGACGCACAAACTCAATCTGTACTGCAGTCAAGGACGCAAGATGTTTGTCGTGGCACACCTATCTACATGGCCCTGGAAATCCAAACTGGTAGACTGACGAAAGCAACCCAGATTGATTTGCAGTTGGGGGATATGTGGTCGTTGGGTATCTTAGCATATGCCACGATAAACCCGAATCTTAGCAGTCCTTACCGCAAGGAGGCAGAGAATTTCAGAGCTGTTTTAGATGGCAATATGATGAGGCAGTTCATGGAGCAGAAGTGTCTTCCTGAGCACGACAGAAAGTATGAGGTGTTACAAGTTACGGAATGGTCGCAAATAGAGGAAGTGTTTGACGCATGTGCAAAGTTTGAGCCAGGATCGAGACCAACAGCAATGGAAATTTGCAATGTGGTGAATTTAAAGGAACCTGAAGCATCCCTGACCATCAAACCTCTTAAAAATAGCCAAAACACTGCTGTCGAAACGGCTGATTTTAATTTCGCTACCGGACTTGTTAGCGCAAGTGTCTACATCTGCTACACGTTCAGGTCAATCGATGCTGCCAAAAAACGATGGAACTAACGCGTGCGCGTTTTTAGCCATCGCAATTAGTGATGCAGTTCAACAGGATCACCTGTCGAACAAGGAAGATAATCCTTCGTGGGAGCACTTAGTATCGCTAGCAGAAGAGGCCATCACAAGCCTTCCACCGAAAATCAACGAGCATCGAGACCCATCTAAATTTTATGATTCTGCTGAAGCCAAATCCATTTTGGAAGAGAATGGACTGCTGAGCGCGAACTATGAGCTGTCAGAAGAGTGCTTGTCAACCAACGGGGTTTTCTCACAGGTTGGAAGAAAAGAACTATTAGATGGTTTAAGAAAGAAGTGCCAAGCCCAAGATGAAATGCAATCCCAAATAGGCATCTACACGTGTGGCAGTTATATCTTTTTGGTGGGTATATAAAACAGCGGATACCTTCTAATTGACACCCATCCCATCGGATCGGATCTAGGAGGTGACGATAATGGAATTCTCGTGGCCACCAAAGATGCGACTACGCGGTCGTCAATGCTGCTAGTCAAATGGATTTTTAAGCGTTTAAAAGCGAGTGGGATAACTGGGGACGAAGCTCAAAGTCTCGCATGGATGACACGGAAATTAGAAAGAGGTATCAACTGCTATTTGCAAACATCCAAACTGGTGGTAAATGCCACACCGAGTGATATTCAAACCATACCTGGCAAGCAGAGTAAAACTCTACTTGGCCCGGCTGGGATTCGAACCCACGACCTTCCTTGGTCGGTAATATAGTTTTCTTGTTTGAACTATACTTCTTGGAAAAAAGGGCCACAAAAATGTTAAATATTAAGACAAGTTTGAAATACTAAAATATTTTGAGGAAAAATTGGGAACAATCATTGCTATACTTGTCCACTATAACAATCCAGAAGCCGTTGCAAGCTAATTTTTTAAATGAGTAGTTGAATATTGTTTCTATATTTTTTCAGTTAAAGTCCATACCCAATTTCGCATTGTATTTTAGACTGCATGAATATGAGATACCGCCTTACCGTTTTTCGTCTTTTCCAATACAGACACTGCTCTGATGACACAGTAACTTGATGTTAAGAAAAAACGCAAAATTTCTCAAATCAATGAATAAAGCAGGCCTCGGTAGCATATTGTTTGTCCTTTGCCTTTAGACCCTGTGTTCGAGAGTACTTCTGCTGGGCAAGATATGGATCAGTTAGTGAGTGATTTAACTGCGTCGAAACATTTGGAAATTGAAGAAGAGGTGATTTTAATATTATGCTATCATTGTACAGTATTGTATGATGCTATATTTTTACTATGAGTGCCATGCCCTTCTTTTAATTTTTTAGTTTACGGAAGGCGCACCAACTAACTTGGCTCAAAATAACAATTTTTACACAATTGTGTAAGTACATGCGAGTACCCCATACCAAAACGCAAACACAAAACATGGTATACTCCTGCATGTTGTTTGTGATTGTGATAAAGCTGAGTTCCTTTATTCACACATTCCCTACATTGGAACATTTCTGTTACCTCTATTTAGCGATTCCACAGATACTGACTCATCTTCTGACGATTTCCGTATTGACACTACAAGTTCAGATAAAGAGACCGATCGCGTGGAAGGAGCTCCATATAACGGTGACGTTCTCACTCCTGTTTTTCAATGGAGAAAAACAACATTTTCGGTGGAGAATTTGGCAGAAATTTTGCTTGGGAATCATTCTCCGGAACGATTATGTGTTTCTCAGCCGGTGAACATAGCTCATAATGTAACGTTTTTGGTGGACAACGCGAAGATGAAGAAGAAGGATGACATTAAATGTGATGACATGGGCGCGTGGGAACATGTTGGCTCGCCAAAGAAGCGTGTCAACATAGAACGGGACAAACATGGCAATATTAACCATGTAACGTTACTGAATGATGGCGACAGCGAGGTTATTGGGCCTTGTACATTCACGTTGAAGAGAGTTTATTACCGGAATCGGTCGAGTTCAGACCTGCGAAAGATCCTGATAACCATGGAAGGTATATTAACTTATATTATACAATATTCAATATACACCAGACTGATCTAGCTGGTGAATTTTCCATTGTTGTCTGTCCGTAACATGTAATTGTTGCGACACTGCACACAAACCCTGGCGTAACCAAGAAACATATTAGAGAGCTTAATAAGCATGCGACGATTTTGCCAACACGCGGGGAATACGTGACCGATAGGGTCACAGTTTAAGGATATAAACTGTGATGGGGTCAACGGTGTTTGAGTGAAATCACGGACGCGCTATCAGTCACGTCAGAATTTTGTATGTATGCGTGACACATTGTTCGCGACCTTTTAGCCTTAGCATGCCTCGTTTTACAAGTCGATGCATGGATAATTTCATAGAGTCTTACGGTGTTGAAAGTTCAGTTCTTTATTCGTGCTTCGTTTAAAGTTAAAACTAATATATTTTTCCCGATGAGAATTAGCACGATGAATATTGTATTTTTACGAGCTTGATTACGCACGCGATAACCAGTGGATAATAATTATACAGATCCGGGAGTTTTTCGTAGACAGTCCCATAGACCCATTACCTCTTGTATTTCCTGTTTGGTGATGGTGTTAATTGTAGAATCGTGATGGCTCCATTGCTATTAATTAGTTAATTAATTAATTAATTAATTAACTAATTTATTTATTTATTTATTCATAGATTCAGATGGAGTAGAGCCACGTTATACTTTAATTCAGTACCTGTTCAGCGGCAGAGAACACGAAGTCACGAAAATTTTACCACATGGCAACTCAAAGAGTACGAGAAGCAAGTCGTACAAGCGTGTGATGGCAAGTACCAGAGAAGCATTGGAAGAGTCCATTAAAGGAAATGAAACAGTTAAGGCTGCTTTAGACAAGGTGTATTGCTCCGTAGGGGATGTAACCCAAGCTCGAAGTGCCGGGCAACTTCCGCGGGGACCTAGTGATATCTACAGTGCCAGATGCGCCGCGAAGAAAAAAGCTGAGAAGGCGAATAAAGTTCAGGGAATTTGGGAACTGCTCGAAAAAGCAAAGAGCGAAGAAAAAGGAAACGGTGATTCTGCCTTTATCAGAGAATGCACAATACACCCCAATTTCCTCGTTATCCTGGCTACCGATCGGCAGTTGCGTGAAATTAAACATTTCTGTACAAACCCGAGCGAGTTCTGCGTGTTTGGAGCTGATCCGACTTTTAACATTTTCGAGGAAAACATCAGCTTGACTGTAACTACGTATAGAAATTTGAAGCTTCATCACGGTTCAACAAAGAAACCTCCCGTTTTTCTCGGTCCTATCCTCATGCACCAGCGCAAGGATTGGCAAACCTTCTCTAGATTTGCCAATACGCTAATCACTCTCTGTCCAGATCTTGAGGGAATCTTAGCGTGTGGTACCGACGGAGAGAAAGCTCTCATCCAAGGATTCCAGCGGAATTTTCGCTTTGCGACGTTTTTGCGGTGTTTCATACACTTCAAGGACAACGTTAAGCGAGAATTACAAGAACGAGGATTTTTACCTGCAACCAAGAGGTTATTTCTTGCCGAGATCTTTGGAAAACAAGAGGAGGATATAAAGTACTCAGGCCTAGTTGATTGTGCCAGCAGCGAAGAGTTTGACGCCAAATTTCAAGCTCTGGAACATGGGTGGAACGAACGAGAATCGGCGGAATGTTCTTCTAGAAAATCGACAACATTTCACGAATGGTTTCTCCGGGAAAAGGTAAACATTAAATTATGCTCTAAGAAATTAAAAATAAAATGGTATGATGGTATTTTTTGCCATATGTTGAACACGTAATATTGTTGTTCCTGATTGATTAATCGCGTCAGTTATTATTGAAACACTTTTCACGATTAAGGCTGGTGTACGTCACATGAACAACATTTTGGCACTGGTTATGACATCATACATGCTGCATGAAATTGAATTGACATCTCGCTAGATCTGCATGAGATCACCATTATGGTTCATTCAATATTGATATTCGAAAAATTGATTATCATCTCCCCACCCTTCGATCTCGCCCCAGAAACTCCCATTCGCTCAGAGCTCTAACCAATTGAGCTACGGATGGTCCGGTTGCTGAGTATGACCGCAAGTATGTGTGTGTAAAGGTAGAGTGCATTGTGCCGAGTGTGGGTGAATAGCCTTCACTTTAAATGTTACGATGCGTCCAACCGGAATCGCAGGGCCACTGGTTCAAGCCCAACACCTACAGTTTTGCAACTGCTCGCAGTCGGGCTTTAAAATTGTGTACACAAGTTCCTTAGTACCACCACCAGAGAAATTCACTATAAATATATTTATGTTGTCTACATTCATAAAAGCGACAGAATGCGGGCGCTATTACAAAAAATATTTGAAATATATTGTGCGCAAGCGTCACTCTTGTTAAATAAATGTTGAATCAGATCTACTTTATTTACAATATTACTCAATTTTATTAATTTAATAGGCAAATGATATGAAGACCTCGATGCTTTCGTCAGTTCGTATCGAAGCCGGTCTTGGTGACCCTCCGAAAGAATACACGAACAATGACACGGAAGCGGGAAATTTTATGATAAAACATTGCCTGAAGTTTGACACGAAGCAACCTCACCAATTTATAGAGGAGATAAAAAATGTCGTAGATGCGCAATTTCGCGATGAAGACCGAGCTGTTTTTGGAAAGGGCGCATATGAAGTTCGACCCGAATTCCAACATCTGGCTGTCAATGATCGGCAATGGAGCAAGCTCGGACCAGAAGAGAAGATGCGAAAGCTTGAAACATTCTTGAAGAGTGACATGGATAACAAGAAAACGGTTCAAACGGAGGCAAGTAACCCTGGAAGAGACGAGCTCACTTCAACAAAACTTATATTGCCAGTAACTGCATCTTCTTGTGGCGTTACGACAGTGCCAATGCCAATTTTAGAATCCATGTTTCAGCGAGCCAATCGCCTTCTCCAAACATCCAATCTCGTTGTCCCAAAGCCAGGAGCCTCGGACGGTTCGTACGTTGTCGCTGGCTACAAAAACACCATACACGTTGTAACGCCAGGGAAAGGAGGGTCATTGAGGTGCGACGCTGGCTGTGTTAACCGGTCAACACACATATGCGAACATGTGTTGGCTGTGGCACACGCTCGTGGGTCATTCCAAGAGTTTCTAAAATGGTACCAGAAATCCAAAAAGGTCCACAACTTCTTAACATGGCTTTGGACGGTGGTCCCAAAACCGCTGGAAAGAAACCCAGTAGGCGCAAAAAAACAAACAAAGAAAAACCACCGGTAACAATCATCACTTGACCTTCTGCAAGAAGCAGAGGCAGCACCATTCCCTGTCAATCTACCAACCACGACAAATGTTCCACCTGTTTCACAGAATCCTGCCTTTATATCCTCGCATCCAAGTAATTCCACCCCGGTCTTAATGCAAGCAGATGCAGCGTCATTGCCCGTCAATCCACCAACGACGACAAATGTTCCACCTGTTCCACAAAATTCTGCATTTTCCAGAAATTTCGTGTCCTTACATCCAAATTCCACCCCGGTCTTAATGCAAGCAGGCCCAGCCCCATTCCTTGTTAATCCAGCGAACACGACAACTGTTCCACCTGTTCCACCTGTTTCACAGAATCCTGAATTTATATCTTTGCATCCAAGTAACCACCCGGTCTTGTTGCAACGTATTCCACCAAACATTTGCTCTGCGTTTCCTTCAACGCAGCAACACAACCAAGCAACCAGGCCTCTTTCACGTCTACAGACCAGTCAGCCTCAACAGTCAAGGTCGGTCCCTTCTAACTATTTCACGTTGAAATGGTTAAAGGGAACTCGCGTGTCACGCTGCTATGGGTGCAACAAAGAAATAAAAAACCCACCGGATTCTGCCCCAGATGACCTGGTCATCGTCTACCGCGATGTAAGGGTATACAGGTCCAAAGATACAGGTCAACTACAATATTCGCAGGCGCCCCAAAATGTGCATTTTCATCTGAAAGCCGCGTGTGTCCGAACAAGGTATCCTAATTTCCCTGGTTCCAGTGCTCTGCTGGTGCCAAGGGATTTTAGATCACAATTTCATCCGCAACACATCGAAAGGCTTACAGCGGAATTTCCTGGATGTATAGATCCATGATGGTGCACTGTGGATTTGTGGACAGAGCTTGACGAAAGTGTGACAATGTTCCTAAACTATTTCATAACTGTTTTGTTTTGTTTCGTTTTGTTTTGTTTTGTTACTGACTAATTGTATCCATGAACAAATGATAACGCCCTCACAATGTAGTTACACGATTGAATGAGATTCACCCATTTTCATACTAATGCGGCGTGACAGAAATACGTATTATCCATTGTCAAGTTTTGGGATAATTTAAAATAGTTATTTTTCGCTTACCTTGACATAAGATTCCACATTGCCATGGATTGTTTTGCAGTATTGATGAATTATTCACTGTTTGGCCAGCAATAGACTATACAGTCTATAGTGTTGATATCCACCATCCTGTGAGCACAAAACTTGATTTTCGCAACACAACTATGAACTTCCGTGCTCGCGTAATTATGAAAACGGGTGTAACATTGGCAACATGCCATACATTCAATAAGTATAAATTGCAAGTAAGTATATATATACCTTAACTTACTAGTAAGCATCCTAAAATTTGTAATTGTAATAATTTTATCGGGCATTGTGTTACATTTTCGATGATAAAAATAAAGGCGAAACCTTACTACCACAGTAACCCAAGCAACAAAATATTATCGGATTATCGTCAGAATAAACGTAGTCAGAGCTCATCGTGCGACAGCGTATCTCATTCAATTCAAGACGTGAAAATGAATATCGTTCGTACTGTCCGCGAAACTCTGTAAAATCCTAGCAGTTGTTTGTAATAGTATGCAGTCTTTAGCGTCCAGTCAATAAAACGTCCATTTACTTCCCTTTTTCTTTTTTAAATTCCACGATTCCCAATCTACAGGAACAGTGAATGAATTAAGAAAGTTATATATTCTGAATCAGAAATGCTTATAGACACATAATTTTTATATCAATCAGATTCGTCTTGGTAAGAGCTATTGAATGCTCCATGGTTTGTGTATTGGATCACATTCACTTAGCAAAACTGTGCTTTGTTCCGCGAGTATTAGTGCTAGAAGAAAGATTTTTATACCGCCAGATAGAGAAAATCAAGGGTTAAAAAGCCGTTTCTAAGAACTTTTTGTGAGTTAAGGTTGTTCATGTAGATAAAGTAGCACAGTTTTGCTAAGTGAATTTGATGTATAAACAATATGTAATTATTCGCAAGAAAAATGTTTTTTTATCAAAGAAATTCCCGGATTCCCCGATTCCCTGTTTTAAAGCTAGCCTTAGACTTATTGAGTTTCACTCTGTGAGTTTCTAATCCCCTTCCTTCTTGCAGCATAGCAACATTTGTCGGCTTGAAGCATTTTTAGTGCAAAGTTTGAGAAACTTTGCAGTATTGTGATGAGTGGCGAAAATTCAAACGAGTCAGACAGTCAGTCAGTCATAGTGTAAACTTTACGGGGGGGTAGGTTGATTTATGCGTATAGTAACTTTTTGTATATGATCAGTAATTTAAAGTTTTTAAATCAGTTTAACTTGCTTTATTTATTAATGCACTATATCCCTTTTGCAAAGTACACCAAAATATTGAGGAATTCTGACGGTTACTGTAAATTTTGAAGCATTATTTTTCCGCGGTTTGGGTTTTGTTTTAAAGGGATTTGCGCGATATTACCCCGCCGGAACACCCGATTTTTCTTATGCGTCGCAACTGCGCATGTGCCGTCGACACTTGAACATTATTCACGATGTAAAGAAACGAGGAGCGACGAGCATTGCTTCAAAACATTCCGGGCGTAAAAATCGACCAATTCTTTGAGAATCTACGCACTTTATCAACTTATGTTATGAAGTACGAGCATTCAATTCAACACAAATATAATTTGGAAGGTTTATTCCATAAAGAGAGCTAAGAGGTTAGGAAGAAACGACGCTGTGTTGTTTATGTATTGATAGATCCCGTACACGAATGTATATTATGTCGATAGCAAGTCGATACCTGTTATTCTGCATTCAGTACATAAATGATAGTATACAAAACGGATATTTTGTGCAGTAATCAAATCATTTTGGCAGTATACAGTATTGATTATAAGTACATTGTTTTTTATCGATTTACGCGTCGAAGTATCCACGTAGACATAATATGCGCCGCAGTTTATTTACATTATTTACAACGCAACTATTTTGGCTATTATGAAGTGACGGATAAATTGTTGCCATCATATAAATATAGTGAATGTAGTCACAGTTGTTTGGCGAAGAAAAGAGACTAAACTGAGAAAATTGCGCCCGGTTAGGCCGGTTTACATGGGCAACTAAAATTATAATTTAATAGTGACAGCATCTTCGGCTATTAAACGTAACTTGAGTTCTTTGAGTAATTACCTTTTGATTAATGTTTAACCTAGTTCATTATATTTTTACTGGCATAAGTCAAAATGTTTATGTTGGGACAAATGTCTGGTTGCTCAGGTATTACAGGGCATGAAAACTTTGCACTATCCTTGGATCCCTAGTTTAACTATCTGGAACAGAGATTGTTGGTTTAATAATGAACAAATATTCAGTTTGTTCAAATCGCCTGCAATTATGATTTTAATGTTAGGCAATGATGATAATAGCTGTTCGCACGAGTCAGTCAAGAATTCAACAAGATCATCAGAGTAGTATGTATGATTGGGAGGAAGGTATATTGAGGCCACATGAAAAATTGAGTTTTCAGTTGTAATTTTGGCCCATAGGCACCCAAAGCTATTTGTCAGATTTGGTAGTGGCTCCATCTTCCAATCGTTTCGGCATATAATTGCCACGCCACCACCACGACGATTTGTTCGGTCTTTTCTTAAGATTGAATACCCAGAGGGACATATAAGAGAATTGCATACAGAAGAATTTAGCCAAGTTTCAGATATAAAACAAATATCAATGTTATTGCTTTTAATGTCTGCGTACAAGGCCAGATGAGGGTCTGGTTTTGCAATTGATCGTGTATTCAGTACCAAGCATTGTGGGATTTGCTGTGGTTTGCCAGGTTCACACCTTGCAATGTTTATGTACTTAAGGTTGCGATGCCGCTGGTAAGGATTTCGGGGTCTTCTAGGCCTCCGGGAGGAAATTCTGACTGGAATTTGAGTCATTGTTTATTTGAAATTTGTTGTTCACCGTGAGGCGTACTGGTTTGGAAATTAGGATTTGTTATTTTCCCTAGTGATTCTTTGGATTTCCATACCTTGGAGATTACAAACTTGGGCCAAAAATTTTCCTGTTGTACTGGAGGGAAATCAGTAGTGGGAATATGTATCTTAGCCGATAGAGTTCCTTTACGCTTGCTGGGAAAAACTGAAATGTAGGTTGGCTTTACGTTTCGCTGCTCAAGTAAGATTGAATTTGTTTTCCATTCACGTTGTTGGCGATTCCGGATAGAAATAATCTCTTAGTTCGATTTCGCTTGCGCTCAACACCAACAAAACCGTCGGCATTGATCTCACTATTGTTACTAATGGGAATAGTTTTTTTGATCTGGTTTTGAAGCATTTTTATTAATAGATCTTTCGGTAGGCTTAGATGCAGCAACTCTGGCATATGTTGACTTATTCTTTTCACTTTGTATGTTGGTGACGACTAGGTCATCAATTGTTGCAGTATCTTTAACGTTTTCGAGATTTAATAGATGAACCACACCCAACATCACATTCAACACGACATTCAACATGATAATCAACACGACATTCAAAAACACCATATGACTCATTTCCATCATTCAAACGTTTTAAATTCAAAAACTGTTTAAAACCCTTTCCAAACATTTATTAAAAGGAATAATGCACTAAATCGATCAATTGGAGCTTAAACTTTATACCTTGTAACAAAACAGGCGGAATCAACGTAAAATGTGCCCAAAAAAAGAGATTTTGTACCAACATTTTTATCGCTAATTATCGCTGAACTTTTATATTTAGTGGAGAATTATATGCTCTTTCAAATGATGTGTAACATGAAAGTGGATTGGCCATAGAAATATATAAAATTTCGTCTTGAAATCAAACATATTTGCAAGCGCGTCTCTTATAAACTAATTAATAATACCTATTAGCGTGCAGCAAAGCCGGGCGACAGTAATTCCTAAAGAATCACAATTTTCCCAGCCGCTATTCTATAGAATTTCTTCAAAACTCCGTATTTAGTTTGAAGTAATATGCTCTTTCAAACAGTGTGTAACATGAATGTGAGTTGCGTAAAAAAAAGTGAAATTAAGTCTTCAAATCAAATGTCTCGAATGTTGTGCGTACTTCACACTTTGGTGCGGCTGAGTTTGAGAACGAATTTCACACATTTCGAAAAAGGAATCACTTGAACATTGCTAACTTTTTAAAAGAGTGTGTCATTATGTACTATTTACGAAAGTATAGTGAAGTTCCACAGAGTAGAGGCTGAGAAAACTGCGATTGTTTAACGGGTAGTCTTTTTGTGTTTCTTACTCTTAATAATGCACAGGCATGTCTTAATATATTGCAATTTTCTCAGCCGCTATTGTATAGAATTTCTTCAAAACTCTGTATTTAATTCAAAGTAAAATCCTCTTTCAAACAATGTGTAACATGAAAGTGGGTTACGCCACAAAACAATGAAATTCCATCTTTAAATTAAACATATTTGCTAGCGCGTATCTTAAAAGTAATTACTAATTCCAATTAGCGCGCAGCAAAGCAGCGGGACAGTAATTCCTAAAGAATCAAAATCTTCTCAGCCGCTATTCTATAGAATTTCTTCAAATCTCCGTATTTAGTTTAAAATAATATGCTCTTTCAAACAGTGTGTAACATGAAAGTGGGTTACGTCAAAAAAAAGTGAAATTACGTCTTCAAATCAAACGTCTCGAATGTTGTGCGTACTTCCCACTTTGGTGCGGTTGAGTTTGAGAACGAATTTCATACATTTCGAAAGAAGAATCACTTGAACATTGCAAACTTTTTAAGAGTGTGTCATTATGTACTATTAAAAGTATAGCGAAGTTCCACAGAATAGAGGCTGAGAAAATTGCGATTGTTTAACGAGTAGTCTATTCGCATTTTTTACTTTTAATAATGCGCAGGCATGTCTTAATATATATTGCAATTTTCTCAGCTGCTATTGTATAGAATTTCTTCAAAACTCTGTATTTAATTCGAAGTAAAATCCTCTTTCAAACAGTGCGTTACAGTGTGTTCAACATGAAAGTGGGTTACGTCAAAAAAAAGTGAAATTACGTCTTCAAATCAAACGTCTGGAATGTAATGAGTAGTTAACCCCCCCATATAGCGGCAAAACACGCAGCGTCAGCATTTTTGGGGTTGTTGCGTGGGTTCCACGCGTGGGTTTTTGTTTTGTTTCAGAAGGGTTCGGAAAACGTTCTGGCAAACATTGGCGAGCAGAAACATAATATAACAACAAGAAATCAGATTTTTTAAACACAAATACGAAGAACAAGTAACCGTTATGAAATAAACAAGTGTTCAATAAGAAAAAAAGGTGAGCAAAATGTTTCCAACTAGTTTAAATGTTTGATTTGTAGTTCAATTTAAACTTTTTTTTCTGACCAAAAAACGGACACCTGAATTTCCACTTTTGGGCAGTGTTTGTGGTTATCCGTGTATTCCACCAAATGGTTGCCACATGTTTCTAACCAACCCAGTTCCTTGAAAAGATGTTCTGCCTTTGGACACCCAAGATCCTCGATGTTTAGGTATGGAATTTGTATTTTTTTGAGTAGATCTTTTTCATAGTGGCCCTTTTTGAATGCGACTGCTGATTTGTTATTCTTCTTGTGTTTAGTGTAAAAGGTTTTGATGATGGAAGGGAGATGCTTTAATTGGATTGTATGAGATGCTTTAATTGGATTGTATTCATTGCACTAGTAAATGGTAGGTGATGGATGTATCTTGTAACAATAACGGCAGGACTTTTGATCTTTGGATGATAAAGTGTACCAAGGCACCCCAATATTGAAGATAAAGGATGTTGCGTATGTCTCACCAATGGCAAGCAGCCCAAGTTCCTTGCAATGGAATTGCTTGTTTATGTTAAATCCGTCCATGTCGATGACACTGACGATGTCGTTTGCCTGATGGTTGGTCATCGTTGTAGCGGCACTTGTTGAGATTGCGAACGTTTTCAAAAAGTCACTAGAGGTTTTATTGTTTTGCGTACGTACGCAAAGATGGTCGCGTACGTACGCAAAGCAAGTAAAGATGGGGAGTGAGGAGATAATGGTGGCTAATATTTTGGTGAATTTGAAAAGAATTAATTTAAAACGAGAGTTAGAAAAGAATGTGGCAAAAGTGTTGGTGTGTATGCAATATTTGGCGAGGAGACAATTACAATTCAAGCGATGTGTCAGAAGACATCGTTTCACGTACGAGGAAGTGAGTGCTCTTTGGGAAGTGTTTAAAAGAATGAATGGCTATCCCTCAACATGGACACGAGATCGTTTGGCCATGCAATTAAAGTTGACGAGAGAGGAGGTGACAAATTGGTATGAAAAAAGGCGTTCCGAGACAAAATGCAAAGTTCAACGAAAGAGATAAAAGGGAGCAATATTATTGACATTTTTTAAAAAAGTTGTTTATATGTACATTTCTCATTTTACTATTATCATTACAATTTCAATTCAGTGTGTATTAACAAAGGAAAACAAATATATTATTCAAATTAAATTCTTGTGTCAATTGTTTGGTGCAACGTTTATTTCATCGAGGAATTCGTCAATGAAAGGAAAGCTCCTCGAGCAATTCCCCGGCAAATAAAGGGGCGTTTATATAGTTTAGTCCTTCGAGTAAAAGACCGTCGTCCAGGCTTTCGCCGGCGCAACGGGTTCTTGCGCATCATTTTCCATAGCAGCGCTAATATTTCCCACATTGTCGCTGCTCTTTTTTGTGTTTTTCGTCTTTCAAATTCAACGATGATTGTCGGGTGGTTTTCTTCAGCAAACACAGAATTGTCAAAGATTTGCTAACTCTTCTTCCTTTCTTTTTCTATTTTGTTTGCCTTTCAAGGCTTCCCACTCTTTCTATGTGGGTTTTGTGATCATTTTTTTCTCGTAGGATGTAAAAATATGATATAGGTTAAGTCTTTTGCTTATGCTTTCAATTGTGAAGAAGCCTTTCAATTGAAAAGAGGCACAAAAATTAACTATGCATTTCCATGCGTGTCTTAATGGCGTGATTACCACGCAATGGTGTGTGCGTCCGTGGGCAAAATCTATAAAATGTGAGTATCGTTTTACTTTGTGTTCATTTTACAAGTATAAACGCTTAGGATTGTGAGGATGGATATTGTACGAAAAATTATTGAATGTCAAACCGTGGATGAGTTAACAGCTTTGGAGAATTTATATGTTTTGAACGAGCATGAGCGACGTTTAGTATGCAAGAGGAAGATCGAGATGTGCGAGACGGCGAATCTCATGGACTTCTGAACGAATTCAAGAGTTTTTAAACCATTGGAACGATGATGAATGGTTATGGCAAGCGTGCGAGGATGTAGAGGCGAATCAAGACGAACTGTCGACACGACAACAGCAGCATGGCCGTGGAGAAAAAAGAACGAATGAAGTAAACGACGGCGTGAGTATGTCCCAACAGGTTAGCGAGAATCGTTATTTTACAATAGAGGGCACAAAGCAAGTAAAGGTTAAAAAGTTTATGACCACGGGAATTGATTACATTGTGCGATTCACAAACACGCTTGCCAATATTTTTAATTGTCCGAGTATCATAATCGTCTTCATGAAATATTTGAGAGACTATTGCAGGCGATTACAAGTGACATTCCCGAGCAGGATGAGGTCTGTTTTGTGATGCGTTCGCCTCAACTCGAAAACCCCATTTCTCTTCCTTTCATGCCTCTTTCTCATCTTACGACTGAACGTATTTTATTTGTATTTGCACAAAAACCATTACGATGTGATTAAAAACATGCCTGCTTTTCTTGTTCGCAAAAAGTATTGTCATATGTGTAAAAAAGGGTACAATAAGAATTTCAATCATCATTGTCCTGGGGCGTGTAAATTGTGTTATTCTCAAACTTGCCCTATTGTGGCGTGGCTTCCTTGTGCGAGCTGTATCCGTCTTTTCAAAAGTCAGGCATGTTTCGATAGGCATAAACAAAATATAGGAGACGCGAGATCGAGTTGTGAGTCTTTGGTGAAATGTCTTCATTGTGGGCTTGTTGTAACACGAGGTAAGTTAGAGAACCATCACTGTGGCAAGATGCGGTGCTCGACGTGTCGATTGTACGTGCCCCCTGAAGATCATCAATGTTACATGCAACCTGTGAAGAAATCGAGTAAAGAGGGCGACGACAACATGGGTTTGCTCGATACTGACGCCGATGATGATAACAATTCATCTGAGAGCGCATGCAATCAACTCCTCTTTTTCGATTTTGAATGCTGT
Source organism: Dendronephthya gigantea (assembly GCF_004324835.1). Lineage (NCBI taxonomy): Eukaryota > Metazoa > Cnidaria > Anthozoa > Malacalcyonacea > Nephtheidae > Dendronephthya > Dendronephthya gigantea. The sequence goes on from NW_021163054.1 coordinate 99,489, forward strand.
CAAGAGAACGAAACGCATGAGCCCAATTTGTTTGTCCTACACAACAAGACGGGGGACGAATGGGTATTTCAAGGGGGTAAGACGAGAGACAAGTTTTGCGAGTGGCTCTTTACGAACGAACACGCAAACTGTATCGTGATGGCGCATAATTTCCAAGGTTACGATGGATACTTTATTCAAAAGTACCTGCACGAGCACGGTGCTGTTCCTGAAGTGATTATGCGTGGGGCGAAGATACTCACATTAGAGGTTTCCATCTTCAACATGAAATTCATGGATTCGTTGAATTTTTTATCGATACCGCTTGCTGCTTTTTTAAAAACCTTTGGCCTGAACGAACTGGCAAAAGGGTATTTCCCGCATTTCTTCACGAACATTACATATACTATAGTATAACGAACATTGATCCGTTCGACCAGTGTTTGACCATTGCATCCGCGTGTAATCTCGTGTACCGAACCAATTTCCTCAAGGAAGACACGATTGCCATCATTCCACCACACGGCTATCGCCCCAAAGACAAACATTCCATTCTGGCCTTGAAATGGTTATCCTATTACTCCAAGAAGAATGAGGTGTACATCCATCATGCTGGTACTGCTGGCGAGAAAAGCGTGCTTTTGGCACGGTAAGATGAGTAATAACCTTATTAAGACACGTTTTTGACTGGGTCAATTCTATGAGAACGTTTTCCGATTGTAGGTTGTTTAAAGTGTTATGCACGAGATACCGTCAATCTCGTGAATGAAAAAAATCAATGCACGATTTGCATCAGGCCACGGTGGAGAGAGTCAACTACCTCGAGACAAAGGAGTACACCGTGGTTCAGGTATGGGAAAGCGATATCAAACGAGAATTGGGACGTAACAATTCTACCTAACCGCCCAATTATTTCACAAATGTGAAGAAGATGAGAAGATCTGGTAATGATAAAAAAGAAAAAGATGAGTGAGTATGTTCACGTGTAGAGTCAAACCTAATTGTTCTTTCCCACAGATACATTGATTACACCTCATTATATCCAATGCGATGACGCGAATGGTTGTTGGCCATCCTCGAATCATTACCGAGAATTTTGATCAAGACATCTGCAATTACTTTGGCTTGAATAAATGCACCGTGCCTCCACCGTGGGGTCTTTTCCACCCCGTTCTTCCTTACCGTACCCAAGACAAGTTGATGTTTCCTTTGTGCAAGTCGTGTGCAGAGACGTGTCAGCAGGCTCCTTGTGCGCACACAGATGATGAAAGAGCAATTGGTGGGACGTGGTGCCATGTGGAATTGCAAAAAGTGTTGGAGAAAGGGTATCGTATCCTGCAACTGCACAAGGTATGGCATTGGACCAAGACCTCAGACAAATTGTTCAAGGGCTACATCTACACGTTCCTAAAGATTAAGCAAGAGGCAAGTGGGTATCCCAAAGAGTGTGTGAAGGAAGAACAGAAACGACGATACGTCACAGAGTACTTGGAACATCAAGGAATTCAATTGGATCCTGGTAAAATCGAGTACAACCCTTGTTTGCGTGCGCTGGCAAAGTTGATGTTAAACTCGTTTTGGGGTGAGTAGTACAAAAGAATTTGTTAAAAAGTATAGAGTGACATGCACTTATAAAGTGTTTCTTGTTCTAGGGAAATTCGTGCAACAAACCAACATGAAGACGTAATTGATCAAGGATCCGCAAGTGTATTATGATTACTTGAGTTCGGACGAGATCAACATTTGCAACGTAAGGTTCGTCAGCAACGAGATGATCGAAATCCATAACAAGAGCAACGAAAACTTCAACGCCCCAAGCTCTAAAACCAACGTCGTCATCGCCGCCTTTACGACTGCTTATGCGCATCTCAAATTGTATGATCTGTTGGACATGTTGCAAGAACAAGCCTTGTATTACGACATGGATTCGGTGATATTCGTAAGCAAACCCGATGCACTTGAACCTCCGATGGGCCCATACTTGGGTGAATTGACTGACGAATTGAAAGGAGAGCATATTACAGCGTTCATATCTGGTGGTCTTAAGAATTATTGCAATCGTACCAATATGAACCAGATCGAGACAAAGATATGTGGAATTACCCTGGACTGTACGGCGAGGCAAAAGGTAAATTTTGAAGCGATACAACAATTGGTTCATCTTCATGCGGTGTGCGGGATACGCGACAAGGTAACAGTTGACATTCCATTCAAAATTGTACGGAATGCGAGTGAGCGTACCATTAAGACCAAACGCATGAAGAAAGATTATCGCATTGTGTACAATAAATGCGTGATTGTGGACAATTACAAGACATTACCTTATGTTTGGTAAAATAGTTTATTGAACAGATCCTTAAGGAGATTATTACATGTATTCTTTGAAATGTTAAATACAAAATATGAAATAGTTTATTGAACAGATCCTTAAGGAGATTATTACATGTATTCTTTGAAATGTTAAATACAAAATATGAAATGTTTAATTGTCAATGTTTAATTTATGATAGTGTTCTAAGTTCACACCCGTTTGTTTTTCCAAGGATTTTATCCCGTCGTTGATTTTCTTTCGTAGACCCCACAACATTTTTTCCTTAGCGTTTGCATGATGAGAGAAATTACCCATTGCTTGAGGTGCTGGCGGATTTAATTCCGTCAACATTTCTACCATGATTTGCATTAATAAAATGCAATGAAGCGTTTGATTTTCAATAATTGTCGACGGTATTATTTTGCATGTAGGAGATAGTAGATTAGATCCATGAAATCTTTCTGATTTGCCGAAAACCAGTTACCGATAATATCCCTCCAAGACATCTTCGTATGTCAAGCATCCGTTTGTTATGAGTAACAAGCGGGAATTGTTCGCGCCTATATACTTAAAAAGTAACACATGAGCTGATATAATTTTCTGCATTGAACACTAAACATCGTGACACATCGTAATAAACAGGCGTATTAGAAGAGAATGTTTTACCTGCTTCAAGTGTTGTCGTTATTGAGCTTTGCGTGGGCGGAAGACGGCTGTTTGGAACGCCAACGAATATCAGTCTTTGACTGTGCGAGGCGAAATCTCAGCGCCATTCCTTATATTAAGGACGGCGCATGGGTTAAATATCTGTTGCTTGGTGACAATAAAATCGGGTTCTTTAATGCCACCGAAATCCTGGAGAACTACCCAAACCTAAGAAAGTTGGATCTCCAGAGAAACCACTGAGTTGTGATGTGATGAAGCGGCCTCCTGATGTGAAATCCCATTCCCAAATCAACTCCCTCAACCCCCGTTATTCCCATTCCCACTTCAAATCCTGTTCCAAAATCAACTCCCTCAACCTCTGTTATTCCCATTCGCACTCCAACTCCCGTTCCCAAATCAACTCCCTCAACCCCCGTTATTCCCACCTCAAATCCCATTCCCACATCAACTCCAACATCACCTCCCGATCCCCTCATACCTACATCAACTCTCATAGCAATAATTTTCTCATTGGCCATCTAGTTAGTAATCGTTTTTATATGTTTAAGGTTTAAATTATATATCATTTGTTTAAGAAACACAGCTCGTAAAATAGAACAAGGAATAAATATACCTATGTCTGACGACATTATCGCACAAACCACAAGCTTGTAAATAGTGACATTAATTACACACCCTTGATTTATTAACATTTGTAACACATAAAACATAAAGTAATATTACAACATTTTATTGATATTCACTTTTCCTTTATTTATTAACATTTGTAATACTTAAAACATAAAGTAATATTACAACACTTTATTGATATTCACTTTCCCTTGATTTATTAACATTTGTGATACATAAAACATAAAGTAATATTACAACACTTTATTGATATTCACTTTCCCTTGTAACTGAACACTGTAATAAATATAACAAGTATATATCTATATTGGATTAGTGTCTATCATACCCCCCGCTTTACATAAACGATTTGTCTTTCCCCAGAAAGAATGTTCTTTCGAAGCCGTATATGTTCCGGTGTTAATTGATGACAATCAATCATTAAATACCCATACGATTTACTCGTGGCATCGTGAAACGCCTCCAAAAGGTAATTTTAATTTAATTTAATTAATTTGTCACGTTACAAACATTATACAAAGACAAAATTACAGGAACATGTTCCCAATTGAGAACCGACCCCAGATGAAAACATCACAAATAAAATCAAGTTATAACAAGTTAGTCTAACTTAGTATGGTAGATCATGGCGGTGCATAACTTACAAGTTTATCTGAGGAATAGGAATGTAATTTTCTCTTATTGATTGCCAGATTTGATTCTTACGGATTGCCAGAATCGATGTTATCTTCCTCATTACACTCTCTTTCCGCTTGAAATTCCGCAAGATTTACGTTAAATTCCATTTCCATATTGTTTATTTGACCTGATAGTTTTTTATATGCGACTAAACACATTTCATTTTGTCTTTCACTTGACAGACATATAACAATATTTTGAAGTATGGTATCAAACTCGTATAGCGTTCGCTTGTTCACCAGCAAAGACACGCAGAACATGTTAAAACGGTACCATGCATCATTGGTTTGGTCTTCCTTGGAAGTGCTTTTATTGCGAGACAGTTCTTTTATCTTTTTATGTACAATATGCATGAAATGACTGCATCCGACATGTAGAATTGTTTGCTCGAAATCACCAACTGATCCTTTCTTTGTCAGAATGCAAAAGGCTCGTTGTAAGAATGTTTCCATCATTTTGTTGTTGAATTCCTTTGGCACTGCAAGCAATATTGCTCAAGAGTAGTCTGTATTTAATTGGCGTGGTGATGCTAACCGACTGAATATTTTGCTTTCATCTCGCCTAAATCTTTCGAGAAAGCACGTATATTTCCAGCACTGTGATCGCTCGTAATCATTTCTGCCACTGGCAATGATGGATCACCTTCCTTTGGATGTCGAGCTAACATTGCGTAGTATAAAACCCGTTTCCCGTTGTAATTGGCAACAACAGTGCCTGTTGCATCTAAATACGAGATATCATCACTGCATCTGTTATGCCATAAACGCACTTGGTCTTCAAACCACACATGAACAATTAGAGGGAAGGAGCAAATCGTGTGAATAAATCCATCCAATGTAGTTGGACTACATTCGCGGTTTGATTCTTGTTCAGTAAACAATTGTTTGATCATCTCTAAAGACTTAACAATGTCTTTGTCTTGATGCAATAGCTGACGACCTTCGCTAGAGATTTTTCGCATAGTTGTTGGGTGAACACCACAGCTGGTTCTGTTACCTGAAGCCATAGCATTGCTTGATAATTCTAATTTCTTTTCCTGATAGACTACAGATGGCTTGTCAGGGCCCTTATGAAATTGCTTCTTTAATTCTTCTCCCTCGTCTCCTTTAATAAACTGTGAGTGTCTTTCACCAGCCTTATGTTGTACCCTACCATTATAGGAAACTTTTACTATTCTTTCATCTAGGTCTTCTTTTCTCATACTGAGTTCAAATCTACATTCACAATCATCGAAAATGCAAAATCCATATGCCGTAAACACATAAGGATAGCATCGTTTTCTTGAATTTGATTTCTGAATGAAATGCCAATGAAAATGAAACGTGCAATACGCATTGGACTCAGCTATGCAACATGCTATTATGTTTGTCCACGAGGACTGGAAATGTGTTGGCTGTTCGATCTTTGGCCTCATTGCGTTCAGTAAACGTTTGCAATCCATCATCCTACTAAGTGTGTCATGCGAAAGTGGCAAATTATTCTCATTTTTGTGTTCGTTGAGAACGACACCATCCATATGATCAAAATTGTCCAGGTTACACTCGTCGCTTTTCGTCGCCGTCACTAACGCCGAGACTAAAGCAGTTATTCTTATCATATACACAAGATTCTCCCATTACATCACCACTCTCTTGATTGTAAGTAACATTTTCGTCTCTGCATGCTGAAGAACGCTTGTGTTCAGTGTCTTGTAAATCCTTTTTCAAAAAGCCAGGCTGTGGATGCTCTAACGCCTCTTCGTTCTCTGTAAGTGTTGGGGAATTCACTAAATTAACACTTGCATTCATTGTGCTATAAGAAGTGTCGATTTTTTCACGATCATCTTTACTTTTCTGCCTGATCAATGCGTATTCGTCTTTACTGTTCACAGTGCAGTTTTGCTTTAGCATCTCTTCAGATATCTTGGGGGTTATCTTTCCATCACCAGGACTGCGAAGGTGTTCTTTCCTAATTTTACCATGTTCTTTCTCAAAGAGAGGACACATATATGATTTGCCATCCTGGCAGTTACTGTAATCTTTAGCATCCTCTTGACATTTCAGATGTGCCAGCCCAACACATTTTGAATGGTAATAGATGAAACATCCCTCATATCGAAAACTGCAAACAAGGTACCACCCGCTATCCTTGCTTTGGCAAAGACAGTAAACCTTATCATTGTTTGGTGTGAAGACTTTGGGTATCCGTCTGGATCTTTTTGAAGTACAAGGTGGCTCGGAGGGTGGGCATTGGCTTGTTTGCTTTCGCCCTAAAAGGCCAGCAACAGCTTCGACGCTCTGTTTTGTCTCATTATGAATAAACTCTTCATTTTTATTATAGCTATTATTATTATCAGCTACTAATTCACCTTTAACCGGGACTCTTTCTGAATTTAATTTGTCTACCTCTAGTGGCATGTCTTTAAAATTACTGCACTTACCCAAGTCAGCGTGATTAATCAGTTCCGAAAAATCGTCAAAACTCAATGTTTCTTCACTAACCCCTAATTCCGACTGTTTTGGCTCGCAGTTCGTCTCTGCTGTTTCCACGCTGAATGAATTTCTGATCGTTCCTTTTTCTAAAACAGTAATATTTAAAAATATTTCTAAATTATTAATCAATAATCAAAAATCAATTAGTCATATATTAATATATTAATATTATTACTATTTTATATGCATTAATATTTTATATCAATATTTTTATTCATTAGTGTATTATTAATATTAAGCTTGTCCAAGGAACTAGGCCCTGCGAGCGTGTCTTTTTTCATGTATGCAAAGTAGCAATGTGTGAATATTGTGATATAATATTATCGTGACTGCCGAAAAATAATATGAACAGGAAACTCAGAGTTTTCGCATTTTATAATTACTTATATAAAGCTGTACTCAGCACCTCACGTCATCGCCAAGAAGGTTTATAAGTTATGAGAATGAATCAAAAGTAGCTGGTAGTTATGACCTTGGTCATGGCAATACATGACGTAGCTTTTAGTGAAACAGAAATTTTATGCGACCATGCGCTTTTTTTTCGGACACCTTGCACATGCGACAACACCCTTTTTTATCTGATTACCACATTCCAACCATTAGCGCCAGTTTTCCTGCATTATTGAGACATGAGTATGACTAATTAAATGAGTTCCTCAAAAGCTGTGAGATATTTGCTATATTCCGGTTATTTTTTTTAAATTCAGTTAATCCATTCAATTTTAGGAATTAGCCTTAGGATAGATATAACAAATCGCCGTATTCTATATATATATATATATATATATATATATATATATATATATATATATATGTCTTATTTTACATAACTTATTCCCTCAAGCTACTAAAACGAGGTACTTTCCTCAAGCTACTAAAAATAGTAAAACATGCACTGTAAATGACCAAGTTTTAACATTTAAGAATCACATTTTTTACTCACGAATTTCATTCCAAAACTATTGATGAGAGCAAGCTACACGCAAACGCAATGTGTATTTGTTGGTTATTTCCAGACAATTTGATTGACATGTTAATCGTTTTGGCGCCAGATGTTAAAATTACTCTTAACAAGATATGAAATGGCTAGAAAAGGTCGAAAAAAAAAAGTAAGGAAATCTTATACAAAGCCTACCTCACGACCAGCTTCATATTTAGACGCAACAAAGGCTTTAAACTTCTTCACGTTGTTCACATTTTTACGCCAAAGCACATGCATTTAACCGTCCACATTTAACCGTCACTTTTCCCCAGAATCCATTTGGCTTTCGCCATCCTTCAGTGGTGGCGTCACCTTCGCACTGCGTCATTGTGAAAATTATTTCATCTAAATCATCTTTTAAATTGAAAGTGTGTTTTGTTTTTTTGAAAACCTGAACAAAAAAGGAATACATGTTATTGTAGAAGATATTGTATATATATACAATTTTGATAGTGCAGTGTATATATTAACTTTAATAACTTGCTTTGACAGAAGAAAAGGGAGTTATGGGCTTAAAGACAGGGTGCAAATAATTAAATTGATTGTAATTAACCTTGTAACACATAATTAATCATTTTATATGTACCTGTCTTGCGTCATATCGGATCAAAAAATTAATCACGGCAGGCCTTAATTGTTACTGGCATTTTCGTTTGCACATTCAAACTTTTCTGCTCGATGAAGAACATATAAAGTACCATAAAAACGTTTTGGAAAGAAAAATAACAAAGAGAAATAGCAACTTTAAAAATGAACATAGCTTGAACTTAAAAAAACTTCAGGTTAAATCAGATCTGCACCATTTCATTTTGTCACGTGCATTGAAATAAAAATGGATGAAATGTCATTTGTGATATATCATTTTGTGAGGTACATTAAAACGCTTGGTCAAAATAATAGCACTAATAATATGAAACCTCAATCGCGTATCACACATACAGTGGAAAGGTGTCTTGAGAATGGCTGAATGCGAAAGTAATGAAATTATGACTGAAAATACCGTACAAGGTGATTCAGAGGTTTTTCAGAGGTTTAATATATACAAGTTACATGAATATTCAAAGTAGTTTGTGGTTTTTAATGATTGTATATCTTGTCAGGTGCGTCAGTAAACGAAACTACAACCCAAAACTGCAAGCACTAGTTCGACCGACAATCACATGGTAGAAATGTGTACTCTTAATTTAAACAATTTGCAAACACTTCATAATGATCTGTTTAGTTCTGATAGAGTTTTAATTTAATATCATTATCTTCGTGCAGTGTTTTAAGCATTTCAAACTTGGATGAAGTTGCAACAAGGTGTGGATTGCTTTGTTTCACTGGCTATCTTTGTGGTCAGTGTAACACAACGTATTTGAGTCGTAATTTATATAGTCGTAATTGACTTTTTTATGTGTTTTTTTGCCATTATTCAATATTGTCGACCAGTAAAGTCCTAATTCACAGGGTCCAACACATATTTTTAAAATGCTAAATAAAGCTTAAATGGAAGTTAATTCCTTCCTGTTCTTCATTTTGCGTGTCTCACACCTTCATTAAATTTTTATGATTATTTCCCTGAGCGCGCGAGACTCTTTTGATGATACATTTCTACTCATTTAGACCGTATCAATACAAAGAAATATAAAAAAAATTCTAGTTGTAAGTACAATAATTATTTCTTTTTAATAAACAATTGCGCCCAACCAGAGGGTCAGGATCGAACATTCATTTAAGGACCAATATTACTTCTCTATTGTTTCAGACGTAATATGCTACACTGCCAAGAAAGAGGGCACAAAAAGTGGCGGTGCCCATATCTGGAGAAAAAGACCAGATATGGGAAAAAAGGGGGAAGAGGAGGAAGAAGTGGAGGGGGGGAGGGAAAAATGTAAACATTTATTTGTAAATTTTTTAATATATTTTATTTTTTACTCTATTTTTTAATAAAAAAGGTATACAGCCAGAGTTAAAGTCCAAACTTGATTCTTTAGGAATTACTGTCGCCGGCTTTGCTGCGCGCTAATTGGAATTATTAATTACTTTTAAGAAACGCGCAAGCAAATATGTTTAATTTAAAGACAGAATTTCATTGTTTTTTGGCGTAACCCACTTTCATGTTCATTGTTTGAAAGAGGATTTTACTTCGAATTAAATACAGAGTTTTGAAGAAATTCTATACAATAGCGGCTGAGAAAATTGCAATATATTAAGACATGCCTGCGCATTATTAAGAACTTGAATGTAGTATTGTTATTCTTTAATCACCTTAATGTCAACTCGTTTCACGCAGCATTATACAAACTATCACATGGACCTCTCAATTATAACATTGATTGTATAGAAACACTAGTTTTTAACCCGTTAAATTATCTGAATTTAGTATCAGATAATTTTTCAATAACTCATCACGATCCAGATAAAAATTTCTTCACAAGTTCACCACCTACTAGTAAATATATGGGTGAGAATGAAATTTGTGATCAAGCCAATGAGCAACAAATTAAGAGTTTTCTTTACTTCATTTGAATAGTCGTAGTTTGCTTGGTAATTTTGATAGGTTTAAGACTTTAATCGCGAACTCTGAAACTATATTTTCTATTATTGGGTTATCTGAAACTTGGTTGAATAATCAAACGTTCGACCTAGTGGAACTCCCAGCTTATGACTTCATTTCTAATCATAGAATAAGTAAATCTGGTGGTGGGGTTGGTCTGTATTTACGAGATCATTTGCAGTACAAACAAATTGTTAACTGCACAGTGTCCAATCCTGAGGTAATTGAGTCTTTGTTTGCTGAAATTATCAATCCCAATGGTAAAAACTCTGTAGTAGGTACGATTTATCGACCGCCAAACCAAAATATTGCATCTTTCTTAGAGGAAATTAATAAGATACTTTCGATTATGACTAAAGCCAACAAACGTTGTTATATTATGAGAGATTTTAATTTAGACTTATTTCGTCATGATAGCCACCATTTTATACAAGAGTTTTGTTGATTCTATGTTTTCACATATGTTTCTGCCCCTAATTACAAAACCGACTCGGATTACATCTTATTCAGCTACGCTCATAGATAATATATTCACTAATTGTTTTCAGCAAAACTCTTTGAATGGATTATTCCTTAATGATATCTCAGATCATTTCCCATATTTGCTTATTTCAAAGAGTATTTAAACATATTTTCAAAAAGTCAAGTAATTTATAAAAGCGATTATGTGGAACGGAATTTTTTTAACCATGAACGGAATTTTTTTAAAATTTCGTACAGCTCTTTCACAAGTTAACTGGTCAAGCGTTTTAATTACCGAAGACCCAATTGACCTATATAATGGTTTTGTAAACGAGTACCATAAAAATCTCGAAGAATGTTTTCCTTTCCATATCAAACTCTCGCCCTATTAAATCGGACATTTGACAATACTCGGTTCTAATCTCTTACTGATATAATCCGCGCAACATCCGGAAGTGCATGTGAACAAAATGGCGGAAAGACCGAAGCAAAAAGTGCGTCAGCCCAAACGTCTTTAAGATGGTTTGGAGTTTGCAGAGATTATCCCTTCGGTTAAACCGGTTAAAAAAACAAGTAAAGGACAATAATATCTACGAAAATGACATTACCGAGGTTCATCGCGAAAGGAAAAATGTCCGTATTCATTATAAAAGCTATGATTCAAAGTTTGACGAGTGGCGACCTTATGGCAACGATCAGGAATATTTTCCCTTTATTCGCAATGAAAAGCTATACATCCCAACGGCGACATCCTTAGAATATAGAAACAACCATTTTACGGATATGCTTTATCGGTTAATCAAAAAATCTCTTTGCTGCGGCAGAAAAGATGACCATGATGTTCGAATAGAGTTAGATGTCATGGAAGATGTATTTAATCGAGTGTTAGGTGATATATTTGACGGTGTCGAGGAAAGAGGGAGGTTGGTTTTTCACGTTTCGTCGAATTGTTTCCTCAATAATGTCCTCGGTCTAAAATGGGATGAGCGTATTATAAACGTACGTGGGGATTACTGTTTTGTTGCTGAGGGAACTATAAAATTCTGGTTTAGAAAAAAGACACCAATTTCAGAGTACAAACTCATTGGAGGAAAATACCTGAAGGCTGAGATTGAGGATTGTTCATATCTTGTTTAACTTTCGTACAAGGCAGTGGAAACAGCAGAGAATGTAAACAAAGACAAGAATAATCTATATTTATTAAATTTGTTACATGGATATGAACATCACTAATTAATTAATGCCATTTTTATATTTATTTAGAACAAAACTTGCTTTCTATGAACAATACAAATATAAACTTTATAACCCAAATATAAGTCCCAAAGTGTGTATCCCTTTGCAGTATATAGCTACAATAAACATTAATTTATAGTGGTCCTCAGATGATTGTTTACACTTAGGTTCATATTTGCCATTTATTTTCACAAGGTGAGCACAGTATGTTGAGTATTCGCAATTTTTGCATTTCGTAGTGCAAGTCTTTATAGTGTGCCCTTCTATTTTACAATTAGAGCAGTTATATATCCTCTTTACTCTGGCACAACCAACTTGTTCTAGGTATTGCACTCTACTTTTCTTTAAAAAAATCTGCTCAATGGCAGAAACACCTCTATGATTGCTACTCAATGTTTGTGTATATTATAAGAAACTCTGGTACATGTGAATATAATGCATGCATATAGGGGGTGATGTCTTTTGTCTGGTACGCAAAGAGGAATCTTTCAAACCAAGAGGTAACCTTTTTTTTAAAAAGTTCCACATCACTAGGTTCAAAGTCCTTTTTCAAGTCCTGTGTTATCACCCCAAAATCATCCCAAATCTCTTGTATTTTCTGAATTCTTTCTTGGTCTTTTGCATTAGGCATGAGGTGAGAAATTTTTATGTTTTTAAAAAGTTTAACTTTTTCAGGTCCAGTCAAGTCCCTATATTTCAGTTGTTTTGTTTCTTTGCTGACATACCATTGGAATGGAATGTTTAAACTCCACAAAAGTTTCATATCCAGCCATATGTTTATTCTTCTCCCTCTGAAAGCCATCTGAGAACTTGGTTTTTGATTGAATTGCATCAAGGAATTTCAGATCTTCAATCAATAGTGCAATAATGTTATCTGTCACCCTTAGGAAAAGATGCAAGGTGTCAATTACCACATGACTCAAAGGAATAAACCTAAAAAGTGGGCTTGACTTGCAATTGTATTTCCTTGACTTTGCCAATTTTTTTATTTCTTCCAATGTTCGGGCCCCTTCATTAGGATCTGAAATTGACCAGTGCTTGCTTATATCATCGTTCTAGCCGCACACACTTGCACCATATGCAAGCATGCTCGGCATTTTCTGCCCCTATCCCACAAACACATGCAAGAAACTTTCTACACGCTTTGCTTCCTGTCAGTGAGGTAAAATCGAAACCATTTCAGTGTTTTACTGGAAAGTGCCATATTGCCAAGTTTTCCAGGAGTACTTTATGGTTTATCGAGTCAAACGCTTTCGAAATGTCAACGAAAAGTAAACCAGTGATTTTCCCTTTATCCATTGATTCGAGAACCCAGTTATTGACTTGTCCAATAGGTTGTGCAGTATTATAACCTTGTCTAAACCCATATTGATGAGGATAAATATAATTCAACTCCTTCAGATGTGCACTCAATTGAGTATAAACAACCTTCTCAAGAACTTTGCTCAACACTGGCAAAATCGAAATTGGCCGATAATTTTCAACCAACAATTTATCGTCGGCTTTGTATAACGGAGTGACTCGTGCAATTTTCCATAAGGCAGGAACCATTCCATCTGTAATCGATTTATTTACAAGATACGTTATTGACGAAGTAAGTTCATGTTCAGCGTCCCTTATCATTCTTGCCAAAATTTTGTCAAGACCAGCCGCCTTATTAGCGTTTAAAGAACTTAAGACCTTTCGCACTGTTTCATGATTTACTGGCTGCAATTCCAAAGGATTCTGTTCACTTTGATTTTCAGGCTCATATTTTGTCCAAGCATCTTGCGCAACTGCCTGTAACCTACTTGCGATTTTACTTCCAATAGTAGCAAAAAAATTGTTAAATTTAGATGCTACAGCTTTGGGTTCTGACAAGATGGTCTTTCCATCTTTCACTCGGAACAGCATATCCCTGGTTTTCTTTCCACCAATCAATGAATTTAAAGAGCTCCACATTTCTTTCGGACCTGCAGACGACTCAATTAATTCCTTATAATACTCTGCTTCTGCCGCCTTTATCTTTCTATTTGTAAAGTTTTTTAAATACCGATAATTATCCCAGTTTTGTCCCGACTTTTTGGCAATCTTTAATGCATGATCTCTTTCAACCATTAATTCTTTAATATTGTTGGTAATCCAGGGCTTTAACCCACCTTTTGTTCGTATTCTTTTCAAGGGTGCATGCCGATTTGCCACATCAGTGAACAAGCTATTCCATGTTGAAACTGCATCATTAATGTCATCAAAAGACTCTATAATACTCCAGGGAATACTGAATTATACATGTACTGAATTATACCGTTTAAAAGATCTAACTTCACAAACCTTAGCTGGAGCTTTACAAATTCCCACTTTCTTAATGGCAAAGACAACCGAGTGATCACTTGCACCAAAGTTTTGTACGCCATAAGAAACAAAACGATGAGGATTGTTTACGAAAATAAGATCGATGGCAGTGCTCGTGTGCTTGGTCACGCATGTTGGTTCATCAATAAGTTGGTTTAAACCATGTAGTCTAGATATTTGCATTAATTTCCTTGCATATTTACATAGTTTTGGAGCAATAACATTTGTGTTGAAATCGCCCATTATTATGATATCTTTATTCACTTTGTCTCCCAATTTAGTAAGAAGATCACTCTCAAATCCTTTAACGAAATCATCGTGATTCATAATTGGAGGTTTATACATGACAGCAAATATCGTGTTTTTCGCTTTTTTCTGGCAAATTTCAACGAATACCATTTCAAGCAAGTCTGACTCCAAATCAATTCTACGTTTGCTGGGCCATTTGCTGTTTATAAATACCGCACAACCACCTCCGTTTCGATTTCGATCTTTCCTATAACAATCATATTCCACAGGACATATCTGACTGTCTGGTATTGTACCATCCAAATGTGACTCAGTTACTGCAAACACGTCAATCTTAGCCTTCTCAAGTAACACTTCCATGTCAGCATAATGGCCGGGCAGTGTTGCGATATTAATATGAGCAAATTTCATACCCCGTTTCTTGAGATTGGGATTTAGATCTATGCCTTGATTTAAAACATTTCTCACACCAATTTTCTTAGCAGAACTTAGAACTGGACTATCCAAACCGGGAAATAAACACTTTATACATTGCCAAGACATAGAAGAGTAAGAAAGTTCACGATATTCAGTATTGTTCATTCCAATGCACTTCGCATGAAACCATTCGTCACACAAATCACATTGAATGGCTTTCTGGTTTTGCCGACAACCTTTCAAACAAACAACACATGGATCCTTAATGGGTCCGGGATTTAAAGCCACATTCATCGCAGTCAAGCTTTAGAGGCTACCCACATGTACGCGTTGCTGACCTATTTTTCCCCTTTTAGCTGCCTATTTTCCTGTTAAACATTAACTACGGCCAATTCATTGTAATAAATGGTGGACTTTTATTTTGGTCCAACATCCCACACATTAGCTTCGTTTTTGATTTTCCACCTGCTCTCTTTGTACGATTAAATGCTGAGAAAAGACTGTATATCTTTTTCTTAAAAACATTTATTATGCGACTTCCCACAATAACACCACGTATGCCAGATTCCAGTAAAATATTATTAATTACAGTGGAAAGCCAAGACTCCATGCTCTCCCCATTGACTCGTTTATGTTCCTTTGCTAGATTGTATATCACCAAGCTAGTACAAGAATATATGAAATAAAATTATTATAGGAATAAATCCAAGCAAAGTTTGGCAAACTGATGCCCGACAAAAAATTGATTCATTATTCTTTCATTTTTATACTCACTTGTTTATATCCTAAGAAAACGATGGAACTGTACCAGATGTACTTGATTCACACTCATCGCCAGCTGCTAGCGCTGCACTGATCAAGCATGTAAACAATACGAAAATACGGAGCATAATGCCTAAATTACAATATTTCGAACCCATTAGTCTGACGCGGGAATTTCATCAATATTTATGATTTTGATATCAAAATGACTGCGAAAACATGTACTTTCCAAATATGGTGGTACCTCAACATCACAATAAATTTGGAGCTTTATATTTCCGCTTATAAGTGACTTCCGTTCAATTTTTGGCATATTTTGTAGGCAAAAATGAAATTTCAACCCCATAAGTCCGACTTCGCAAAAAGATAAATTTCATTTAAATCCCTTGTAAAACATTACACATATGATATATTTTCGAATTCCACAGGTACCTCTGTCACAAGTTTAATGCTGCAAGTGTATAAAGCAAAAAACTACAAAATTTTGGCAAATTTCCATTGCGTCTCAGCCGGAAGTGAGCATCTGTGTAATGCGATAGACCTTTTGTCCTGAGTGAGTTTGATATGCAAAATTTTTAAGTTAAATTCATATAATAAGCCTAAAACTCCATGGATAACAACAGGATTATTCGTTTCTGTGAGAAAGAAAAACAGACTTTATAAAAGTATAGAACTAATCCAACAACTTATCGAGAATGCAAATATAAAGAATAGAAAAACAAATTGAATCACTTAATAAGAATAGCTAATTATGTGAGCAAATTCAAACAAGCTAAAACCGATATAAAAATCACTTGGACATTAATTAATGAGATCGTTAATGTTCGGAAGAAGAAATCATCCTACCCGACTTCGTTCAAGGTAAATAATACCACTATATCAAATCTTAAAAAAATTGCAGATGAATTTTGTAAATACTTTACGAACGTGGGTATTTCGTTAGCTAATCAGATACCCCCAGCAAATTGTTCTTTTCAGAGCTTTCTAAAACCAGCTATACCTGAAACATTATTTTTTAAACAGACATGTGAAAGTGAGCTTAGTGAAATATGTATGTCATTTAAAAATACACAAGTATCTGGTTTGGATAATATACCAATGCATACAATCAAAAATTCTTTTGAATTCATTTCAAAACCATTGACGGATATTATTAATAAGTCTTTGGAAAATGGGATATTTCCTGACAGGTTGAAAATCGCCAAGATAATACCAATTTATAAATCTGGTGATACAGATAAATGTCCAAATTATAGACCTATATCAGCTGGTGTATTCCTACACTTTGGTTTTAAGTTGGATTAAAAGCTATTTTGAAAAATAGAAAACAATTTGTCCAGCTTGGAAAAACTAGATCCTCTGAAGCTACTGTACGATGTGGAGTGCCACAGGGTTCTATTTTGGAACCACTCTTTTTTATACTCTACATTAATGATATCCCTAATTCATTACGCTCAGTTGAACCTTTATTATTTGCGGACGACACTAGATTTTATTATTCTCATAATGATCCTACTGTTCTTGCAAGGATAATGAATGATGCACTGCAAAATGTTGGGCAGTGGATGAGGGCGAACAAGTTGAATATTAACATTGATAAAACTAATTACGTTATTTTTAAATCTTGACAAAAGAAGATTATTAGTGACATATCCCTCAATTTTGAGGGTATTTCGCTGGCACGAAAACAGCAAGTTAAATTTTTGGGAGTTTATTTGAATGAAAATCTGCCCTGGAAATTTCATATAAATCATATTTTCAATAAGATTTAAAAATCAATTGGTATAATTTTCCGTGCTCATTTACATTTATCCTCTGAAACAAAATTGTTGTTATCCAGTCTTCCGCGCCGAACTATCTTTAGTCAAAATCTCGATTCGTGTCCGTTTGTCCGATGGATGTCTGCATTTTCCAGGCCAAAGGTCGATCATCAAGTCACTTTTAAAATTGGGGGAGTGGACAAAATATTAGAGCCGTCGGTAGTGGCCAAATGGGATATGCGGGGATATATATTTTTTCTGCTTTTATACAGATACATATACATGAAGGCGATGCATGAACGTTCATTGTTCAATCTTAGAGGAGTCCTTTCACATGTTATTCGGCTACATGGTTCTCAAAGCAATGTTCTTATCTCAGTCTAGAGCGGTGCTTTCATTAGTTTATCGGCTATAGCTTATCTGGTTCTTATATGTCAAATATTGAATATATTATAGCTCATATATCCAAGCGAATGGATAATGTTAATCACGTAATTGTATACGCAGGATTGGAACAGAAGATAGGCATTTTTAGAACAAGGAAATATTTCTTCCCGCACTTAGACAGATACATATACATCAAGGCGATTAATTTTTATTGTCAATCTAGTGCGGTGCTTTTATAAATTTATCGCCTATATCAGTATATGGTTTTTATGACTTAATTCATAGTAAACAAATAAGAATATGGGCATAAATATATGGAAGGGAAGAATATTGTAGCATTTTTCGCAGATTTCGCTGACCGATAACTTTGATCCTGGTTTAAATTTTGCATATATTTAGATGCGCTATAACATTTTAAATTATTTGCTTGACATATTTTTTAAAAACTTCTCTCATTGAAAACTAAAAATTTGCGTCACGTTGTTGATTCGCGTCCAGTGTGTCTCGCTCTTTAATCACGTAATTGTATACGCATTTTTATTGTCAATCTAGCGTGGTGCTTTTATTAATTTATCGCCTATATCAGTATATGGTTTTTATGACTTAATTCATAGTAAACAAATAAGTATATGGGCTTGAATTTAAGCAAGCGAATGAATATTGTAGGTACTAGACAAATGGGATATGCAGCAGAGATATATTTTTTTCTGCTTTTATACCGATACATATACATGAAGGCGATGCATAAACGTTCATTGTCAAACACTCATGTTAATCTCAATCTAGAGCGGTGCTTTCATTAGTGTATCGGCTATAGCCTATATGGTTCTTATATGACAAATATTGAATATAAGCGAATGGATATTGTAATGTCCAGACAGACCGGATGCGATTTGACAACGCGACGCTATTTTACGATTTTCGCAGATTTCGCTGACCGATAACTTTGATGGTTTAAATTTGGCATATATTTAGACGCGCTATAACTTTTTAAATTATTTGCTTGACATATTTTTTAAAAACTTCTCTCATTGAGTGTTTTATCAGATTTTGAAAATTAAAAATTCACATCGCGTTGTTGATTCACGTCCGGTGTGTCTCGGCCTTTAATCACGTAATTGTATACACAGTAACGCAGGATCGGAATAGAAGATAGACATTTTCAGAACAAGGATATATTTTTTCCGCTCTCATATAGATACATATACATCAAGGCGAGGAATTTCTAGCGCGGTGCTTTTATGAATTTATCGCCTATATCAGTATATGGTTATTATGACTTAATTCATAGTAAACAAATAAGTATACCGCCATTACGGGTATTGAACATATGCAAGTGAACAAATATTGTAAATGTTTTTGAATATTGGATACGCAAAATGTTAGTCCATTATTGTTCAGCTCATCTGACTTTTACGGTAAACAAGTAAAGTATGGACTGTGGGTATTCAATACTACAGGGTGTCCCAAAAGAATACCCAAGACAAACTACCAGCAGTGGCATGTTGAATTTTCACAGGTTACGTGCAGTGCAATTACGTTTCAGTTCAAGAAATATTATTGCACGTAACGAATTCACATCAGCAATAATCTAACACGTTCCCAATGCAGGAAAAATAGCAAAATATTCAATACGAATTTCTTAACTTATTTTTAATTGCATGTATCCTGTCAAAATTTTACTTGCCATTGCGTCGAGCTTTTTCTTGGGTATTCGAATTCTAAGCCTATTGTTGTTTTTGCGTTTTTTTGAGACACCCTGTATATTCGGCGACAACGCGCAAAACGCCACCGCAACACTTGATCATGGGGAACTGTCAACTAGCTCCATTTGCGACAAGCTTAATAAGCTAAAATCATTATCAGTGAAATGAGATCAGTTAAAATACATTTCTAAATGTCGATCTCGTTAGTCAAAATGATTATTTTTTGTATTTTTAAGCGTATATATAACGCTTTTGAAATATCAGAGCATTTCAAACATCCAGTTCTACAAATTAAATAACGATCTTTTAAAAATGAATACTGTAATAAAATACAAGACAAGCTTAAACTAAAATCATTATCAGAAAATGAGATCACAGCAGGAAAATGAGCCATAATAGTTTAGTCAAAATAGATTTTCAAAATGTCGATCTCGCTAGTTGATTGTTGAGCTCATATGACTTTTACCATGCCATGGCTCATTGAAATATTAAATATCTAATTTTTCAAGTATCTAATATTTCTATGTCACCATTGTACGTCACTACATTTAACAATGAAGTATACCCAGATTCCCAAACTCATGAGAACTCAGATTACTTTGCAATTTTACATGACATTTTTGCATCTTTCAGGGATCAATACATAAGAATAAACTCACTTGTTTATTAATGATGTTAAGGCAACAATTTCCTTGTGATGGTAACTCCTAGTATTATACCTTAATTTATCCCTACTTGAATTACTGTAATCTTGTCTGGTCAACAACTTTTATCTCGCATGTAAATCATATATTTTTATTACAAAAGCGAATTGTCAGAATAATAACAAATTCTAATTTCTTAGCGCATACTCTTCCCCTTTTTCAAAGATTAAAATTCCTTCATATTTATAAGATCAACTTATTTTTCACAGGTAAATTTATGTATCTTTATCATAAAAAATCCTGCTTCTCTTTGCCTGTTCATTAAGGGTAATGAAATTCATAATTATAACACAAGATATGCAAAGTTCTACCAAACACACTCTTGTAGTACCACAAAGAAACAACACACTATTCTTTTCAATGGCCCTAAACTATGGAATTCGCTTCCGGAGAGTGTAAAACAAGCAGAGACTTTTGGTTCCTTCAGGATTGGAATGAAAAAAATCTTCTTGATCAATAGTGATGTCAGTGATAAGAAAATCATGTCAAGTTGTCATTGCCATCATTACGTTATACGTTATTAATTTTAATTTCTAATTTATTTGTTATATTTGTCGCAGTGTGAATGTGTGCTGAATTCCTCATATATTGGAATGGTTCTGTTGTAATGTGTCGTTTTGTCATTATGTAATAATTTTCTATATTAATATTTAAATATTCTGTGTGAGTACCAAGGAGGCATTCACATAATAATCCTGGTGGTTTCAGAATGTCTCCTTGCCATAAATATTGCCATAGATATTACTTGTAATTTATTTAAATGTTGTACATCATGTAATTTTATTTTCCTGGTAATTGATATATATATTATGTATATTTGTGGCAAACAAACATTAAAATATATTCGCTGTAAAACATGTTAATATATTCGCTGTTGCCCTAGAATGGAACTTAGAAATATTCCACTGGGTTGACTCAATGACTACGCTGCATTGGATAGGAAAAAATCAACATTGGAGAAAATATGTGCAACATCATGTAAATGAGATTAAAAATCTATCATTGCGATAGATTTGCGAGACTGCAAAGGAACTTTCGAACAAGTCATTATGGTTTAACAGACCCGAATTTTTAACTAAATGGCTAAAATGTCCAGCTACTAGTGGAACAGAAACCAACCAACAGAAATATTGTGAGAGATTGCAAAACAACCTTTGAAGGTTGTAAAATTATTGTCATAACAAAAAGATTCTGAACTTGTCAGATATTAGCAAGATAATCAACATACATCATTTTAGCTCCTTGAAAAAACTTCTTCGATTTACCAGCTATGTGTTGAAATTCATTAACGTGATGAAAGCATCAAGATCAGGAAATTAGAATCCAGGAATTTTTTGCAATTAACAGCAAATGGAGTTAAGCAGGCTGAGTTATTGTGGGTTAAACTCTATTAAACAAGAAGCATTTCTGTTCAGATTGCAATTTAAACACAAATCCTTAAAGAATTTTACTTGCTGTAGCGGTCAATAAAATTGGTCAAAGTTCATCGGTTGTAGTTTGGGCTTGATTAGTTTTCAGACTCGGGGGAACAACTGCTGATTTCCATAAAGAAAGAATTTTACCCTGGGAAATTGAGGCATTGGAAATTGAGGCATTGGAAATTGATGATATTGGGGAGCAAAGAAAATCAGGATTTGATTGAAGAAACCGATTGGGTACATCATCCGGGCCAGGGGGTTCGTGAACTTTTAAGTTCAATAACGCTTCGTGGACACCACTCGGAGAAATTATATATTCGTCAGGGAGAAAAGGGGGTGTGGTGCCCAGTGAACTCAATACAACTGGAACGATAACTCCAGTGATAAAGTCTCTAAAATTCTGCGATTGGCTGAAGCCAAATTGAGGAGTCTCGCCAAGCCTCGAGTGCAATGCTTGCGCGCAGACGAAGGTCGAAGCTTGGGGAATGATGTTCGAACAGTGGTTGTTTATGGCGGTTTTGAAAGTTATTTTTCTGTTAAAATTTACCAGTTTGGAATCTAATTTATCCTTTAATATGTGAAGCAAAACTGAAGTCAAAAACCAAGATAGGGAAAACCGTTTAGATTCTGTGTTGATGGCTTGATAATGGCAAAGGCGATAAGAAGAAAAAATTGTTCAAGAAATATGGTTGCTTTGGAATTGTAATAATTTTGTTAATGATATACCGACAATCGTGTTTATTAACAAACAGGTATTTAATTGCATTTTTTTAACAAATACTTATGACTTAGCAACTGATATTTAAACAATATTATATTGTAAACTTTATTGATTTCTAAAAAGAATCATCTTCGTTAACTGGTGCCTGACGCTCGGGTTTCCATTAACCACCGCATTGTTGTATCGCTTTACGTACGTGAAAAGTCTCAAGGTAAAATACCTTTCTGCCGTTAACTTGACAAGGGATGACCGGTGATTTTCTTCTAATAAAATGTCTTCGGATGCCTGTTCGTGGTCTCGAAAGATTTGACGCTTGAATCCATTACAAAATGGTTGCAAACTTTCAGAACCAGTTTTTGCTTTAGCTTGTCTTCTCTCGAAATCTGGAAGCCATCTTTGCAGACATATACTTTAAAAATTTTTTCTGAAAATTCTATTACTCTGTAAACAGACTTTGATGATATTTGCAGACCACCGTTGTTCACAAATAATGTGAATGCTGATGCAGATGCAACTTCATTATGTGGCATTGCGCAGTAATCATGGCCAGGCGTTGCAGGGTTGAAGTGGGAAAGTAGGCATCTCTTGCATGATTCACACGATAGTTTCGGAAGCAGTTTGCGCACGATGTAACCACCAATGTAAAAAAGGACGTTGGAGAGAAACTCAAATGTACTTGGTAAATTCAAGTGACTGCAAAGTAGATCTTCCTCAGGACTCCATTCAAGTTGCGCTGGGTTTTCTGTTGGTGTTTCTTTTAAAGGTGACTTGTGTTTTCGTGTGTGAAAGAATGGAATGATTGTTGTTGAGGAGTCTGAAAATGTCTGACAATTGGCACTTTTTGAGGCAGTTATAGTGTTCCTCAACAGCATTTTCCTCATTGCATACTTCAGTTGCATGGAATTCGGATTGTTATTCCATCCACCATGAGCTCTTATGCATGAAAAAAGGAGTTCTATGTGATCTTGTGAATACTTGTATGTAAGGAAGTATTTGAAAGGATTTCCACCACTAAACATTTCTGTTGTCATCAATTGTTATTTAATTGTGGTGACAAAGCCAATGATAAATGTCTTTCTTTGATGTTTTGACAAAAGCCCATTGGTACTGTCACATGTTCTCAAGCCGAGCAAATATTCTGAGGAATGCTTTAAGATTTCTTCCCATGTATCTCTTGATTGAGCACGCAATGGTTGTTTAAATCCAACTGCAACTGGGGTTCGAGAGTTTACAATGTCAAATAATCTGTCCACTAGTCTTACAAATTTAACAGTCCCAGATGAGTTTTGGAATTCTCCAAGTTTCATTGCTTTATCCAAAAATTCTATTGCGTCAGCCACAGACGAGCTGAGAGTTTGGGCTGCTAGTTGGACGTTCATTTTATGCTTCTCAACAGTAGATGTCTTGATGAAAACTTGTTTGCTAATGTGAAACCTTCCTTTTCTTGATTTTAATGAGTGATGAAAATAGATTCCATGTAATCATATTGTTTTCAGAATCAACAATAGAGCCAAGGTGGGCTAAGGCATTTCTAGCCAATTTAAGCATGTGGCATGGATCCAGTATGGCATACACAACATAGTTCTCAGATGGGTGTTTAAAACTGGTGATCATGGTCTCATACGATGTTGTAAATACGCATCCAAGTTCACGGAACATGGTGAAGTTAACAGCAGTACCATCTGCTGTTACAGAATAAACACGTAATCCAGCTTGAGCCGCCATTATCAATGCTTCCTGGACTAACTTGGCCTGCATTTTCCCAGTCATCTTGTCAGTTAGAAAATGACCTATAGGACATTTCCAGTGACTTCTAGCTCCTACCAAAACAAATACTAGAGCTTCTGATGCAAATTGGTCTGGCTTCTCAGTAGGTATATGTCCATAGTCTATGAACCCCACATATTTATCATTTTTTGAGTCCCATAAAGTTTGCTTTCTAATTGACATTGCATCAATTATCAGACAACAGTCTCTCTTTTCTTGACTAACCAATGCTTCCTTTTTTAGGGATTCAAATGACTCTTTAAAGAATCCTGGATTACACTCAACAACACTGGACACTTTCTAATAAGAGATGGCTGAGGTAATGGAACAATTGATCTTACATATTCATATGCCTTTTGGGAGTAATGACGTAGCGTTATTGCAAATTCTTTTACAACATCTGAATATCTCCGTCCGCGAGGATCACAGTTAGTGTTATTCTTTGCATCTCTAAAAATTGCGAGTTGTACCCCATTAAATTTGGCTGAAAGTAATTCAGCATCCTCGTGAGAGAGAAGTAGTTGTTGTTTCAAATCTTCTATGATATCTCCCATGGTCTGCTTTTTGCATCCGTTCTTCTTAATTGTTGTTGCAAACCTTTTATTTTTCTTTTTAGTTTATCCTACTTAGATTTTCTATCTTCTTCTAAATCCTCTATTGTGTTAGCATGTTTGCAGTTAGTATGATCATGGTTAACAACATCAAGATGTGATACAGTTGTCAAAGCTGCCAGGTTACAAGGTGACACTACCTTTTTTCTTATCTTTTTAGGGATGCCGTAGAGAGGGTTACTTGTTGAATTGAATATAGTTGGCACACCTGTTGGTTTTAATCTGCTGGTTCCATTTCCAGATGGGGGAATGATGTAATCTGATTGTGAAAAGTGGTTGCTGCAGATGCATGTATAATGTGTTGCTTTCCACTTTGGCAAGTTGTTCACTTCGCATATTACCTTTTCCCATTTTTCAAGCAATTTTGGATTGCTCAAAGGGAATCAAATATATGTATATTTAATTAATTGGTAATATGTGAATGGCATACCTATAAATGCATTGTTTATCATGTTTACTTTATGCTACAGGTTGCCATAATAATTAATTTAATTTACAAAAGTTGAAAACTAATGGCTAGTATAGACTGTATAGTTAAAGCAAATGATTTCTGTATTCATACAATTGCTAAAGTGCACAGATATTTGTGCCTAAATTTTGTCATTAAAAGTCTGTATTTATTTTTAATTGCAAACTTTACCTGTGAAATGCAACCTTTTTTTTCATTGCTGCCTGGGTTTTTTTGTTTCTTTTTCACTGATTTTTGCTTACTTTCACAGCATGAAATTACACAAAAATGGGCATGTTTTTTCATAACCATGTCGAAAAACAGCTATTTTTCACTGCAATTTTAAAATATCGTAAATATTTCGCTTTGTTTACACTCTGGATCTCTAAAAAAGGATTGGGTCGAGTCAAATTTAGTATGGTTTTTTATTTTTCGCCAAAAATAACCACATAAAGACCTTTTCCGTCCGACAGCATCAATTTCCAAGCTTGAAATTTATGTCACATAAAGTTGGTAGTGATTTACGTCCATTTAGGGGGGAAACTTTCGAGGTAACAGTCCCGTATCGTAAATATTGCGTAAGTTTAAACGTGCCGAAAAAAGTTCAACTTTCATCAGGAATAAAATAATCCCTAAAATTCATTTCCTGCCTAGAAAGTGTTTTTTTACTAAAGACCAGGTAAGGTTGAAGCTTTCTAGACTTTATTTAATTTCGATTGTTAGTTTAAGGTATGAGAAATCATGCAACGAAAAGGGGGAGGGATTTCGACCCGTGACGTGCAATGGCGGCCATCAGTCTGGCTTCAAGATGGCGGCGGAGTTATCGTTCCAGTTGTATTGAGTTCACTGGTGGTGCCATATCCTTGGTAACATCACAGAACGAGTTGGTAATGTTTTCGGTCACATATGCTCTTTCAGAATTTGTCCATTATGGTAAATACAGGTTAGTGGTTGTCTCAGCCTAGCGAAAGCTTGGATACATAGCTTTTAATAATAAACATGGTTATGTAACATTGCCAATATTTGTTTTTTACTTGTATGTGAAATATGAAAGTGTTATGTCATCCCCTTTATTGGCCATTACAGCCTTCCACATGTGTAAAGATAATGAGTTCCTTACTCTGTTGAATCTCATTGACAATTATGTCCCTATGGTTTTAAGTTAATACTCAATAATTTTCAAGTGTAACCAATATGAACTGTTCTGTCACTTCTTGCTCCATTGCTTGGTTATGTGTGTAGTGTTTTGTGGACAGCACTACAATAAAGCTTTGCTGTCAACTTTTTTGCACTTGAAGGAAAATGACCATGTCCTGTATGACACCTTACACAAACATCTGGTAGCATTTGATTAGTATCCAGTTGAAAACGTTTACCCTCTACTGCAAGGAAGAACAAAATATATAGATAATGCAATTTTTATAGTATCCAAAGCCAAAGAGATAGATCGTTGCAAACACCAGCTCCATTCTTTCCAATCAGGATTTGTGCTTCCTAGACACCAAAATTTCAGTCAGAAACATATTGATACATTAAAAACCAAAGCAGCTGAGTAGGAAATAGGAAGGTTTTCTGTTTGCCAAAGTTCCATGTGAAATACAGGTCTAAAATATTGCATTTGAAATGCCAAGATTGACCTGGCAAGATCCATTTACCTGATTCTTTGAGGTTCTTTCCCAAAAATTCTATCAATAATTTGTAGTTATTATTATCAATAATTTGTAGTTGTCCATGTGACTTGCTTACTGTCCTTTGTGACATTTAATTAAGCATTATTGCTATATATCGATTCTTCATTCTACTTATGTGGAGTGTCATTTAGCAATTTAAAGCTATCAACTTTATTAAGTGCATCAAATGCGATTGACCTTTTTATTTACTGGACAATTACAAAGGTTAAAGGAAATGGGAAAGTTATAAGAGAAATGCGAACTGATTATGTTATTGGACGTTATATTTCTATTAACATTTGATCTTTCAAACCGGACATAATGCATTGAATGTCTCGCACGAGTCTGCAACGCTGTCTGAGATCACTTTGAACCCCTAGAATGTTTTGTCAGGACTGAAATCGATTGACAGTAGTAATGCTCAGGGCCCAGATAAGATCCCAGCCAGAATCTTAGTGGAATGTGCTGCGGAATTATCTCCATCGCTTACAGACCTTTTTAACTTAGCGCTAAGCTCTTGTTTATTACCAACTGAATGGAAGACCCTCAATATTGTACCATTGCTAAAGAAATCTCACCCGAAAAAGTGGAAAACTACAGACCAATCTCTTTGCTCTTTCTGGTATCAAAATTGCTTGAAAGATGTATTTTTAATCAGATCATCGACCATATCTCAGTTAATCTTTCCAATTTTCAATATGGCTTTTTAAAGGGCCGCTCAATTACCTCTTAGCTACTCGCAGTGTATCATAAAATCCTTGAAAATATGGATGTCGGTCTTCAAACGGACGCAATATTTTTGGATTTTTCCAAAGCCTTTGACACTTTTAATCACCACAAACTTCGGATTAAACTTACGTCATTCGGCATTACTGGTAAATTTCACGCTTGGTTCAGGGACTATCTTACTAACTGGTCCCAACAAGTTACAGTATTAGGCGAAACGTCTTTTCTGGGGTACCTCAGGGATCTATATTGGGACCGCTGCTTTTTCTAGTCTACATCAACGACATTGTCGACGCAGTAGATGAAGGCTCTGAAATTGCCTTGTACGCCGACGACAGTAAATGTTTCAGGGTAATAAAAACACTCAACAACGCTCTTTCACTGCAGACTGATCTAGACATCTTGGGCAAAGGCATGGGACATAGATTTTAACAAAAAAAAATGTAACATTGTATCATTCAGCAGAAAGCACTATTTCATCTCCCAGAGCTATACAGTTAAAGACAAGGAACTGCCAAAAGTCACGGAACAGAAAGACCTCGGAATTTTGGTCACCAGCTACATTTCTTGGTCAAACCATGTTTCTGCTGTATGTTCTAAAGCAAATCGTCTGCTTGGTTACATTCGATGGTGTTCGATTGAAATGACTAACCTAAGCGTAAGACAAAACATTATATTTGATCCTAGTACAATCTATGTTCTTGTATGCTTCCCAGTTACATGCAGCATCGAAAGACTTAAGCCATACGTAAGCCTTATCGAAAGACGGGCTACTAAGTTCCTGTTAAATCGACCTTTTCATACAAACATTCCATACCAGGAGCGGCTGCAGAGGCTGGGAATGCTGCCAATAACATATTGGCAGGAAATTCAGGATCTTACCTTGTTTTTCGGAATCCTCTGGGGGGACGTTTTTATCACTCCGAAGGTCTGGTCAAAATCAAGCAGCCAGCAAGAACAACTCGCCAACATAACGCTCAGTCTGGAACATTGATTAGCATTCCTCGGTGCAGAACAGTGGCATTTCAGAACAGCTACCTTGTACGCACAGGCCATGTGTAAAACTGCTTATCGGCAGAGGAAAAAGATCTTTCTCAAAGTGTGATGGCTTTCAAACGCAAACTCAACACAAAATACCAAGAATATTTAAGGAGTATATATGATCCGGATCACCCTATAACATTTAAGACAGTGAGCGTAAAGTGCCACTCCGCCAGAAATCTTAGACACCTTAACATAAAGGCGTGTTGTTTTTAAAGCAAACTTTTTAATGTTTAAACTAATTTAAATGTTTTGTATTGTACATTGTGTAAGGGTCCATCGTAATTGGCTTCTGTGGATTTGTCCTATGGAGCTGTGATGGCATCCCCGCCATGTCTCTTTGTTTTTTGTCCCTGTGTATGTCCTGTAGAATGTATGGCTAAGTTATTAAATAAATAAAAACGTCATAATCAGATTCAGAGCACCGTGATTAGAGCATGGGATTGAGGCTTCATGTTTTTGTGGGTTTTTTTTGAAAAATCATGGGAAGTAAAATTTATAAAATTGTTTTGTCATTAAAGCGATTTTGCAATTGAATAAGAAGTGAATTAGAAAGATTATAACAAACATAGCGAATTCGAATATGGAACTGTTTCTGGGCTGTATGTTGTGCAGCCAGAATGTCCTTGCAACAATGCTGAATTGCAGTATTGTGAGTGTGTGAAGTATAACATTGTCTTTGTTAATGCTAAAAGGTGTACCAGCCAAGTATTCAATCAAGATGCAGACTGTCATGTGCAATCTGATTTCATGCGAGAAGTTTCATGATCATGGACACCAGAGTTTTTGGTATATTTCCTTCAAATTCCATTATGAGGAAATGCATCACTATTAAATTAGGAAGTAGAATGTGCAAACTTCCGAGTAGGTTTTATGGTGATTGAACATTGTATGAACTGCTTGTTATGCAGACGGCATAGCTCGATTGATTTTACGAATTCAATAGTTTATATCCCTTAAATGTTAACAATACAGCGATTTTCTTTTACCATTTTAACAAAATAAAACTAAGGTGATTGAGTAAGGTAATTGAGTTATTTCATAAGAACATAATTGTGGGACCAGAATATATTTGTACCTGTTGTGATCGATTATGGTATAGATCATCTGTCAGTGAATGTAATGTTTCTTTATATAAATCTTGTTCAAAAAATATCCTTAATTAATGTCTAACTGGTGTGAAGAGTATTGATAACACTGAATGGATATGTGGTACATGTCACTCAAACTTAAAAGTTCGTAAAATTCCAAGTTGTGCAAAAGTAAACCCAGAAAAGTCGAGGTCTTAAAAAACTTAACACCTCTTGAAGAAAGACTAATTCCTCCAAGAATACCTTTTATGCAGGTACAGGAATTGCCTAGTGGAGGTCAATTAAATATTCATGGGAAATGTAGTTAATGTTCCTGCAGATGTTAACACAACCGTTAGTGTTTTACCAAGACCATTGAATGAGTCACAAACTATTCCAATAAAATTGAAACGTCGTCTCGGTTATAAACACCATTACCAATTTCAGAATGTTAGACCTACGAAAGTGATAGAAGCAGCTCAATACTTGGTTCAGACTAGTGGAATATTCAAATACGAAGGAATGCAAGTAATGGATGATTATGTGTCAAATCCAGTCAATAATAATGATGAATGGTCAGAATTCATTACTAAGAATAACAACGAAACTTCAGATAATCCACCAAACTATGTAAACACTAAATATCAAGAAACAGCAGACACAGGAACAAGTAACAATCCTGTTATAATGACACTGACGATAAGTGGTGTGAAGTAACAGAACGACTATCAGGTGTTATGGATACGTTATTACAAGAACCTGACGTTACTCAACATGGTGATAAAATAATCAGTTTTGCACCAGAAGAAGGAAACAGACCACTTGGTATATTTTTAGATGAAGATGCTGAATTTCTGTCTTTCCCTACCATCTGACCCAGATGAAAGAACATTCTTATTAAAAAGTATGGATAAAATTAAAGAACTCCCTGATAATTCTTCTGATATTGAATCAGATAACATTAGAAGATACCAGAGAAGACCAAAGAAACTGGAAAATTTATGTCTGGCGGATTTTGTCACTTGGTTCAATTGTAAAAGTAACAGTAATCAACAAAGGAAACAAAATTCAAATTCAACATTAATAGATGACTATCTTTTAGAGAGTAATTTCGATGATAATGTAGGTGATTATCTTTCTGATAAACAGGAAAAAAATGAAAATGACCGATATTAAATGAAAGGTGGAATATCCCTGGTGAAAAGGCAAATGCTAAGAATAATACGGTCAGTTAGATTTAATAAAAACAAAGATGCAGAAAATTATTGTAGAGAACAGATAATGCTTTACACTGCTTGGAGGAATGAAAATACAGATCTTTTGAATGACTCAAAAAATTACCAAGACCAATATGAAATTGTCAAATATGTGATAGAACAAAACAGAAAACAATCAGAGAATCACAAGTTCTTGATTAGGCTGTACAAGATATTGAAAGTGAAGAGAATTTAGTCGCTCCAAATACACAGTATAGAGATTACATTGCCAAAGAGGCACCTGATTGTGGGGGTAAGAGTAGCCCGCAATGAGGGAAGCCTAATCAGCAAGGAAAACATATTTGATGTAACCGGACGAAACCAGCTTTGATGTAAACAAATAAATGGTAGTCATATTGCTATGGGTGAAGTAGCTTAAATGAAAGAGTCTTTCAACTTACTGATTTCAGCACTGTTATTTGACTTATTTCGGCTCCCAACTCACAGTTTTTCATCAGGCACCATTTCACATGCCTCTCCTCCAAGTATAAATGAGTGCACACATTTATATGTACACATGTGTACTCATTTATATAGCTTTTCCTAATTTGACCATACATGTAAAAATGGCAAGTGACTTTATTTGGTAATGTTTAGTGTGCGACAAAAGAAAGAACACATAGCGTTAGACCTCGGTGATTAAGTTACTTTTTAGTCAGGAAAGAAGTAAATCAGTAAAGTAATAAAGAACACAATTAAAACACAGAATTTAGTTGTTAAAGCTAGACAAGAAGCAACCATACCAAGAGACAATAGCTAGTCATCAGGCACAGCTGTGGACCTTGACATTGCCTGAAATAATTTATAACTAACCAAAAAACTAGAAATAGATGCATGCAGCAACCCCTCGCTATTACAAACCAAGTACACAATTTCCTGAGCTAACCTGACCTAAACTTATATTATGAAATGAAACAAAACTCAAATCAGTCTTATTATATTTTACTGAGTATTAATCATTCAACACAAAAATAATCATAAAGCTAGTGTAAACATTGCCCGTTCAATTTTGCTGCATTATACCACTGCAGCAATTAAGTAATGGTTTAAAATCGAAGTTTCAAACGATTAAAACAGTCCAAAATCTTCAGAGACAAAAAAAAACTTGGCTCAAATGTTATTTTATTCTGTAATTTCATTCGATAGCTAAAAGTTTTATACTTTAATATAATGTGTATTTATGATATCAAAATTCAAATTACACTTTCAAGGACACTTGCATTTGTATAAAAAGCCGAAAATTATACAAAGCTGAAAATTGAACAAATAATCGGTATACAAAGCTGAAAATTATACAAATACAGCTCATCCTTACCGCGAAGCAAATACGAAATAAACAAAGTATGCACATACCCTTTGAAAATATTTATAAATTAGCAGATTATGAATTATTTTTCTTACACAGCTTTGTCTTGACTGTATCCATGTTCATCTTTGCTATTTGTCATGCTTCATATATCTTGTTTCTTTTTGCTTTATTCTGCACAAAGTTTATGAAACGCTTTCACAAAAACGTTTATGAAATGACAATTAAATAACTTAAATTGCTGACGTTCTCTTAAATTGCTGACGTATTAGCCAAACAGAGGTTTGTTGATTGCCAGTCGTACTCGCGCATGCGCATAACTTACAAAAACACCAATGTCGATTGTCTATGACATAAATTGACACTT
Organism: Dendronephthya gigantea; assembly: GCF_004324835.1. Lineage (NCBI taxonomy): Eukaryota > Metazoa > Cnidaria > Anthozoa > Malacalcyonacea > Nephtheidae > Dendronephthya > Dendronephthya gigantea. The sequence continues at coordinate 132,160 of NW_021163054.1, forward strand.
GGATTCAGCTATGTTCTCCCGGGTTCCTGGTGTAATTCCTAATCTCCGAGCGGAATTAGTACCCTCATAGGCGCTCCGCGCCCGCTCTGGGATCATTTGGAATTTTATTTCAAATATTCCTCTTCTTTGATGAGTATAAATCATGATATAATAAGTACTGTAGGATTCACTGGGGCACATTACTAAACATATTTGTAAAAATATATATATATATTTGCTATGTATGGCATCATACTGTAGGGCATATTAGCATAGCATAGCTGTTTTCATTTGTGTATTTCTATTTTGTTTGTCTATTTTTACTTCTTTGAAATAACAGAACCAGCTCTTTTTACATCAATGGGTAAGTTATAACAATGGATGGCTCCATTGTATCTGAACCTTATTTTAAGAAATTCTTTTTTTGGTTGTCCATGGAAATATTACGTCAGTTTTATGATTCCTAAGATCATTGGGAGAGTTGCCATCATTACATCATTGAAATAACTGTTTTACGTTTGAACCAGTGGCTATTGAAGACAGCATTTTTACATCAAATAATTAGTTGTGTCCCTGAAAGGACTGCACATAGAAATTATAAATAACACATGTTATTTATAATAAGTGTTAATCATAATTTATACACAGTATTATTTATAATTTCTATGAACTGGCACTGTTGTCAGTAATAGCTAATCAGTATCTCCAGCTGCGCTCATTGAATAATCGCATTAGTTGCATATTTGATTTTCTAGACCGGCAAAAAATGTTATTCAATGACAAGCTCAGTTTGCCGATAGGAAACAAAGTGCCATTGTTAAATAACATTCGTCTATCTCTCCATCTCTATTGTGGCCAAATAGCCAACCTATAGTGACATGAATTCACCATTGTGTTTTACTAAACTCTAAATTTAAATCAAGAAATAATTATGGCAAAAACTTGTGTGTGATGAAACAATTTCAAAGAAGGCGACTTAATTCAAACTATACATCATATATTCGTTTTTTACATACATGTTTTTTCTGCATGTGCCAGGAAAAGGACTCTTGAAGAAAATTCGACATTGCAACACTGGAGTGTTCCTGGCCATGAGCTCCCACTGCCATCTTTAACTATGTTTCAATATTGACAAAATCAAGAAAACGATTGGGGAAGGGAATATGTGAGTACCTTCCTAGAATTAAAAAAAAGTTTTTTGAGTCCACATTAATTATCAATGTATTGTCCTGTTTACAGATGCTACAGTGACAGCCAAAAGAATAAATATGGGAAGCTTTTCGCACGCTGCACATGTGTTACAAGCGAGGGCCGTAACATGGCTCCCCTAAACTAAACTTAATTTACTTAATTACTTTCAATAAGACAAACAATTTAAAACAGTATTTTTACTTGATCGTTACTGCAACTTGAAGGCTCCTCGTCGGGGATTCCCGGTAGTTATTTGCATGGTACCAAATTTTTGCATCAGTAATATTTGGTTCTCCGACTTTGCTTCTAATCTCTCTTTTGGTAGATCAGCCATTTTCTGATCTTCAATGGTGGCACATAGTCTCTGGCATGTTGTGCATCTCTTGATAAGCCTTGCTACTGTCAACTTTCCTCTGACTATCTAAAACCCTGATGATCGGATTTCATTCATTGTCACTGGTGCTGGATTCTTTCGTGAAAATGTCTTGTGATTAGCTCCGAAACATAATAATAATAATAATGATTTATTATCAGAGTATCCACTAAAAAGGCTCTTCATCTGATAAACTACATTATAAAGGTTAAACTAGCTATATTATAACTTTAAAATTAGTATACTAAACCTAGTGTTTAAAATATTTACAAAAGTTATGATTGCAGCGTCAGTGTAGCACGCTCTCGAAGGTGGTCTCTACACAGAGCACAATAATGTTTGTAGTCTAAACAGTTCCTTATTTGAACTGGCAAAGAATTAAATATCTTCGAAGCTGAATGTTGAAATGTATTTGTAGTTAATGGTATAACTAACCTAGGAGCTATAGTAGATCTACGATTTTTGACAGGCTGTACTATTTGCAGTTTTAAATAAGTAGGCCAGTTATCAGTATAAATGGCTTTAAAAACACATTTTAGCAGAGAGTAATCTCTGAGTTCTTTAAGAGGAAACCAGCCCAGTTTCAAAATATCAGCTGTAGTGTTTACATAGCGTCCCAGGACAAAGCTGGCAGCAGCGAACTGGAGGCGTTGTAGGCGCTTAAGGAGGAAAACAGGTAATGGGTAGAAAACAGTGTCACAGTAATTTAGTTTTGAAAGAACTAGTGACTCGGCTAGCTGTTTCCTGAGTTTAAAATCTGTAAAGTTCTTAATCTTCTTAAGAATCCTAATTGTGCCATAGCAACTTTTGCAAATAGCTTTAACCTGCTCGTCCCATTTCAGGTTCTCATGGAAATGTACTCCAAGTAGTTTGCAGACCTCTACGTATTCAGAGGTCTTGCCTGAAATTCTAACAAGGGGGCGATTTGTGTCTGATCCATGAGCCCGAGACATTTGGCGTGTTAGGTTATCTTAGGTTATCTTGATGACAGATCCACACAGGCATAATTAACTTGTTGGTCCATCTTGATGGTCACCCGCATGGCAGATTCTTTCGTAATTACTGAATGCACTGATCCATTAGGTTTTCCTGATTGCTGTCATTAGGACTGTCCTTGCTCTGGAAGTGAAGGACAGTTGCATGTGGCCTTTTGCAAGTGTGGCACTTGACACCCTTTTTACATTGTCTTGCCATGTGACTTTGTTTGCAGGCATGAGAAGCAGAGTCCTTTGGATTTGGTGAACTCGGCTCGTTCTTTAACAGTTTACTTCAAAAATTTGTCACAACTTTCTAGCTTGTGTTGCTTATTGCACACCAGAGGCATGGGTAGATCTTTTTTTGAGCTGAACCGTTTTGATTTTGCTCTGAGTGGTTACTCGTAGACAAACTTCTGTATCTTCTTTTTTCGCTTGGAATTTTTTATCATCATATGTTTTGTCCTTCTGGATTTCTCTTCGCTTGGACGTCAACGCTTCATGGGAGAAAACCGGGTGATTCGCATCTGCTGCGGATTCTTGCATGAACTGAACAAGTTCATCAAAGGTGTGTTCGCCATTTATAGTTTTCACTTTCTTTGCATTTTGTAACCACTTGTTAAACTAACTATTAAACTCTTTGAGATACTTGACTGTTTTCATAGTTTCTTGGGTTGATATCAGGCAGTCGCTAAACTCTTGCACCTCGGTGGCTTTCGTGCACACAGGCCATGCTTTCAACCTTCCATTGTATGCTTGATAGATCTTAAAAGGTTCACCGAAGCAGTCCCTTAACACCTTCCTAGCTCTCTTGTAAGCATCCTCAGCTTGGAGACCCAACAGACCATTAATCATTTTCTGTGCAGGTCCAGTCGTGAACTCACCCAAATAGAACAGCTTGTGTCCAGGCTTAACAGGTTCATCTTCGATTAAGTTATCAAAGGCAGAGGCCCATTTTGGATATTCCAGGATGACTCCAAGACTGGTGGTTTGAGGGTTGGTAATGACATTCTCCTCATCAATTCTATTTGCTGTCTTTGTATCTCTACACCATCCCTTTGAATCTGCTCGAATTGACTGTTGGAAAGAGGAACCATTCGAATGGGTTAGGATGCAACTGAGTACTTGGGTTCAATTGTGTCATAAGTGATTGTTGTTCGGCTACTGCGCTTAAAGTTATATTACCAGCAATCGAATCCATAACCTTTGTTGTAGATTTGTGACTTGTCTGGACAGTAGTTGTATTCTGGCAGCTTGCACTAGGCTGGATGGTGCCTTGGTTGGGAGGTTGGTTGATGGATACAGGTGGATTGGGAGGTTGGTTGATGGATACAGGTGGATTGGGAAGTTGGTTGGTGGATACAGGTAGATTGGGGGGTTGGTTGATGGATACAGGTGGATTGGGAGGTTGGTTGATGGATACAGGTGGATTGACTTCATTATAAGTACACAGGGGCACATTCACTAGGCATTTGCATTTGTTGGACTAACATTTGGTGGAGTTTTGTTCCTTTCGACATTGTTAGGTGGGATAGTATTCCCTTCGATTTTGTTTGTTGTGGGTATAACCGTATACTTGTCAGTTGGTAGGGCAATAGTTACTGTCGGACTGTTATAAGATTGGGATATGTTCAAATTCTCTTTGCTAGACTGCTGTGAGTCAACTACTAGTATATCATGAATTGCTTCAGCAGCATTTATCTCACCTCAACTTTTCTTTCTCTTCTAGTAGTTATACCCTCTTATATAGCGGCAAAACACGCAGAGTCAGCACTTTCTAGCGGCAGGTTCGTGGGGTCCACACGTGGGCTCGGAGAGGATCGGAAAATGTTCGGGGAAGTATCGGAGGTAAACAGGGAAGGAGAAAAAGGGGTGTGTGATGCGTGCGACACGTCGCACGTGGAGAAATATATGTGTGGAGAGATGAGTGGAGGTGGGGCGATGTATACGATATTAAGAAAGAGTAGGAAGGAAGTGGAGGTGATTCAAATATTGCTCAATTTGAAAAAGTTAGTGTTGAAGAGTGAGGAGCCTCGTAATGCTGCGAAGGTGTTAATGTGTATGAGGTATTATGCCGAGAGTCGAATGAGGTGGGTGAGGCGTTCGTCACGAATCAAGAGTCAGGACCCGATGAAGCAGCAGAGTTTGTAACAACAGTACAAGAGAAGGAGGCATTTCTCACCGGAGCAGCGAGCCATGTTTTGGGAGAGATATATGGAGACGGGTGGTTATCCGTCGAGGGAGACGTGCCAAGCGTTGATGAGACGATTTAACATGTCGAGGGATGAGGTGGTAAACTGGTTTAGAAATAGACGCGCAGAGTTAAAGCGGGAGACATTGAGAAAGTGATAAAAACGTTTTATTATTATTGTTATTAACAAACAAACAATGTTGAAAAGTACATAGGAGTTGAAAATACCTATGAACAGTTTTGAAGATATGTTAAAATGTTGTAAATAAGTTGAAATAGTAATAATAATAATAATAATATATTGTTTTTAAAAAATGTTTATGAGAACAATTCTTGTTGTGTTGATAATTGATTGTTTAGATCAGGAAATTCAGGGGGGTTGACACTGTGCATTAAATTGTTGAAGTTGCTCGAGAGGTTACTTTCATCGCTGCTGCTGTTCAAGAAGCCTATGATATCTGTAGGGGCGAATACGAAGTCTTGAACATTATCAGGGATGAATGTATCATTGTTTGGGAGGAATGAGTCTTGACTGGACGAGTCGTCTCTAGTGGTTGGGTTGTTGTCTTGGATGCAGAAGGGTTTGTTTTGTGTCAAGGAATCATCATCGTTTTGCGTGATGTAAGAGCGATTATTGTCGTCGTCGTCTTGTGGGGACAGGTATTCTGGGATGAACGAGCCATTGTCTGAGGCGAATCGGATGTCTTGATCTCCGTTTCGGGTATTTTTCTCCAGAGGGAATGTGTTGTTGGCGAAAAGTGTTTCGTTTGGCAAGTAGGTTGCTAATATGGCGGCAAGCAAGTCTGTCGTTGTTGTATCTTGGTACTCAACGATGGAGTTGGTTTGTACGAACGAGGGTGGTATTTGGTTACTCTGGATTCCGTTGAATGTGAAGTTTTTTGACATGGCGTATTGTCGCTGTTGCTCTTGTTGCTCTTGTTGTTCTTGGTGGCGGTGGAACTCGTCCAGGATGCTCGGATAGTAAGTGCAAACATGTTGTTTGAATAGACGTAGTTTGTTTAGTTCTTCTTTACGTTTTTCACGTCGTGTTTTTAATCTTAAGAGTTCGCGATTTCTGTAGCTGGATTGCTGTTTTGACAACATGTTTGCGAGTGAAAAACCGCTGATTTTGGGGTGTGTTTATAACGTTTTTTAACGTTATAAATACGCCATGTTAAGGAACGGTTGATCACGACAAATATGGCGTGTGTGTTGTGTATAAAAGACAGGGAGACGCGAGGTTCGAGTACAGTTTGAGCATCGATAGCGACAATGGACATTGTGCGAAGAATAGTTGCTTGTCAAACGGTGGACGAGTTAACCACGTTGGAGAATCAGTATGTGTTGAGTGATTACGAGCGGGATTTAGTATGCGAGAGAAAAGTGGAAATTGTACGGGCTCGACAACAACAACAACAGCAAGGTCTGGCGGAAGGTTTAATTGACGTGTGGACGCCTGAGCAAGTTCGAGGTCTTGTCGATACATGGAATGAGGACAACGAGTTATTGTGGCAAGCGTGTGAGGGTGTTGAGAGGAGTCAACAACAACAACAACAACAGCAGCAATACGGTTGCGAGAGAAAAGATCGAGCGATAATGAAGTGAACGACGGGGCCAGCACGTCCGAACAGGTTAGCGATAATCGTTATTTTACGGTAGAGGGCACGAAGCAAGTGAAGGTCAAGAAGTTTAAGACCACAGGGATTGACTATATTATACGGTTTACGAACCTGCTTGCTGATGTTGAGTTGCCAGAGTATCATAACCGACTTCATGAGATATTCGAGAGATTGTTGCAAACACTGACAGCGGGCATTTCCGAGCACAACCAAGTTCGTTTTGTGATGCATTCGCCTCAACTCGAGAGCCCCATTTTTCTTCCTTTTATGCCTCTCTTGCATCTTACGACTGAACGTATTTTATCGCATGTTGAGCGGGTATTGCAATCTAACGAGGATTTTCGTTTTAATGATACGGTAACGATTAATTTAATTCATGTTGAGATGCCCAACGGTGGCAGGGGTTCGAAACGTTCTGAAATTAATTTGGAAAAACATTTGACCAACAAACGTTCGATAATTCGTATTCAGAATAAAGATGATCTTTGTTTGGCTCGAGCTTTAGTTGTTTCGGTTGCGAAACTTGAGAGCGATAGTCGTTTTAAAAGTATAACGGATAGTCGCCGACCGTTGCAAATGCGTTTGGCCCGTGAATTGCATAAGAGAGCTCGTGTCCCATTAGGGCCGTGTGGTTTAGAGGAAGTGAAACAATTTCAAGTGTGTTTGTCTGATTATCAGATTAATATTGTTTCAAAAGAGCACCAGGATGCGATCATTTATTCTGGTCCCGATAGCGAGAAAATAATCTATTTGTACTTGCATGATAGTCATTATGATGTGATCACGAGCATGCCTGCTTTTTTTGTTCGTAAAAAGTATTGTCATGTGTGTAAGAAGGGGTACGATAAGAATTTTGATCATCGTTGTCCTGGGGCATGTAGATTGTGTTATTCTCAAACGTGTCCCGTTGTATTGTGGCTTCCTTGCGCGGGGTGTATGCGTATTTTTAAGAGCCAGGCGTGTTTTGATAGACATAAGCAAAATGTGGGGGATGCGAAATCGATTTGTGAGTCTTTGGCGAAATGTCTTCATTGCGGGGTTGTTGTCAGGCGGGGTAGGTTGGGCAACCATCACTGCGACGAGAGTCGTTGTTCAGTTTGTCACATGTACGTGTCCCTCGAAGACCATCAATGTTATATTCAACCTGTGGAGCAAAAGAAATCGAGCGGTACAGACCGTGACGAGGAGGAGAACGACGAGTTATTGTTAGACGGTGAGATTGATGAGCAGGAGAACAATCCTCTTGAGAGCGCTTATGATCAACTCCTTTTTTTCGATTTCGAGTGTCGACAAGAGAACGAGGTGCACGAGCCTAATCTAAGTATCGTGCATAACGAGGCGGGGGACAAATGGATGTTTCGAGGCGATGGGACGAAAGACGAGTTTTGCGAGTGGCTTTTCACTAACGAGCACAAGGGGTGTATAGCTATGGCGCATAATTTCCAGGGTTACGATGGGTATTTTATTCAAAGTACCTGCACAAGCACGGAATCGTCCCGGAGGTGATCATGCGTGGAGTGAAGATACTTACGTTGACCGTGTCCATTTTCAACATCAAATTCATCGATTCCTTGAATTTCATCCCAATGCCGCTCGCGGCTTTTCCTAAGATGTTCGGATTGAATGAGTTAACGAAAGGGTATTTTCCGCACTTTTTCAACAAGAAAGAGAACGAGCATTACGTCGGTCCCATACCCTCGAGTTCTTACTACAATCCGGATGGTATGAGTCCTGAGGGAAGAGAGGCGTTTATGACGTGGCATACCAATTTGAAAGAGAATGATTATGTGTTCGATTTCCAGCGAGAGATAACGGCGTATTGTCGATCCGATGTTGATATTCTTTGCCGAAGCTGCCTTGAATTCCGCGAATTGTTCCGAAGCGTTACGAATATTGATCCGTTTGCTCAGTGTTTGACCATCGCGTCCACATGTAATCTCGTCTATCGAACCAATTTCTTAAAAAAGGACACGATCGCTATCATTCCTCCTCACGGTTATCATCCAAGAGATAAAATTCCATCTTGGCCTTGAAATGGTTGTCGTATTATTCTGAGAAGAACGAGGTGTATATTCAACATGCGCGTAATGCCGGTGAGAAACGTGTGGATAAGTATTTGTTGGACGGTTACGATCCGGAGACAAGCACAGCGTACGAGATTAACGGGTGTTTTTGGCACGGTAGGATGAGAGATAATTTTTATTATTATTATTATTATCATCAGGGTACGTTTTGATCTGATCAATGTTATGAGAACATCTTTTGATTACAGGTTGTTTAAGGTGTTACGCTCGAGATACCGTGAATCCTGTGAATAAGAAATCGATGCACGATTTGCACCAGGACGCGAGAGAGAAAGTCAATTATCTTGAGAGCAAAGGCTACAACGTGGCCGAAGTATGGGAGTGCAATATCCGGCGAGAGTTGTTGTGTAACGAGGAGATGAGACGATACTTTAACAATTACGAGATTATTGATCCTTTGGAGCCTTGCGATGCTTTCTTTGGTGGTCGAACCAATGCTGCTACGTTATTTTACGAGTGTGAGGGAGATGAGAAGATCAGGTATTTAGTTTCCTCTTTTTTGAGAGCATGTTTGGGAGCATGAGGAAGACCTACTGTTGTTGTTGTTCTCCTACAGGTATTGTGATTACACTTCATTGTATCCATTTTGCAATGCTATGACGCGGACAGTTGTGGGTCATCCTCAAATTATCACCGAGAATTTTGACCAGGATATCTCCAATTATTTTGGGTTGATCAAGTGCGTCGTGCTTCCACCTAGAGGTCTTTACCACCCTGTTCTCCCCTATCGTACTCAAGACAAATTGATGTTTCCTTTATGCAAGATGTGTGCGGACACGTGTCAGCAAACGCTCTGCGCGCATACTGATGACGAGAGAGCGATGCATGGGACGTGGTGTCATGTGGAGTTGCAAAAAGCGTTGGAGAAAGGTTACCGTATCCTACGTCTGCACGAAGTGTGGCATTGGTCGCGAACATCGGACGAGCTGTTTAGGGATTATATCTATACGTTCTTGAAGATTAAACAGGAGGCGAGTGATTATCCTAAGGGGTGTGTGACGGAGGAGCAGAAACGTCAATACGTCGCGGAGTATTTGGAGCGTCAAGGGATTCAACTGGATCCCTGTAAAATCGAGCATAATCCTGGTTTGCACGCGTTGGCAAAGTTGATGTTGAACTCGTTTTGGGGTGAGTGACGCAATAGATGTTGTTATTGTTAGAGACGTAGGGATGACATGTGTTTATAAAATGTCTTTTAGGTAAGTTTGCGCAACGTACCAACATGACTAAGACGGAATTGATCAAGGATCCGCAGGTGTATTTTGATTACTTGAGCTCGGACGAGATTACCGTGCGCAACGTACGATTTGTGAGTGATGAGATGATCGAGATTCATTACAAGAGCAATGAGAATTTTATTGCTCCAAGCTCCAAGACCAACGTTGTCATCACGGCGTTTACGACTGCCTACGCACACCTTAAATTGTACGACCTGTTGGATATGCTGCAGGAGCGAGTTTTGTACTACGATACGGATTCGGTAATATTTGTGAGCAAGCCCAATGCGCCCTAGCCAACGTTAGGCCCGTACCTCGGAGAGTTGACCGATGAGTTGAAAGGGGACTATATAACGATGTTCGTGTCGGGTGGTCCAAAGAATTATTGTTATCGTACAAGCACAGGCAAGATTGAGACGAAAATACGGGGAATCACCCTGGACTGCACGGCGAGACAGAAAATAAATCTCAAGGTGATACAGCAGTTGGTGCATTTGCACGCCGTTTGCGGGATACATGATAAAGTGACGGTGAATATTCCGTTCAAAATTGTACGGAATCCGGGCGAACGTGCCATCAAGACTAAGCGCATGAGGAAAGATTACCGCATCGTGTATAACAAGCGCATGATTGTGGACAATTACAGAACATTACCTTTTGGTTTTGTCGTCGATGATTGTACGCCAAAATTTTTTTATGATCTCGTTATTTGTGATCATATGATTATCGTCATAGTGAGGAACGTATTTTTTCCTCTCTTCTTCCGTTAACGCCTTTTTTACGATCTCTTGGATTTCGCAAAAACGCAGCGTTTGATGTTCAATAAGTTCGTTTCTTGAGTAGAACTTAAAGGAAGATACAGGTATGTAAATATACTCCCAGGTGCCTAACATGTTAAACGTTTGAAGTGCAAAAAGAGACTGTTGTTACGAACCCGTGATTTATTTATACAAGACTGTTTATTATTCTAATACATGAATGGCTACTTTATTAACGAAGCGTTTTAAAACATCGGGTCAATGTACCCATGGTGCATGCACGCACACCATAATGTTCGGGCAAATTTTTTATTCTTGAATGTTTGTCTCTCGTTGAAAACGACCTCCCATTCGTCCTCGTTGTCCACCAGCGCGGGGGATAGGATTTTGTTCTCGAAACTTTCCAAAGTCATGTAAATGATCGGGTGCGCGACCTTTTCTCCCCAATAAAAGATTAAGTCGACTACTTTCATTTTTACAACAAATGAAACACTCTTCTTTTTAAATCTTGCCGGTGGTCTGTTCGAAATGTGCTTCTCCACTCGATGCATGTGTATTTGTGCATCTCGATCCTACTAACGCAGGGTTTAATATCCCTGAGATGATGAGTGAATGCTCGCGTCACTTTTATCTCCGATATTTGCGCTTGCGCCTTGTCAAAATAGGTGCATAATTGCTCGTCCTTTTCCATCATTAGGCATTGATGTTGTCTTTGGGAATGTAAGTCGTAAATGCATCCGGCGCACTCATCGACTATGAGTCGCGATATAGTGCTGGCTATTTCGCTAGCATAGCTTTCCAACAGTTTCCTCTCGATGCTTTCTTGGCGATGATGAGAGACTAATTTTCTATTATCGATATCCATGACTTGACGGTACGAGAGTGTTGGACGTTTAATTTCACATCGACACGTTACCTCTTTCTTATTTTGACATAAAGTACTCGAAATCCTCTACGGGCCAGTCACAACCGGCGCTACGCATGATATTTATCTTATTCTTTCTCTCCTCCTTCTTCCGCGTTTTGCTTGTGTTTTCTTGTTTTCTGTTTTCTCGTATTTCTGATCGCGCAATGCCTCGTAAATATTTTCTGACGAGCAAGACATGACCCCATATGTGAGGAACTAGCGTGTCTGTACTCCGGTAACACCGAGAGGATACTGATGATTTCTCTTCTCTTGCAACAATACTTTATATGTTATATCATAACGTCGAGTGCGATCCATGAGACAAAAGATCGCGCATGGTGGTATAAGAGTATTATGCGCGCGATAGTGGAGTATGAACGAGTACTTGAGGAGCGTGTATTACGACCCGAAACGTTCGGGCGGGTTTGGTGGTGTAGATCGATTATACGCCGATGTAAGAAAGGATGGAAAGTACGCTATAACTCGCAAGCCAATTAAAGAATGGTTGATGGAACAAGATACGTACACGTTGCACAAGCCTGTGCGTGGCCATTTTAAGAGGAATCGGGTGATTACGGGGGGTGTGGATGAATTATGGCAGATGGAACTTGCGGACTTGCAATCAATACAAAAATCGAACGACGGGTATCGATACTTGCTCGTCTGTATTGACGTTTTTTCCAAGTACGCATGGGTCGTGCCCTTGAGGAATAAGATGGGGCCCATGCACGTTGACGCCTTCAATACTATCCTAATCTCTGGCAGAAAACCCGAGCAAATTCAAACCGATCAAGGTACCGAATTTTTTAACAGACACTTTCAAGCATTGATGAAAAGAGAGGGCATTCATTTCTACAATACGTACAAGGAGATTAAGGCTTCAATTGTGGAACTTTTTATTCGCACTTTGAAAACGAGAATGTGGCGATACCTTACGGCCAACAACACCCGCCGTTATATTGACGCTCTACCGGATCTTGTCTACTCTTACAATCACAGCGTTCATCGCAGTATTAAAATGAGACCCGTCGACGTTACTATCGAAAATGAGAGAAAAGTGTGGCACACTCTATACGACGATCATCACGAGGTGAAGCATGTCAAGTATAAATTTAATGTTGGTGATCAAGTCAGAATTAGTAAAACCAAACGCACTTTTAAGAAGGGATATTTACCTAATTTTACCAAGGAGATTTTTACCATAAGTAGACAAGTACCCCGTACACCACCTGTGTATAAACTCAAGGATTACGATGGAGAGGAACTGAAGGGGACATTTTACAAGGAGGAATTACAAAAGGTCGTTAAACAGGACGATGTCTATCAAGTGGAAGAAATCTTGAGGAAACGAGGACGGGGTGATAATGTAGAGTATCTTGTAAAATGGTTAGGGTACCCTACTAAGTTTAATTCATGGGTATCTGCGTCCGATATGAAAAAGATTTAAATATATATGTTTACGTCTTACGTCTCTTATTTTGATTCTCATCATGAGTAGAGAGGAGCACTTTTATCTCACGCTACCGAGCAATGCGTCCATGGACATTTTTCCCGATAACAAAACGACCGGTTATCGTGTGAAACTACCTGAAATTATCGATCTCGATAATAACTGGGAGGTCGGTTTATACTCCATTTTATATCCTCACTCATGGTATACTATACCCGGTGGTAATGCTTTTCGTCAAATCTATTACTTGGACCCGAACATTGGATATTACTTATCCATGTGTGTGGATTATGGCCATTATGAGAATCTGGACGAGCTCATTGGTGATATTAATAAGAATTTGGTACTATACGTGAAGGATAATATTACATTCACTTTTAGCAAGCTCACGGGTAAAGTGACAGTTAGTATGAAGACCGGTTACAAGGTCTCGATAACAAGAAGAATGGCTGTCATGCTTGGGTTTGGAAAAGATGTTATATTAACGAAAACAACAGAAAGCTCTCATATGGCGGATCTGCTCAATGTATCCACCATTTACATTTATTGCAACATTGTTGAATCTCATATTGTTGGAGACACGAACGCTCAACTGCTTCGCACCATCTCCACAGATGGAAAATATGGGGACACTATGAGTAAAACATTTACGAACGTTCAATATGTGACTGTGCAAACGAAATCCTTCGAGGATGTGGAGATTCTTTTAAGGACCGACACAGGTGACGCCGTGCCATTTGAACGTGGGAAGGTGGTAGTGACACTACACTTTAGACGTCGTGGTTATTTCTAAACAATGATGGACAATTACTTGCAATATTACGGGGTTCAGCAACGGGGATTCGGCATGCCCGTTTTTCACGGCGCCGCTTGGCAAATGGGTCATCGGCAGTTCGATTATGGTATTGGTGGACTTTTTCGTAGCCTTGGGAGAATGGCCGCCCCTTAGTAAAAAAGGGGGCGAAATCTCTTGGGAAAATCTCTTCGGAAAATCGGGAAAATTTTCTGCACAGTCTATTTAAGCAAGTAGATGTCTTTCTGAAAGAAAAGCAAATTACTCAAGCCACGGGCACCTATGCCTATCGGGCGTACATGGAAACACTGCTCAATTATGGTCCGGCCGCAAAGAACTCGCAACTCACTTCAGCTCTATTCTACAAGGACACCGCGGGTAACATGAACTCGACTAACCCCACTCTGGCGGTCGACAACGACGCCGCTAACAAGGGCCTTATAGCCCGGTATAAATTCAACTCGGAAAGTAAAACTATCGAAATGGTGGGTCCTATATTCAGTGATATCTTCTTCTCGGAGCGGCTGCTTCTGAGCTATGTCGATCTCAAGATTATCCTGAATCGAAGTCCTAGAGAATTTTGTATCATGGCCGCCGCCGGTGACACCTCCAAACTGGTCATTACCGAAGCCTATCTCAAGATACGAAAAATCAAAGTAAATCCTGACATTATCAACGCTCACGAGCTCACGCTAAAGAAAGGACCTGCCATCTATCCCATTCATCGCGTCGAATGTAAAAGTTTTATCATTGCCGGAGGAAACCCGTCCTTACGCAAGGATAACATTTACAATGGGTTGGTACCGAAATCATTCATCGTTGGACTGGCTCGAGCGCAGCGTACAACGGCTCAATTGCACTAAACCTGTTTAATTTTCAACATTTCAACGCGTCATTCCTCAGCGTGTCCGTAAACGGTGAAGAAGTTCCAGGCAAACCATTACAATTATCCTATGGGAATGCACTCAAGTTTGTCGAGGCTTATTTCACGCTATTCTCTGGTGCGGGGAAAATGTTCTTCAATACTGGTAACGACATCTCACGCGACGATTTCAATCAAGGGTACTGCTTTCAAGCGTTCGACCTAACCGGTGACATGTGTGGCGCCTCCGACCATTTTAATCCCATACAATGCTGGAATCTGGCACTTGACCTCAAGTTCGCTGTTGCACCGGCCGCAGCCGTTAGCCTTGTATGTTACGCTGAGTTCGAGAACACGATTTAAATCGACGCAGATCGAAACGTTATCTATGATTACACGGGTTAAATGAACACGTCACAAATACAGCGCGCCTTGCAAGAGAACCGGGTCACTGGCAAACAGTTCTTTGGTGTGTTTCCAAGCGATCAATTACCACAAATCATTGAGAAGTACCCGTGTGGGTTTGTGGCAAATACTGATCCCAGCAATAAACCTGGACAGCATTGGGTGGCGTTCTATTTTCCATCCGAATGGGAAGAAAAGAAATTTTTCAGTTATGGACAACCTCTGGAACATTACCCTTTTGGGAACTTTTTAAAACAATACACATTTAAACATAATACACGTAAACTACAAAGCGCATGGTCCGATGTTTGTGGGCAATATTGCATATATTATCTTTATCATAGAGCACAAGGTTTAAGCATGAATAAAATTGTGCAAATGTTTCAGAACAATACCATGTTCAACGACGCAAAAGTGTCGCAATTTGTAAAGGATCGTTTTCATGTTATGTTAAAACAACCATCTTCAGGCCTTTTTAATCAATGTTGTTGTACGCAAATGTTCAAACAATAAAATATTCACTAAAAACTTTTATTAAGAAACAATACATTTTTTATAAAATTAATATATAAGCCAACGTTTCGGGGGTCTTCTTTGTCTCTTACTCTTTCGTTTCTCCATGTAATTATCAAAGAACTCAGAAAGAGAGCTTCCCCTTCCACGTGGTGTCTCGGTTGGTTCCGGACTTTTAGCCGCCACCCGCACTGCATGAGGTTTTGGCGTAGGATGTCGCGGTTTTGGCGTAGGACGTTGCGGTTTTGGCGTGGGGCGTTGCGCACCGAGCGCCTCCTCTCTCTCATTTCGTACAAGATCCCTGAGCACGTTCATATCTTGCATTAGTTGAAAAAATTGAGCAGAACCCGCAGGATTAAAATTCTTTCTCTCTCTCATAGCATCACTCACTAGGTCCGATATGTTTGAGTCAGGTATAACTTGTCCATTGATCTTAACACGCCCTGACTGATCCCAGGAAATGGCATCAGGTCTCTCTCTAAGCTTGCTCACAAGCGCCGCCGCTCTCGTGCGCATTGTTCCGGTGTATGCTCGATAATCTTCTCGGTTGTCAAGTTCAATTTATCCTCTTTTGATGGCGCAATGCGAACCGTGGGTATATAATTATCCTTTTGTTCCTTCAAGGCTAATAATCGTTCCAAATTTGATGCATACAGTTTCTGCTTCTCATTCGCAGGTAAATCGGTCCGTTGTAGAATATCGGACATTTCCGAATCCGTATGCATCATGCTCGACACGAGTGGCAACGTCTCAAATCTTTGCTTTTGCTCATAACGATGCAATACGTCCTCCGGGACCAATACCATTCGTTTAGCATGTTTCATCTCTCTAACTTAACTTAACAAGGCTTTGCCCAATGACAAGACCGTCGGTAGAATATCCGATATTATGTTTCCCCTTTTTGAACAAGATACCTCCGCTTTCGTTTATGTGATATCTTTCTGTTCGACAGTGCACGGAGATGTGTCTTGTGACGCAATAAACAACGCTTCTGAGATGGCGATAACGGAATAACACCTTTAAGGACGTTCAACACGCACTCACAAATGGCGGAAATAATATCGTTCGGACAATGTTCCAATATTAATTTTCGTAACTTCGGTTTGGATTTCACCAGCACTTGTAGGTACGGAAGACTTCCTCTCATTCGCTTTGACATGATGGTAATGAAGCCCATCCATAAAACGCAGGTAATTTATGTACGTCTCATGTATACAATTTGTCTCTCCTCGATCAAGATGTTCGTCCGAAGACACATGTGCTCTGGCGTTAATTGATGACAATCGATCATTAAGTATCCGTACGGTTTACTCGTGGCATCCTGAAACGCCTCCATAAGATAATTTATCCGTCTCGGGAACATTTGCTTGGCTAGTGTCGAAATTTGAAGCGAATTGCGAGGATTCTTAAATATCAACATATAGTGAGAATTTAAACTGATCGTGCGCGATAATTTTCCGGGAGGAAACAAATTCTGTGTTAAATAGAGCACCGATATCCTGCGGTGATGCGAGCCACGCGTGAACAAGTCCGATACACGCTGATCGTTAGAGCAATCGGTCATCATATCGTTGAAAACGACCAACGAGCTCTCGTGTCCATTCGTAAGAGCGTACAAATCGCTCGGGAAACCCTCGATTAACTTCAAATTTGGCAACTTCAACTCGTCAAACTCTTTCTGATACTCGCCATAACAATATATGATCTTTCTTGGAACGGGATGAAATAGCTCCTCCAAACATCGTAACATGCACCGGACCAAATGCGATTTACCACTTTGGCTTTGCCCGCAAATATAAAAGTTCGCCGGTGTCTTAAAACGCACGTCCATCGCGCGAGATAACAAAATGATACTCTAACGCGTTGTGAGCCTCTTATATCCGCTCTATGGGAACCTCTTTCTTAGGAAAGATATCAATTTCGCGAAGAACGGTCTCTCAATCTTAAACTCGGACAGATCCATGCCCTGAAGAGGTTCGGACACCAAGTACACCGCTCTGTACGTTATATATTTCGTCTCCTCCTGATAAAGAGCATGCACCAACGTGAGACAGGCCATAGCACGTCCGAAACTATTAATTTCCATCAAATGGAAAAGATGACATATCTCGTACGCACTAATGCGGCTCTTCATCTCTTCATACAAATCGCTGTATTCCGTACTCAGTCTCGTAATGTAATGAGATAACGTTATCTCGTCGATACCCACATTATTTCGGTGAAGCTCCTCTAAAATTACCTCCATCTCGCACAGCAAAACAATCACAAATGAGTACATTGTCAAAATATCTTTATTTTAAAACTTCTTACAGTGATTCCCTTTAACAAGGCTAGAAATAAATCATGAAGTCATTCAATAATGTTCCTCTAACTATGAGGTCATTCAATAATGTTCCTCTAACTAAAAGACGTAACGTTCATTTTAATGTTCCATGATCCAGTAGTGAAGATAATTCACAATCAGATCGTACATCGGACATCAAATACTGATTCTTCTTTACACGCGTCAACAATTCCAACGCCTTCTCGTGATCCTTCCTCAAAGCATCGTAATGTTTCGCCACCTGCCCGTAGTACGTAAATTTCAATACGCGTATAGCCTCGTTAAACTTCTTCCACAACGTATCACGCCGAAACTCTTGTTCTATAGCCTTCACGCCGTGCATCTCCCTGCCCTCCTCCTCGGACAGCATGAGACAATCGTGCCGTCTTTGACTTGGATGATCCACCTTGCACCCGCAACACTCCTCAGTACGTAACTTGGTAACTTCCTCCGAGACATTCTCGACACACAACACGTTGAACAATTCACGCAACTCATGTATCTCAGCGGGTACCACCTCGTCCACGGCGTTTCGTAGTAGTCCCCCCTCACAGATCAAAGACATCTCGACGGGTTCGTCTCAGTTCTAAACATTCGAAAACACGTTCATTGTTCTTTCAAATTATTTTAAAAACTAACAACACGTCACACCGCGCGCGCGTCGTACACGTCGCACACGTCCTCTAGCAACGCATCGCACATTCCAACAGCCGGACACACCCCAAAATCAAACCGCTTCGGGATCAATTCACTACATGTTAAACAGTTGTCAACATGATATGTCTACACGGAATAGCTGCTGTTCCTATGCAAAACAACAATGGCTCTTTTTACTTCTGCAATCAAACCCTGAGCTGCAATCTCATTTGCTCGTTCGGAGGTGAAAACGATGAAACGGAATTGTACAAGAAAGCCATTGTCCTTTGGAAAAACAGCAATCTGAAACAACCCAAGTGCAACCACAGCAAACTGGCCAAGCTACGAGTGGTCAAGGACGTCCAGAAACCTAACTACGGGCGTCCATTCTTCATCTGCCCAAACAAAATCGAGCCATGCGATTTCTGGGAATGGGGTGACACACCGCCACTAGCCAAACCGACATGTTATCACTCCTACCCCTCCGTCGTCTGCAAAGTCAAGAGAGAAACCGCCAACAAGGGTCGCCTCTTTTTTTGCTGTCCAAACAATACTGAGAGCTCCTGTGGTTTCTTCGAATGGGTCCCCGAGAACCCTAATCCCTCGCAACGAACCCCGGAAGGAAAAAACAATCCACCGCTACCACAGCTACCACCGCCACCCTCCAAGAAAAAGAGAACCCGAGCCACTCTGTTTAACGATCCGTCCGCAGGAGAGGCACACCAAACCCAAACCTTTGGCTTCTTCCCTAGGAACAGCACCGGAGGCACAAGTTATTTTTAAAGCAACACATTTGAGACATTTTGAAACATTTTGAGACACGTTTTAAACATTTGATATTATTATTATTATACTATTTAACTGTTACATTGTCACAATTTTTTAAAAACAAATAAATGTTCACAACCTTAAAACATATCTCGCATTATTATTATTATTATTACGTATAATTGTTCAAGTTAATTTGCCGATTAATCCAGCATGTGAACGCCTCCACCTCAACTTTGGGACAGTGCCTGTAATTATCCGGTCTTGGGAAATGCCCTCCACACCTCTCCAACCATCCCAACTCTTGAAATAATTCGCCCGCCTTGGGACAGCCTAATTTCTTCAAGTCTATACAAGGAATTTCCAACCTCTCCAACAGGTCTCTCTCGTAATGTCCCCCTTTGTACGCGAGCATCGCATCATCACCGTTATTGTATCTCATGAAGAAAGAACGAACAATATCGCCCAACTCGTACAATTTATAAACTCTCATTCTCGATGATGTAACAAACGGTAAATTATGCACATGCTTCGTGACAAACCGGCATTGTCTTTTCGCTTTTTCCGTCAAACTCTCCCAAGTTATCGGCATCTCAAACATGTAGCTACTCGCATACACCTCGTTGACTCCCATAATCCCTAACTCTTTAAATAAAAATCTCCTCTCAATCTGAAAACCGTCCATATCTAGAATCCCAACCACATTTCTTAACTTTGCCATTTTCTTTTTTAATAATAACACCGTTAACTCGCCCTTTAAAAAAATCCATGACAACATCACACTCGCAATACCGTCTTTTAAAAAAACCGTTTCTGCCCTCTCAAACTTTTTTCAAATACACGCAATACACACCGTGACGACAACCTCTCAAACACAAGAGACGAGAAAGTAAATAAACAAGCAAAAAACACGACTTTAAAATGAACACCAACTCAGCAAGAGATCGACCGATGAAAAGTAGAAATATAATAAAACTCCTAAAACTTCACACATACCTGGAACACAACCATCCAAACATCCTCGAAGAGTTCGAACAACAGCAACAAAGACCAGGCACATCAAGAGATAGCACAAGACAACAACACTACACCATATCACAATCACTGTATCTGCAATCCAACCTCCTGTGTGGGTTTCTTCAACCGGTTGATGAACACTTCGTAATGTGCGAACCTCTCATCTAACAACCCTTCCTATGTTACTGTCCAAACAGTAATCCCTTGTTAAGCCAAACCCTCAGCAACGATGAGCTCTCAAAATACCACCGCCATATTTAATCCAGCAGAACTCGATCATGAAGAAACCAACAACAACAACAGCGACAAGCTGCCGAACTCCGCAAGTTGTGCTGAACTGTCTCATTATTTATTCGAACCACTAAACTAATAAACGATTTAATAAACAATTTAATAATAATAATAATAACATATAGCGAAATAAGAATGTATGATCTCAAATTACTTATCGCAAATTTTACCATTGTTATTTATATATTTTCACAATTTATTAATATAAATATAATTGCTCTCACATCGCTGTCTCTCGTAACACATTCGCGCCAACATCGGACTGCTCTCGACATCAATCGCATTCAATCACATTCAATTTCATATTCAATTTAAATTTGCTGTCGCCATTACAAACAAACGTTCTTTTATCACGTTTTAAAACACACAATACAACGCATCTCTCGCTTACTACAATTAAACAAGAATGGATAAAGACAAGAGACCTGAAATATTCACAGTGTCATCCGATAACGACAAAGACAACACTCAAACACCGTCGAAAAGAGAAAAAGTATTCTCGCCACTATTCCTAGAGACTATTTCAGAAGAGGAAGAGAACATGGCAGACCCCGCAAAAGCAATTACAACTCCTCAACGCCTGATCATATTACCGACACCAGACCATCTACGTCCCATCCTTAACCAATGCTCGTTTCCCTTGGAGTCCACATTACCTCATCCAACACTGCTAATCAACATCTCTCAAGACCGTCGAAGCCAGCCCCCGACAAAGAAACAAAAAAAGGATCTCAATACGCCTCCCCCACCACCACCAAATACTCCCACCGGCACTAAGAAAACTTTTCCAAAAAACCTCTAAAAACATTTTGAGAACATTTTAAGAACATTTTGAGAACATTCACACTCTATTATTATTATTATTATTATAACTCGTTGTTGTTATATAACCTCCTATAATTTATTGTTATTATTAAACTCGTAATAGCGAAATAAGAATGTATGATCTCAAATTACTTATCGTAAATTTTACCATTGTTATTTATTTATTTATATAAATGCAATAAAAAAG
Source organism: Dendronephthya gigantea (assembly GCF_004324835.1). NCBI lineage: Eukaryota > Metazoa > Cnidaria > Anthozoa > Malacalcyonacea > Nephtheidae > Dendronephthya > Dendronephthya gigantea. The sequence goes on from NW_021163054.1 coordinate 153,523, forward strand.
TCAATCTCACGGTTCATAATAATAACATCGGGTCACTTTCAACTCCTCTTGGTGTGCTCCGTCCTTTCTCGGCCCTCCACGGTACCAATTATCCAATTAAAGTCATTTGTTTATTGGCGCCATTCACTCGCTTGATCACGCCATTAGCTGTCAACGCTCAATTTAATACAGGGTGATTATCCATCAATTTTCACTTTAAAAAAGGTATATAAACACTTTCTTTAACGTTACACATTAATATTACTTTTTTATCGACATAACACTTCGTTATTATTTCCATTTTTTAGCATCAGAAAACGCTCTTTTATACCTCAACAACATCGCCACAAAGATGAGCCACGAAACAGTCGAAGATTACATCGATGTCGAACTCGTTGAGACATCCCACACAGCTCCCATCAATACTTACGTTCGCTTTCCTCATACACCATCTCCTTCAACCCTATATTATTCAACTCCACCACAAATACCACCACACCTCAAAATCCCTGAGGTTTCCCACACTGGCCACACAATTCCCATTAATACTTATGTTCGCTTCCCTCAAACACCGTCATCACAACTCCTGCAACAACCCCCCATCTCCATACGATTTCCATGGACCCCCCCTCCCCAATATTGGGGTCCCATGTTCGGACCGTACTACACGCCAAGACAAAACATCTGCAACGTATGGACAACATCCCAAAAAACTCCTCCAAGACAACGACGCACATTGTACACTGCCGAACAAAAGGAGATCCTTGAGAACTGTTTCAACACCACAACCCACTACCCTGGTCATGAAATAATACAACGCCTTGAACGCGAATTGTACATAAGTCGGAATAAAATAGCCACCTGGTTTCAAAACCGCCGCGCTAAAGAAGCATGTAAAAAAGCACAGGAAGACATGATTTGGAAACCAACCACAGAGTAAACTCATAGTTGGTATAGACATCAAACATTGTTGTGTGTTATATATAAAACTCATAGTTAGTATGAACATCAAACATTATTGTTGTGTGTTATATATATATATATATAAAACTCATAGTTGGTATGAACATCAAACATTATTATGTGTTCATATTCTTATTAAAAAACAGTTTTAATACACTCTCGCTATTTTCTCATAACGAAGCACATAATGATTTAATATATAATTAATAATGTCTCTGTACCGCTGCAGTTCAACCTCCGGACATATACGCATCAAATCCACGAACAGCAACAAGTGTGAATACACATTCAAAGGATACACGAACATCCTTAGCACTAACATATCGTCTTGTCTCCGCATACGCTTTCTAATATCACACCACCAATCGTTACCGCCTCGACTCCAAAGCACCCAAGGTATACTCGGCGAAAACCCACGAGACTCTGGCGGCTCCTTCACAATAAAATCAAGTTGAAATCTCTTGTATCGCACCAGCGGTTTATTAGAATAAACACGAAACATTCTGCCCGATCTCCCAGACTCAGGTTGGGCATAAAACCCCACTTTAAAACTGGAGGATAAGAAACACTGTGCCAGCAATCGATGAGGATCAAATGTTGCATCGGCAATACAAAACTCCGTAATAAACATCGGTCGTTGCCCAATATCATCCTCGCCACACAACACATTCTCATATACACGCCGTAGAATAACCTCAAGAGCAAAATCCTTAAGCGACCGCATTAAATAACATATCTCACACTGCCAGCCTCATCCCTATAAACAAACTTTAAAAGCTCAATCTCTCACACCACAATCTCACACTCCTTCCTCGTTTGTTTACCTCCGATCGCATCCCGAACACCGAGCAATCATATTTAAATCATATTCAAATTATATTCAAATCAGATTCAAATCATATTCAAAAATCAAAACACATAATCGTTCTCTCAAACAGTCAAACACCAAACGATCACAACACAAACAATCTCAACACTAAAAAAAGGTAAAACTCTCACACATTCTCTCACATTCAATCGTACTCACACTATCTAAACCGCTCCTCTCCCTACAGATCAACATGGAGGACACCGTAAGCGCTATGAATATAGACAAAACAATAGAAGCAAAGATATCTCCTCCCGTAACCGAAACCACCGCCACCACATCCACTACAACAACTCCGACACCAAGAAGACCAACATCTCTACCAATACCCCTGCGTTTAACCTCGACACCAATACCCATACCGTCAAGTCAAACCTGCCGCTATCGAAAAAAGAGCTCATCATAAAACGTTACTATCACACCCGGCGTGATACATTATTAAACATATCAAAAACATTCAAAAGGGAATCTCCCTAACTATATTTTTTAATATATAACCTCTTAAAATGTTATACAGTTATTTTTCTATCTTTGGTTTGCACCATCATGTTATTATACTCATATTCAGCCATCTTGAATCTCCGATACTCCCCCGAACATTTTCCGATCCTCTCCGAGCCCACGCGTGGACCCCACGCACCTGCTGCTATAAAGTGCTGACTCTGCATGTTTTGCCGCTATATAAGAGGGTATAACTACTTTTTCTTCTCGTTCTATTTCTCTCTGCATATGGTTTAACTCCTTTTGTCGCCTGTCCAATTCTTACTGCTTTACTAAGCTGGCCATTCTTTTCTTTAAAGCTGCTTCATTTGCTTCTGCTTGTCTTGATGACACAGCGGACACTTTGGAATTGCAACTTTTTCGAGTCGAAATACGAGATTTTTGCCATAGCATCTCATACCTCTCTTGCGTCAAATCTTGAATCCTAGTCTTATCATCAGCACCACATTCCAGATATGTGTTAGATACGATCGTAATACTCAAGGCCCTCAGTAGGGTGCTCATTATTTGAGCTAAGTAATAACAAATCAGTTAATTCGTCATTATAGCGCTTTAAATCATCCATGTCCATATTCAGACCATCTACACAAGCTTTTCTAACACTTGTGTTTCAAAAAGCATTTTTTCAAGACCCTTCGTTTACTGTAAATGTCATGCGTAATCTCCGAGAACCATGTTGTTTTGAAATACTTGACTATGTGATAATACCATTTATTATGCATAAGTAGATAAACAACGGTTCCAGATATTCCAAGATCTCAAATTACATGTTAGAGTCCTTAAGGCTCGTAAAATACAAAAAAAATGTTTTCTTCTCGAGGAGAGTCATGTGTCCTAATTTTTCACGAGCTGCACACTTGTTACACGCGAGGGCCGTAACAGTCAGTCATCTCTCTCCTCCGCAGAGCCCACTAAAACAGTCTTACCGTCTTACATCCTAAAACGGTAAAACCGTCTTACATGAAGTTTGCCGGGGAAGCGTGAGCGCGCATTGCATGAAGGGAGGACAAAATTGAAGGGGAGCAGGCTCTGCCAACAAATGTCAAAAACTATGGTCAATTGACCAAACTTCGACTCCAACGTAAGATATGAATAAAATCTCAAAATGTCAATGCATATGAGTGATTCTTTGGAGGAAATTCAGGAGAACTTTCAAGATCTTAGTATCGAAGGTCAGTAAAGTCATTTAAATATAAGATTTTGCACGCGAATGAGTGGTATCAGATTGTTTATCTTTAGCAATTATTTTATTTTTATATAAATGCACAGGAGGATTGGGAAAAGTAGCTTTATTGGATTTGAGATCGCTTGACGTCCATGATTTAAGCGAGTCTTACTGTATTGTTTTTGACATATACATGAAGTTGTAGATGATCCTAGGCGGAACTGATTCTCGGATATTATATAGCCATTATAGGTTCATAATACCTTAGTTTTTGTAATAATTTATTACTAATGAATAGACATATAAAAATCGTATTATGTGATGGTTTAGACCCCGATGAAAGACGGGGGATTCAGGCGTTCCTTACTAAATTTATATTATCACTATTTTCATGAATAGAAGAAGACTCTGGCTTTTTTCCCACTATTGCTAGTACTCCAGAAAGGTTGGAAGTTAAAAACGTGCACCATTTGACTCCTTCTAAGTTGGATAATGAACCATCAACAAAGAGATTGCACACAAGTGAAAGCCCTACAAATGCGGCCAGTAAGTTTGTTTCTTTAATATGTATTAAACATGAGAGTTTTTATAACCATTTTATGATAATTATGAAATGTTATGTAATTATCAGACATGTAGAATGGCATCATATATGATTGGGGATGGGGATATCCAAAATTAAAAAATATATATTGTGAAAATTTAAGGCTTTTAACTTGCACACCCACTTTTTTCCCACTTACAGTATTCATCTATACAATAAGCAGGGGCTCTTAAATCCCTCCTCCTTGGCTATGTGCCAGATACTTATGCTAATTGTCAATTGGTGGATCATATAAAAAGGTTGATTTATTTCAATGGGTTGTGAATTTATTATTGAGAGTCTTACTTTTTACAAGTACTTAATAAGTCTTTTTTACAGGTTTGCAGCAAATGTTATTATCATTTGTGAATCACACACAGTAGTACATGCTTACTTATGTTACTCCTGAATAATATCATCTCTAGACAGTTTTTATGCTAGGCAACTATTTTCTTGTAATGGATAACAATTTCCACTTATAGATATATATGTCTGAGGGCATGCTTTCTGAGAAGAACTTGATTTTAGGCAACATTCTTTGCATTTTTGTGACACTTTTTTCTAAATGTATTGTCACTCAGGGCAAAGTTTTCTTTGACAAAAGAAAAATGTTTCTGAATGAGGCCTTGCCCATTTGCCATTTCTCCACTCATCCCTGATTTACATACTGTTTGCTGTGCAAGTGGCAGTGTTTAATTAGACTTCAAAAATATGCTGTGCACACAAGCATTTTGCTCTTGGTTTCTGGTACTCAGGATGGCATTTTGCTGTAGACACATTAAATATTAGAGAGGTTAAGATACCCCGGTTCCGGTGTACGGGTACGGGTGAATTACACGTACCCATTGCCGGTAAGACGGGTACGGTTTGCAACTTAAGAATTTTCTTAAATTCCGGGTAAGAACAACACCGGGTAAGAACTGACTATAAAAGTAAATATGTATTATACATTTCCATTGTAAGCCCTACTTAACTTTTATATAACTATAGTATTTCGTGTGTTTGTTTTGAAAATCAAAAATATCAAGATGGCGTTCATAAATTATGTTTGCAAACCATTTTTGAGAAGCCTGAACAATATGAACACCATATTAATACGCAAAATGTATTTTAAACGTGTTAAAGACACTCACCCGCTTCTCCATTTGTCTAGTTTATTAAAAAAACTTTGACCACTTTGTCTTTGTAGTTACCCGTTCGTTGTTTACATGTAGACTGTCGTTTACAACGGGAAAACGGGTAGATATTACGGGTAAATATGCTGACATCAGTGAAAAATGGAAAACAAAATGGCGCTACCCGTACACCGGAACCGGGGTATCTTAACCTCTCTAATGTCACAACATGAGAGGGCCTGTATGAAGAATACTATAATTAGGATGAACTTAAATTAAAAATACTAATAATGATAAGTTTTATCAGGTATAAGGGCAATTCATGTGACCTATTATCATTTATATGGTAATTTTCCAAAATGCTTATGAGATATCAAGGAGATTATTTTGAACTGTATAAATATTGCACCAAAATATTAAAGCAGAGTGCATTGCAGTCCCATAATGCAAGTCTTACTAACCAAGCTGATTGAGATTCAATCCTCAAAAATTCCTCCCCTAACTTTAGCAAAAATTGTTTTAACATAAATTTAACATCAAAGGTACTGTAGATTCTATAGAGTAAATAATCTGGTAATGAGTTATTAACCAGGGACCCTGTTCCTTGAGAACTGAGTTTCCTCAATGATAGTAAATTTCTAATATGTACTCTGGGTAAGGTTTGACAATAATTATTGACTAACTAATGTTTTTTATGGCTATATGTTTGTATAGGAAATGAACATGCTGAGCATATGGATTCAAAAGATCAAAGAAAAAATATCACTAGCAACATTTTACCAAAGGATGTATTGGTTGGTATACTGAAGGAGAATTTTGTCGAACTGAGTGGAGCTGAAATAAACCAAACTGAAGTGTTTGATATTTTACATTTGGACAAATCTAAAAAGATATTGGCAACAAATGCCATGAAAGAAGCGTTTTCTGGTGTGTTAGTTTCACGTAAAAGAAAAGACAATATCACACTTTACAAGAATGTTGCACGAAAATTTTAATCCACCATCATTATCCTTGCAAGAATCGTCTGAGATAAAAAATATCAAGGAAGTCATTGCAAGTGTTTTGCAATTGTGAGTTGGAATTAGTAAATCAGCATTTAGAAAAAGAGCTGTCTGATGATAACATCAACAGAGATGCTGTCCGTACATTGGTTGATATGCAAAAGAAGCTGTTTGTAAGAATTCAGGAACTTTCAAATATCCGAGAAAATGTGTATAAGGAAATCCAGCAATTACTTCAACATCAAACGGAATGTGAAACACACTTTGTGCAAATGACAAGAAGAAACTTAATGAGGAAATGCAAACATTCATTGGTTTCTTAAATATTGGACTTGAAACCAGTTTAGATCAGATTAATTTTGATTCTATTTTTAACGATCTGCCATCAAATGTAAGAAAAAGATGCCCGATTCTTTATGATGTGTTGGATACATTGTTTTTGAACAAAAGTGGTGCAAGAAATGTTTCAGAAATGCGGGTGAAAGGTTCTGTTCACTCACTTGCAATCCTGGTGAGTTTGAAAAGCCAGAAAATTCAGAACGATTTTAAAACTATGTTGACATGCCTATTTATATCATTTGGAGCTGGTATGCGATTTATTAATGTACTCAATCACTTGGGTTTGACAGTCAGTTGGGCCACAATTATGAGGTTCTTTGACAAGCGTGCTGACAAGAATCGTGAAGATTCTTCTCTGCAAAACATTCTCCAATAGAAAGGCCTATCTTCCTAATGTTTGACAACATAAATATGTATCGCGGAAAGCATAAGTACTTGCGGCTTTTCAAATATATTGGACCTATGATGTGGAACTTCACTGGACAGGCATTGTTGGTTCCCATGATGGAAGGATTGGATGAAATTATCACGTCTGAAAGTACATGTGTTCATCCTCAGAAGTCTGTTTTGGATATGAATGCAGAAGAATTGTTTATCGAAAGTGATGATGAAAAAGCTGGTGCTTTTGAAAAAAGTGTTGATGCATATTTGATGGAAATTTTAAATAACGCTCTAAACAGATTACCAGCAAGCAAAAAAAACTGAAAGATATGACAGAATTGGAACTGAAGCCCTTAATTCTTAACTCCGTTAAATCATCATTTACATCAAAGTACAACATTACAGTTCCCAATGACCGTGATCTTATGAAGACTACAAATTCTTCGAAAAGCAATGTACACATTCTTCCCCTGTCACTGGAAGACAATAGTACAATTGTTGGGACAATGGGAATTTTAGATAAACTTGCAGAAGACTTCTTTTTACCGAAGAGTAATAATGATCCAGAATACTTGCCATTTGATAACGTGTCTAATACGTTTGATGTTAAAACTGCGAGATCACACTACGAATTACTGATCAGCAAAAGAAACCACCTTGGTCAAATGGAAAAGGCGGAAAAACTTTTGCATTCAAAAGAAAAAGAGATAGAAACTAGTACAGAAGAGGAAGTCGACTCAGGTGATGATGATGATGTGAATTCAGATGATTCAGAATTAAGTTCTGTATCGGCAATCACATTAGAAAAAGAATGCAGGCGATTTGAAAATATGGACAGGCCCTTTTGGGATGCTATTAATTCGTTGTCTTAACAGTTATCTGACATAAATGGAATGAACAGTGAAGAACGTTACTTGGAATTTGTAAATAGTTCTGCTAACAAGAAATCTGCCACTGTTTGCGACCACTTTGGACGGTCTTTTCTTAATGTTGCTGTTAAACAGGGAAATGAACGCCTCAGTAGATGTTTAATTGACATGGGTCTTGATGTCAACGGAAGAGAAGGCTGTGGAATTACCCCTCTTAGTATAGCTGTGCTATGTAAGAAGACATCACTGTGGAAAATTCTCATTGAATCTGGCGCTAGATGTAATGGTCCGTTATTTACAAGCGTCCCTTCACCCATTTCCATGGCTGAAAGACTAGATCTATCAGAGATATCAAAATTGTTTAAATTAGATGAAGATTTATTGGAAGAGGAAAATGAACTCATCGGCAAAATTGACAAAACCTGCGGAGGAAGTCAAAATAGTTTGAAAAAAAAAGAATTTTCAAAGACAGCAAATGTTCAAACCAACCTTTCTTTTCCCGGTTTTGTCACACCAGTTATCGGAGACGTGGGAACATGCAAGATGAACAGTGCAGTAATGACACAATCAGCTTCTTATGGTTGGGTCGGTATATGTCCAGGGGACCTTCATAACAAAGGTTACTTTTGTGAAGCTGTGTACAAGGTGCACGGTTCATCTGGTTTACACTACATTATAACAGAAGTTATGAAAAGAAAGAAACTAACAAAAGAAACATTTAAAAAGAAGAAGTTTCAAGATAATAACCTTGCTCAAATACGTGAAGCAATTAGAGATGTTTGTATGGCGTATGGTATGGCTGCCGCTATCGAGTTTTCTGAAAGCCCTCTGTTTCCCTCTGAAAATGAGTTACAATATTGTGCTCATGACCAAGGGCGCGTGCTTCTCGATAAATTTAAGGAGTGGATATCTACATTGTCTGCAAGCGATGTTGCTTTCCGACACAGATCTACCGCGTTCCTAGTATATGGCCCAGTGCTTAAGCTGTACGATGCTTCTACTTGTTATGGTGATGGTTATATACGTGAAATAATTTATCAGGTTCAGCTACCTATTTATGCTCAACTTGCCTTTAAGAACTATTCTATTGAAGTGTTTCGTCACGTCATGAACTTCGTTGCCAAATGGCCATTACTAACCAGAAAACTGTTGCAGATGAATAGCTCAGTTAATCTCAGTGGGAAAGAAGGAAAAGGCATAGAGCTCGATGCTTTTGTAGAAGCTGAAGTAGTTCAACCATTGAAGAAATATGTGAGCGGACACACCACTGTCACAATGTGTAAGCGACTAATGGCCTACATCGATATGTTTAAGCTAATTAGAGCGGCATATATGGGAAAAAAGGATTTAATGTTTACAATACATCACGACACTCAGAACAATCATCATATCCTGATCAGGTGAAAGGACCATGGTTTTGCCTTAGAAATAAATTCTTTTCAAACGCCAAACGTCAGGAAGTTGACTGTTATCCGGTAGATAAGAAAGGTGTTGCAGAAGGTAAGCTTCCCAATCATTTGATAGATGTTATTGGCAAAGGCAAGATAAAAGTCAAAGGAACATTTAAAGAAAAATTGTATAAATGTTTCCTGGACTTAAGATATGACATGTTGTCGTGAGTTTATTTTGAATAATTGTACATTATGAATATACATTATGAAGAAAATTTACAGTAATATTTTTACTATTGCCTTAGGGTATTATAAAACACAAAACTATTGATACTCCGTAAATTATTAATATTTTTATTATGTCAGATCCAACTAATCTGAAATAATGACGTCATAACGTTAATGAGTTATCTTGTGCCAAGAGGCAATTGTAAGCTCTCTTGCTCCTAAAAGTTTACGCTTAAATTATTCAAAAGCTTCATTCAAATACATAAGTTATAAGAAATATAGCAAATGATAACTCATTTTTGTTGAGGTTATGGCATCTGGTTAGCTAACTGTTATTTCAACAGTTATTTTACTGAAGATGACATATAATACTTGTAATACGTATACAAGAAAAATGTTTTCGATTTACGTGATACCAATAGCTTTGTGTTTATAACACTAAAAGATGTAAAGTACTTGACATTTGTCGTGTAACAAGTCGTCAAGGTTGCCACAGTTAGATACGTAACAGTGCTCTATCTTCTAAACAGTTAATATTCTCGTTAATGAAACCCTGGGAGACAAGATAATAGATGAATTGGGTAACTACAGCAGTGCTTGGAAACGCAACCTTTCCTTTTCCGTGTTGTGCAACAGTATGGAAGTTCTTCTCTAGAATAACTTTTGCTTTTGATCCCATAAATGTCATTGCTAGTTCTGATAATTTTATTTGAGATTTGAGTCTGATAATAGCTATTAAGCATTGGATAATGGCCTTTGCATGGTCTGTCATGTCTTGCTCTTGAAGAGTGATGTCTTTCTGGCATATGTCACAAGATTTACACAATTCACCAATATCTTCTTCAAAATATTTGCAGATAAACTGTTGTCTACACATGGATTGCTGAATGCAAAAATTAGTTATCTTATTCAAAAGAAACAATTCATGTCCATCAGATTTGGGAAGTGCTGCAATGTTGCGAATACGAAAGAACCGGTCTGCAAAGCGAAAAAACATGATACATGAACAACTATCACCGTCGCGTCCTCCTCTCCCTGACTCTTGAATGTAATCTTCAATAGAAAACGGTAATGTAAGGTGTATGACAAATCTCACACATTTCTTATCAACACCCATTCCAAAGGCGTTTGTGCAGCAGATAACATTAACTTTTCCTTCCATCCATAAATTCACATTTCTGATTCTTTCTCCTCCATCCATACTTGCATGGTAAAACGTGGATGAAATCTCTTTTTCCTTTAATTGGAATGCCATCTCCACCGTGCCTGCTTGCCTTGGGCAATAAACTATGCCACACTGACCACCAAAGTCGCTTCTAATAATTTCTGCAATTCGTTCCTTGGCTTTGGTTTCTTTCTTAGTAAGAACCGAAAAGCACAGGTTATTTCTTCTGCATGGCAATCTCAAAACAACTTCGTTTTGCATCTGCAGTGATGAAGTAATTGTACTTAATGTCCTGTTAGTCGCAGTACCTGTTAGTGCAACAAACTGTACATTGTACTTTCGCAGCACTCCTAGTTCTTGATAAGAGGGTCTGAAGTGCTTCCCCCAGTTTTCCACACAGTGTGCTTCGTCGATTATGAACATATTAAGTCTTTTCTTTTGCGCTAAAGTGTCAAAACACTTCTGAAAACATTCTGATATCACGGATTCCGGACTGACAAAAACAAATTGATATTGACAGTCTGGTTGCTGAATATTGTGTAGTATGTTACGTCTTTGTTCTTCCGTCAGCAAAGTATTGTAATAACATGTGTTTATTCCCACACTACAAAGTCTGGCTACTTGGTCGCACATGAGCATCATTAATGGCGAAACAACTACAGCTATTCCTGGCTTCAATATGCAGGGTATAGCATAAATTATTGTCTTTCCGCCGCCAGTTGGAACGACAGCTATGACATCTTTTCCGGACATTATTTCATTAATGGATTCCAGTTGTCCTGGTTTGAAAGTGTCATGCCCGAAGACCTTCTTCAACACCTTCAGTGAAGCGTTGTCGTCAGTGGAATCTATATCCAAAGGGAAAGCGTTTCCAGTGGTATTGCATAAGGACGTGTCATGTTCATTACCAATGGAAAACTGGTTTTCTTCACTTGAATGCATCAGCAACTACAAAGAGTGCAAGAAAGAAAAGGTTCATTTCAAAAAGAATGCATGAAAATAAAATTCAATGTACAATTGGATTCATTTTTTATAATAATGACCATATCTGCTCCACATAGCTTATAAAAACCCTTTGCAATGACCTATGAGTATAAGTGAAATAAATTTAATAATTTGTAAGATTTCAACAACTTACGTCTCTTTTTGAAATGAAACATTGAGCATAAATCCTATTCCCGCGTCCCATACTTTAAAACCTTTCTCATTTTTAGAGTAGAAAGTGTCGCCATTGTTTGTTTCTTTCACATGTATCTTACATGGTCGACTCCCTAAAGGTTTCAAAACCCCACCATGTTTCAAAATTAAACTGTATAATTTAGCAGCTTCTTTCAAACTTGTCGCTATGATATTCATCTCCCTAAATTCACAACCATGGGCGTTTACACAGTAGGATGAATATTTTCCCTCGATTGCATCATTTTTCGTCTAAACACAAGTAATGATAAAACAAGAGGTTGACAAATTATGAATTATTTGTGTTTCAAATAATCATAAACTTACCGTTTGAACTCGTAGCCGTACGCTACCTAACTGCTGGATTACATTAGCAGTTTCTTCACAATGGGCATGCTGGAAAAGACTTTTACATTCGGCCAAAAATTAAATTGTTTAAATCCTTGGAACTATGCATTACTCGAAAGTGTTGTTTCAAACCAGAGTCTTCGTTGAAAAAATTATGCAGAGCGTCATTTTTTAAACACTCGCAACAAAGAATTTTCCCACTTTCTTTAGCATGTTGAAACAGTCGATTTGAGAGGGAGAATATTTCCGTCTCTTTTTACTCTGTATGTAAGTTTAAATCGTTCATATTTGTTTTGACTATTTATACCTTGTTGCAATTACTAATTATGGATTTTAATTAAATTTATTATTTAACTTATTAAAGACTGTCAAATATTATTCCCAATGTAATCCAATAAATATTTTACATAAATTAAATGTAGATGGTGGTTGATGAACGGAGGTCCAATACGTTTATATAAATATTTGTGTTATATATAGAACTAACGTATTTCTGATAGTCAAATACAGTCTACAATAACAGGTTTAAAATCACAACAGAATCAGTTTAAGACCATTGCATGCTGTCACTGTGTTGTATATACTACAGAATTACTGAATACCACAGTTAGCTCATGATTGGAAATGTTCTCCCTGATGGGTAAAAATGTCTGGCATTAAACAGTATAGGATACATTGTGCATCACCTGTTAATGGTTAACAAGAGAAGTAGGCATGTCCTTTAATTAACCCATTTACTGGTGACAACATTTTCACCAGTAGTAAAATCAACTGGCATTGGAGTAGGACAGAATAAAATATATAATACAAATGTGACACACTGCCACTCAAAGGTTTTACATTAAGAATGGCAGCCAATTGAGTTGCAAAATAAATCAGGAGTTCACTCCTTTCTCTTGATGGTTTGGGGTTATAATAGGACTGGGTAGATGCAGGTATCAGAGTGAGCAGCCAAATAAGACAAAAGAAAGAATAAATGGTTAAGTTTGAAAATTATTAAATCAAATATCAAAACAGAAAAGGGGGCACCAAATGTGATGGGCAACTAAGGTAATCAATGCAGAGTTTATTGTTGTAAAGATAACACTTCAGGCCTTTAGTGTCCAGGAAAGATCTAAACTCCCAATGTGCAGGAATTGAACCTGTGTCTTCTGATTGCCAGTTCGGTTGTTATACGACTAGACTATAGGGTTCAGATGGTTAAGCGGTGTTCACTAGAGACCAGCCTCCGACCATAGATATGTGTCCTTTTAAGCAAAGGTTCATACTATTATATAATGAGATGTTACTCAATATATAATAGTATAATGAACCTCTCCTTAAAACGACACATATCTATGGTCAGAGCATGGTCTCTAGTTAGGATTGCTGTCTGAACACAGGTTCAATTCCTGTTGGGAGTTGAAGATCTTTTCTGGACAATAAAGACTTGAAGAACAATCTTTACAACATATATCTGAGTTTGCAACATGTACATACTACATCAACATATTTACAATACATAGTATACATAACATATCCAATGAAAAAATTCCTACATAATTATGATCAGGTATATTTATTATTGTTAAGAATACTATACATTGATAAATATATAGTACTGTACTGTATGTCACAAAATGTTCAATATGGTAACTTCAGTTGATAAGGTATCTCCATCCAAACATTTCAAGGTAGTTCACAAGCAGTTCAGAATAAGCAAATGCGAGTTATCCTGGCGACACTTTATGTTGATGGGTTACATACTTTGTCCACTGTTTTTGCTGGTGTTTTTAATGTTTTTGCGTCTAGCTGTCCGTGCATAAAATGTCCATTTTATATAAACCATACATTAAAGCGAACGCAGGTATACGATGAGTAAACATTCGTATTTCCAGAAATACGCAATACATGTCTTCCTTTCCCGTCTTTTATCCATCTTTTACAGATACAATGGACTGTATACGCTCACGTTGTCACCCACATATTCAAATAGTCGCACTCACTTGTCCAAGTTATAGGAAGTTACATGTGCGATAGACACTCATACAACCTTTTTTGTAGGAAGGTTGAGAAAATATTAACAGCAAGTTGTCTAAGAAGCAATATTTAACAGCAATCTATTCGAAAATACAATAATGAATAAGTATTTTCACATTTTATTGACATTATATTCTACGCAAAATCATCCGCCATGTTGTTTGCGTTAGTTGGCAGAGGCTTGGGAAATTTCCCTCCTCCCATCATACCCCGCGCGCTAAAAATTGTTTAGATACTTCATGTAATAGGAAACCTTTCATGTAATAGTAAACCTAAGCCTCTGCGGAGGAGAGAGGTCAGTCATAGTGTAAACTTTACCGGGGGGTAGGTTGATTTATGCGTATAGTAACTTTTTGTATATGATCGGGAATTTAAAGTTTTTATTTAAATCAGTTCAACTTGCTTTATTCTATAAATGCACTATATCCATTTTGCAAACTTCACCAAGATATTGAGGAATTTTGACTGTTACTGTAAATTTTGAAGCATTGCTTTTCCACGGTTTGGGTTTTGTTTTAAAGTGATTGGCGCAAAATTATCCCCCAGAACACCCGATTTTTTCTTATACATCGCAACTGCGCATGTGCCTTCAAGACTTGAACATTTTTCACAATGTGAAGAAACAAGGACCAAAAAGCATTGCTTCAAAACATTCCGGGAATAAAAATCGAGCAATTCATTGAGAATCTACGCAATTTATCAACTTATGTTATGAAATACGAGCATTCAATTCAACAGAAATATAATTTAGGAGGTTTATTCCATAAATAGAGCTAAGAGGTTAGGAAGAAACGACGCTGTATTGTTTATGTATTGATAAATCTCTTACACAATATGTATATTATTTCGATAGCAAGTCGATACCTGATATTCTGCATACAGTACATAATTGATACTATACAAAAAAGACATTTTGTGCAGTAATCAAATAATTTTGGCAGTATACATTATTGATTGTAAGTATATTGTTTTGTATCGATTTACGCATCGAAGTATCCACATCATAGACATGTGCACCATGGTTTATTTACATTATTTACAACGCAACTATTTTGGCTATTCTTATGAAGTGACAGATAAATTGTTGCCATGAAATGTAGTGAATGTAGTCACAGTTGTTTGACGAAGAAAAGAGACTAAACTGAGAAAATTGCAGCCGGTTAGGCCAGTTTATATGGGCAACTAAAATTATGATTTAATAGTGACAGTATCCATGGCTAACGTAACTTGAGTACTTTGAGTAATTTCCTTTTGATTAATGTTTAACCTAGTTCATTATATTTTTGCTCGCATAAGTCAAAATGTTTCTCTTGGTATTACAGGGCATGAAAACTTTGCACTATCCTTGGATCCCTAGTTGTTCACCTTGATAAGCCTGAGAAGGAATACAAGTATACAAATGTTGGCTAGTATTTTTGGCATTTTCTCAGGCAATGGAAGCAGAATATTTATCATATGGATCTTTTTTTTGAGTCAGGAATTAAAATATCTGTTAACATTCACAAGTGTTAAAGGTTTAAAACGGTAAAAGTACCCAAAATTTTTCATGCCATTAAAAACTTAAGAGCCATCATCGACTGCACAGAATTCTACATTCAGACAGCATCAAGAGCTTGTCAACATACAGCCAAAAAAAAACTTTAAAGTTACTAATTTCCATTTCTCCTGTCCCTTATTTTGTCCCCCATGTTTCCAAGCTATATACTGGTAGTATTAGTGACCAGGAAATTGTCAAGGAATGTGGATTTTTGGAACAACTACAACCAGGGGATGTAGTTATGGCTGACAAGGGTTTTAATATCCAAGATCTTCTTGCCCAGCACGAGACTTGCCTCATTTAAATCACTTTCCTTTGTTAATATGTTCTTCAGCAAACATGACGATATTACGGAGTCATCGTCAATTATTTTCTTTAACACAGACCTGTATGTAGCTCTTTCTGTTTCAGTCACGTGATCACATACTGTGATTTTGTTTGTTGGTGCCACGTTCAGAACAAATTTGATGTTGTCAGCATTTTTCATAATATGAGATATCTGTTTCATACCATATTGGCGAGGTTTCTTAAACACAATCCCTGTAGCTTGCCAGTACTATGTGTTTCAATCGGTAAATTTTCCCAAATCTGTACAATTTTTATGTAGTTCGGTATTTTGAATTAACTTTAGTGCAAAAATGGTATATTCCAGCCGTAAAATTTGACCCCCGGAGCAAAAGCTCACTGAAATGGCGAACAGAACAAATTAAATATTGGTCTTTCTTGTGGGTAATTCCATGATAGTGATGACATTTATTTTTAGAAGAAAAAAAAGTTCTCAAGAACTTTAAAATAACAGTTTATTTTGGCAGGATACATATTCAGGGGTAATATGAAAGTAAATTTGGACAAAATACTGTGGTTTGATTACAGTTATGCGATGTTCAAATGAGTGATACTTAAATGTTGCAATGACATCACCGATTAGGGGAAGTTATATTGTAACTTTTTTAAGGCAAGCCTAACATAATTTTATTACAAATCAGTGGCCAACAACCACCACGGTCATTAACTATTCCATGAAAAAACCCATATTCTCTAAATATTATTCTATTGCCTAGTACGGTTCTTTAAAGTTTAGTTCATCTGACAAGTAACGTGAGTCACAAAAACACTATTTTTTTAATTTTGCGAACAACATGTTGCAAGTTAACGGCTGCTGTTCATTATTTTCTTTCTTATAGTGATAATTTAACTATAAATATCAATTTAATCCGTGTTAGCTCGACCCATGCTCTGTGAGAGTATTCCAAATATTGGTAACATGAGTCACGTTACAATGTAACGCGAGTCACAAATTTAGAAAAGTAGACTTAGCATAAATAAATAAATAAATAAATAAATAGCAGAGATAAAGAAAAAAATGGTTACATGAAGTAGTTCCTGATCTAGTGCTGCTGTATGTGAGGCTTGTGGGCGATTATATTGAATCTTTGTTGTTTTCTGGCAGCTCGAACTGATATGGTGGAAAGGTGAATCCATTGCAATCCAACATAAATATTGCGGTTTCAAGACTTATTACTGTTGTTTTTAAGGTTAGATATGTATATTATTAAATTACATTATTCATTCTCAAGACTGATAAATTATTTTGGAAATATATGCTTTCAAAGTTCGGTTTGATTTATAATTCGATTTGCTCTGTCATAGTTACCCTTTGAACAAAATGCCGCTTACTGCGGCTGAGAGGGAAAGGAGAAGACGCGAAAAGTTGAAACAAGAAGGAACGTATGAGGAATACCGAAGACACCATCGTGAAATTGCCCAGAAAAGTCGTCATAAAAGCAAAGATCTGTTGGAGAGTTTATCCTCAACAAAGGCGGGAAATCATTCAAAGAGAACAGAGAGAACCTATGAGGGAACATGTAGCCAAATGTAGGGCATTAAAAAAAGAAAAGGAAAAAGAAAGTGTTGCAGCTAATCAAACAACACCATTCAGCAGTGCAGTAGCTTTTGCTAGAGCAACAGCTAGAGCTAAAAGAGCACTCAAGGACGCCCTACCAAAGTCTCCAAGAAGATGAAAAGCAGTCCACTGTAAACTATATGAAAGTGAATTAGAGGGTTGTAGTATATCATCATCATCAACCGACTCACCAAGAAGATCCAATGCAATGATTGGTAAAAATTTATCCTGGAGAAGTGAAGTCTGTTACAGCTGATGATGTCCAGGTGTCGGTGATGGTGAGAGCTGGGAAATACTGGCAGTGGCCTACAATTGCTGATGAGATCTTTTACCAACAAGATAAGTTTGTTAAAAAGTTAAACACACCAGTAGTTGTTAATTCCCATGGACACTTTTAGTTTTCAGATTTCTAAGCACTTATTACTGTGGCTTGGTTATGTACATATTCCGCTTTTGTACAGTAACATGATTGTTTTATATATAATTTCGTATAATCTGTTGTTTTTTTCAAGTATAAAGTTAGAAAATACACTTGGGTTGTCTAAGGTTTGGTAAGTGCTAATGTTTTAGGACCTATTGGAAACAATTCTGAACTGAGCTATTAAGATGAACCATATATGTAACATGAGTCACGTAACGTGAGTCACATGTATTACTTAGCAATTTTTACTGTTGTAATCCAAAATATAATATTTCTTTTTGATGGTTGTTTGCCTAACATATAGTAACATATAGAGTTACTTGGTAGAAATTATATGTTTCTCCTTGTTATGAATTCCGAAGAAATTCAAAAGTTGTTAGTTTGGTGTTAGCTCATGTCACTTTTGTTGTAACATGAGTCACACAACAATTTATGGTCGGCTAAATTATCATGCTATAAACATATGTTTAATTTTTACTGTGAATCAATGCCCCACTACTATTTGTACCTGGATGCAAAAATTTGTCAGTAAAAATTTATTTGTTATTACACCAGAACAAAATTACTCTGGTAATTTTGTTCAGAATGAAACATAAGTCACCATGGAATTACCCTTGTTCGAATATGCATCCAAGCTTTGTGACCAAGCCTTAGTCCTTAGGCAAACTTAATATATTCATAAACATTGCTGTCTATAGCTGAAATATTACATAAGTATATTGAAACCCAATATTCATAACAACAAACACAGTATATTTAGCATCTATAGCTGTTGAGTTAATGTTTTTAAAGCAAACAGAAACAAACTCTTAAATGTCTGACGCAACTATTTCTTTGGCGAATGTTGTCCTACGTTGCCAAACAAGCCATATCAGGTGATCAGGTTATGTACTGTATGGCTGTTCGCAATAGCGTTTTGCTAATATGACATAACGCAAAGTCCAACCAGGAAAAATACATAGACTTTCTCAATGAAATAATAAATCTGTCAAAATCAAGAGCATGTCCATCCGAGTCGAAGTTTGGTTAAGGCACCAATGTTGCAACGTTAACAATAAGGTAAAGAAGCTAAACTCTAAAGGTTCAAAGGAAAAATGGGTAGTATAGCTCAATGAGATGTCCAAGATAAGTATCTTGGTAAGCAATGTCGCTACTGCAGCTGAAATGGAGCCAAGAGGTAAACCTTGAAAGGCCAGGAAATAGAAATGCTGCACAAATGCTTGGAAAATTCGAACATAGAGTTAGAAGAATGGAAAATGAGGTACCAGAACCTCGAGAAAGAGAAAGGGAAAGAGTACTTGTTCATTGAGATGAAAAATGCAAAAGAAACCCAAATTTCAAACTTGACGTTGGAAAATGAAGAACTAAAAAAGTATGTAAAGAGGCTTGAAAGGGGTAACGACAGAAATGCATCAAACATGAAGAGTTTTGAAGAGCTTTCAAAATGGCAGTGAAACAGACGTTTGCAAGCACTTGAGGAACAAGAGCTGAAAAAGCCCTCTGGTTCTCAAAACACTTCGGACTCGAACTTGACAGATTTGAGTTTTTGGACAACAATGGGCATAAACATAGATGGAGTAATTCATCATCCAGTTCTGAAGCTACAACCCCAGTTTCTCTAGGAACACCACCCACTGCCAACATCACACCACCCCCTAACAATAGTGCTTTCACATCTTTATCACCAACAGCAACACCTCTGGAAAAAAAATCAGTAGGAGAAATTGTCAAGCGATTGTAAGTGCAAGGTGAAAGCTGTTTTGTTTGTGATGGAAAGTTTGCTTTAGGTGATGCCTTCATCCATGAATTGTCAATGATTGTGGATGGGAATGCCTAGGTCCTATCTGATCAAACAATGCAGGAACAAATTCAATAGTATTTGTGCAATATAACCAACCCCAGGACCAGAACCAAGTGCCCAACTGTCACGTAAGGATTCTCTTGTAAACAAATTGCAAATTATGGTGAGTATAAGTGCACTGATGTAAATATAAATTTTTGTTTTTGCCATAACAACCTCTAATTAGTGCATATGGGTAAGGATTGTAACTGGTATAGTTTATATCAAAAATAATATCTTGAAAAAATACCCAACTTATATGCCTTAAAATAAATAATTTTCTTTGAACCACAGTAGCAGTAAAGAGTGGCTCAAAATGTTATCAGTCTATGAAGATTGCTTTTAAAGACTGTTGGGATGAGATCAACAAAGTGAAGAGGTTTGACCAGCCTGCAGAGTGTAGATTTGGGTTCCCAAAACCATTACAAGAGGAAACTGCACTGATTTGAGGTTCCAGGTAAGAAAAATAAATTTGTACACTCAGAGTTGCAAACCACGAGAAATTATGAGAGGCTGAATTCACACACAACAGCGTCATGCTTGAGAATTGGCGAGCCAATGTGGATTTACAGGTAATTGTGGATGAAAAGGCATGTGCAAGATATATGGCCAAGTATGCAACAAAAGGAGAACCACGATTAAAATATGCTTCTGATATACTGAAGTTGTCTGTGTCTTCATTACAGAATGATGACCAAGTGTCTTCTGCAACCAAGAAAGCAATGGTCCAAGTTGCTGGTGATAGAGACATGGCTGCTCAGGAGACTGCCATATGTTACTCAGTTTGCCTTTGGTAGGCTGTACATATAGTTTTGTTACTGTTTCTTTAGAAAACAGTAGAAAAGTGATCCTTGATGCAGAAAATCCACAAGAGGAAGTACTTCAGAATTCTGTTCTTCAAGATTATGGAGAGCGGACAAAAGTGGAGAGTAGGTACAAGGGGTTATATCAGTTGAATTTGATGCACTATGCATCTCAGTTCACAAAAGTCAGAGGTGAGTTGACAAAACGAGTGAATCCTTACATTGTCAGGACATTTCCAAAGGTTACGGCCAATCTTGGCAACCCTACCTTTGGAAAATACTGCAAGTATCAACTCATTAAGTTTAAACCATGGGAAGGTAAGTCATTAAATGCATTTGACGATATGGAGGAAATTGATGATATGTTTATTAACACATATGCTTTATTTCTTCAGACAGATTTTTGAGTATTTGAGTATTCTATGGAACTGATTAAAGTAGCGATGAAAGCGATGATGAACAGGATCAACCTAATGAGGAAAAGCAAATTGGGGATTGGATGTTGTCATGCAGACTCCACCAACATTATGAGGATGCAGGAAAGCAGATGGCAAATAACGAGGCAGTGGATTGGTTCGAAGCAGCAAGAGCTGTGCCTGGGGGATTTGTTGAGAGAATCTCCTGGATGGATTTCTAAACAAAGTAAGGATGCAGAGGAGCAAGTTCTGCAATATCAAACAGGTGACCAACAAGTGGTGGTTGACCCAAGGACCTGGAATGACAACAGCGGCTGGTATTTGACATTATCGCTGCATCCATGGTTAATGATGAATGCAATCCACTTCGTATGATTGTAAGTGGTACTGCTGGCACAGGTAAGACATATTTAATTAGTGCCCTAAAGCAAGTATTGCAAGACCAATGTATTGTCACAGCAACCACTGGAATTGCTGCATTCAGTATTGGTGGTCAAACTTTGCATTCCGGAGCTCAACTTCTGATTCTGAAATACAGAGAATTACAGGGCGATTCCTTACAGAGATTGCAGCTCAGATTGGAAGGTAAGAGGTTTCTCATTATTGATGAAATGTCAATGATTGGACTTAAGATGCTTTCATGGCTTGACAACAGACTACGTGCAGGTACAGCATGTGTCGGCGTCGTGTGTAGACATGTTGCTGTGTGCTCTAGCCGCTATTGCAGTTATTACCGTCAATAAAGCCCAATTTGTAGGCAGTGACTCGCTTGGAATAATGATGAATGTTTCTGATGTAATTGTACCTACTACGTTTATGTACTCATCATTGTGGAATACTAGTGCAAATTTTAAGTTTAGTACCCGAAATCGAGAGCGTAGGGCAAAGGCGCTTAGCCTCCTACTGATACTGATGTGTGGTGATATTGAAATGTGCCCTGGCCCTGTAAGATGTTCTACATGTGAGAAATCTATCAGGAGAAATCAGAGCACCATAAACTGCAATGTTTGCCTAAGGGATTTCCATCTCAGATGTTTTGATGAGAGCGATAAAGACGGTGTTTGCCTTCATTGCAATGGTTCAGTAAATATGGCCCCCGCTGAAAATAATACTCAAACTGGACAAGGTTTGTTCTATCTTCCAATATTGCACGGATTGTCTAATGTGAATAAAGCGAAAGGCATGAAGTTATTGCACCAAAAATATCAGTGGTTTGGTTTCAAAGATCTCGCACATTGAACATATTTTAACGAACTTTACAGACATTCATATGTTCACCCTAAGTGAAACGCATTTGAGCAAAGAAAATAGCGCACTGTTGCCTGATATCCCAGGCTTTAAATTGGCTTTTAGAAATAGGCTTAACAGAACTTATGGGGGCGTAGCGGCTTTTATATCAGATCGAGTTCAGTGACTGAGAAGATACGACTTAGAACATCCTGAATTAGAATGCTTATGGGTAGAAGTTTTAATCAAGAATGCCAAGAGTTTGTTAGTTGGGACTATTTATAGGCCCCCAGCCGGATCTAAATTTCTACCAAAAGACTTTTCCATCTATTTTGATGATATGCTATCCACAGCAGGTGCTGAGAATAAGGAGTTAATCCTAATGGGTGATATAAACTGTAATTTTCTTAAGATCCTACAAGAATTACCAGTGAGTCCTCAACGTTGATTGATGTTATTTGCATGAAATAACACCAGCAACTTGCTATTGACCATTGCTTTCTTGATTGCAGAAGACACTTGGTCATCATTCTGTAATGAAGACACAGACAACTTCAGTATATCAGAAGCAGATTTTAATCGTGGTTCTCCTTTTGCTGCATACTTGGCCATATATCTTGCACATGCCTTTTCATCCACAAAAGATATTTTTCCAAGCCAACCTCTAAATTCCTCTGGTCGCTCATTTCAAATTAATGGAGAGGTAATTACGGACAACAAGTGTATAGCAAATGCATTTGGGTCATTTTTCTCTTCAGTTGTTTTTAAACTGAAGGAAAAATGCCTTCTACTAGTCAACTTTGCATGGAGGTATTAAAATTCACCTTGTGTACGGAATAACTTAACTTTTCACTTTAACCCGGTCACTGAACAACTTGTGGAGGAGAAGCTAAAACAGCTTAAAAGATCTAAGGCTGCTGGTATTGACAATATTCCACCAGGTATTCTTAAAGATTGCTCATCTGTGATTAGAAAGCCTTTAGCTCACATAATAAATATGAGCTTAAATACTGGTGAAATACCCCAAGAGTGGAAAGGAAATAGGAAAAGTTATTCCTGTCCATAAGAAAGGGTCGACCAATGATTTTGACAATTACCGACCTATCTCTGTACTACCAGCTGTCAGTAAAATTTTGGAACAGATTGTACATCAGCAGTTCATGGATTACTTAAAGTCAAATAATCTAATAAATGATTCTCAATTTGGCTTCCGGCAGAAACATTCAACGCAACTGGCTGTGACTCTATTCCTGGATAAAGTGCGTGCAAATATAAACAAAGGCCTATTAACGGGTGTGGTTTTCATTGATCTTTCCAAGGCCTTCGACACGGTGGCTCACTCCAATCTATTAAATAAGTTGCAGGGTTTTGGCGTACAATCAGTTGAAATGGAATGGTTTACTAACTACTTGTTTAATCATTTGCAATGTGTCAACGTCAATGGTTCTGTATCCGAGATATTACATCTGACACCAGGGGTTCCACAAGGCTCCATCTTGGGATCTCTTCTATTTATACTCTACATTAATGACATTGGCAATCACCTCAAGAATGCAAATATTATAAAGTATGCTGATGATACCATCTTGTTTCTAGCTGGACGTGACATTGGTAAAATTGAAGATCAATTTACCAATGAAATGCAAGTGGTTGCTAGGTGGTTGAATGAAAATGATCTCGTGATAAATCTGAACAAAGGTAAGATGGAGTCCATGGTATTGGGCACCAACAGGAAAATTCAGAACAAGACCTTGAATATCCATTTTAAAGATCAGCTGGTCAACTTTACAAACAAATATAAGTACCTGGGCGTTTTAGTGAATCAAACAGCAAACTTAAATGAACATTTTTGTTTGGCTTTTAAGAAAGCATCTGGTAGATTGAGGTTGTTGAAGAAAATACGACGTTTTGTTACAATAGACGCTGCAGAATCTATCTATAAGTGCATGATTATGCCCTTATTGTCATATTCAAGCATTGTGACTTTCAACCTAAATGCTACCCAAGTTGCACAAGTTCAAAGTCTCGAAGATCGAGCTGCTAGAATAATTGATCTGAGCAAATCTGCAAATCTCAAGGTACCAGATTTGATGAATTCTGCAAAACTTCAAATGTGTCTACTAGTAAAGCAGTGTATTGACAAAAACGTATGCAGTAACTTTGACGATTATTTTGAACGTCTACAACATGCGAAAAATACCCGCAATAACGGACTCGCAATAATGTACAAAATGTGCTTTTTATTAAAAAGGGGCAATTGAATTTAACAAGCTACCCCATAATGTCAGAGTAATTGACAGCTTTATGTTGTTTAAAAGAATATTAGAATGTTAGAATTATTAGTTATTTTAATATACCTATAGTGTTCCCTAGTTTATATCCTTAGTATTATATTGTTGTAAATTAGGTCTTAGTTCGCATGTTTTTAAAGATATAGTTTTTATAATTGAAACAGGACACATGTTGATAGCAGTAATTTATTACTGAAGTGTTTTTTATCCTGTGTAAATATTCTTTAATAATAATAATAAAAAGAGGATGTCCCATTTGGTGGCATGTTGATTATCTTAATGGGGGATTTCGGCCAGTTACCTCCTGTAGGTGATAAACCAATGTACATTGCAGGTAATGGATCCCTAATCAGTGACCATGGTCACAGTATGTATTTAACATTTGATCGCGTAGTCATTTTAGAGCAGGTCATGCGACACATTGGTGAAGACTCAGAAGTAGTTGCATTCAAGGTGCTATTCTATTGATGAGAATGAGAGATGGACAAGTTACCAAGATGGACTGGAGACTATTAATACAGCACTCCAGACCTAATGTTGCAATGGATCAATTTAGTGATGTTATTCGGCTGTACTTTGATAAAAAAAAGTTGCTGAATAAAATTATGAGAAGTTGCAAGAGACTGGACAACCATTGGTCAAAATTCAAGCAAGGCATCCTGGTCGGGGTGCAAGTGCGGCAACATCTGATGAAGCAGGTGGTTTGGAAGCTGTCCTCTTTTTGTCAACAAAAGCAGAAGTGATGATGACATGTAACCTTTGGGCAGAAGTCGGTCTTTGCAATGGCTCTTTTGGAACTGTTGAGCAATTTTGGTTTGAGAATATGGGTCCACCAAATATCGCGCGGGATATTTCGCGATTTCCTGGAAACAATAATATAGTACACGCAAAATTCATGTATAACATAAATTTCAAAAAGAGCGGGAAAACATCCTGCCGATATCCTGCTGTTTTTGGACTGCAGTAAGTCTTTTTCAAAATAAAAAACTTAAAATATTAAGAGGAGATTTTTTAGAAAATCGCGTATTTTTGCACAAAATCGCTCAAAACTTAGCAACCAGGCCTTCGCTAAAATATGCTTTGCAGCCATTTTGAATTTACAAGTTTGGTAAAGTTTTCGTGTTGAGTGACAGCTGTTTTATTAACTTTTGGGGAATTTCAAAAGACGAAAAGCTCCTTGAAACAAAGAAGAACAACAGGTGAGTGTTCGTTCAATTGTTTTGGTATTTTGAATGATATAATTTTCCATGCGTACATTTTTATTAGTGCGAAGGAGTGACACACAGTCACAGTCACACACTGATGTGTAATTGACAGTGTAAACATATTGAAATATACTGATTTTAGTGGTTTAGAATTAATCTTGTGATAAAATAAAAATCTCAAATGTCAACGTTTTTATTTCTAGGTATCCAACACATCTTGGAAAATATGAACAATAGTTTCAGATACGGACATGCCAGTAAACTCGCATTTGCGTTGGAGATGGTGGATAGTTATGTGTAGTAGCTTGAAGATCAGTTTATCTTTATCACAACAATAATAAAAAAGACCGTAAATAATTTATTCAAGAAACAACACAAAGAAAGGGAAAGTCAAACTATTTTGATTTATTTCAAAAACAACTGCCCTCTCTACTTTATTAACAATGAATTCCTTGTGTGGTGGGTACATAATATGGGACATGTAGGTGGGACAATCATGGGACAATTCATTCCAAAATTATACAGCTGTAAGTATAGGTAATATAAAATTGTAATGTGACTTTGTTGTTAAAATATTATATCATTAATTGCAATAAATAGTGTTTTTGCAATCTTGTGTTGTTTCCACTGTTTTTTCAAAGCCTGCAATAAAAAGTAATAGATATGTCAAATATGTGGCAATGGCAAATTCCTCTATAAGAGATTTATCAAGACAAGTCTGGAGTTAACAAGAAAGGGCTTAAGGGCATGTAGGATGTAGCATCCAGGGCCTGATTTGCACAAACTTCCAGATCTGCAACATGTGTTCAACCAGGATAAAAAAACCCTATACAATCACCATAGAAATATAAAATGGGCTGAAAGCCAATTGTTTGCACAGCTTACAGTATACATTTCATTTTATATCCAAAAATCAGATAGCAACACTGGGCTATTCAAGTAAATACATGTTGTGTATACAGCAAATCTGTTTCGTGTTGAAACAAATTGTTTGTCTCCTCATTGAATATAGGCTAGTAATCACCTTGCCTTTAGTCAGTAATTTTTAGGATTTTACCATTTGTAATAATATTTAAGTGAATAATATTTGTCAAATATTGGGCAATTGGAGAAAGATACATTGTAAAGATACATGCTGGACTGTACAATAAATACAGGTAGAGAATATCACAAATCTGGTTCATTTTAAAAAGTCGAAAATGCTCCACGGCGTACCACTCCAATTTTAATTAAATGATGGTTTTTGTAAACTAGCATACCTAGGGCAAATCATGAAATACGCCTTAGGTTGATCGGAAATGGTTCTCAGTTGATATTTAATCATTTAACTTAAGGTGAAGGTTCCCTCCATATTGGCCAAATCATGGCTTATAGAAAACCTGTGGATTTTGGGAACAAAACATGTTCAAACCATCTAAAATCATCAGAAGTGTAAAATAGGTCGAGAGCCATGTTTGCACAGCTTGTAATATGGCGCTTCGCGATATATTCAATAAACAGATAGTAATGCTGGACTGTACAAAAATACAGGTTGAGAATACACAAATCTGGTTCATTTTAAAAGTCGAAAAATGCTCCACGGCGTACCACTCCAATTTTAATTAAATGATGCTTTTGTAAACTAGCATACCTAGGGCAAATCATGAAATATGCCTTAGGTTGATCGGAAACAGTTCTATAGTAATTTACAAGTGGTGAACAACAGTTTTACAACAGATTTATGTATTCATTTTATACTCAATTACACAAAAATATTAATAACTTTTTAGATAAATTTCATGCCTAGATTTTGGGACCAGGGCAATTGTTGTAACAAAATACATCTTAGTTAAACATTAGACGTTATGAATTATAATATGAACACTTAGCTTGAAAGATAAGAGCAAAATACGGATTATAGTGACTGCATTTTGTGAAATTTAAAATTTGAATCGCTTCTAAATTTAAGCAAGATTTACTCCGAAATAACCAAGTTAAGTTTATATAAGATGCCTTAAATTAAAACTAGAATGTCTAAGGAATGTTGCAAGGTATGATTTATTGTTATCGATGGCAGTAAAATATGAAAAATCCGCAAAAATGCACGCTTACCTTCCATGCTTCTGTGAGAGTCGAATCCTTCCAACCCCTCTGTGTAACATTGCGTTGCTTTTGACTCTTCAATTACTGTTGAATTCATCTTGTTTATCATTTTACACATCATTCCAATAGTATATTGACAATATTTAACAAAATTAAACGAAAGTCAACAGTTGACTATGTGAAAACACGCAGTAAAGTACTCACACGATATAAGAACCAGCCGCCATGTTACCACCCGATTCATTCGATTAAATCTTAATTTAGTTTTGAGCGCCCAATACGCGATTTTCTAATAAAACTCCTCTTAAACATTTCAAAGTTTGCTCGAATAAATTATAATATACTACTCCACAGTTGACATTTTAATTTACCAATTTAAGCCCAAATATTTTAGCAAGAAACTATCATATCCTTTTTATTGCATTTTTAAATCTGCATGTTTTTGCAATGCTGATGGGTATTGTCTTTTGTGCTCAGCTTTTGTCAATAAACTAATGAAACTATTGTATTTTTTATATATTTTACAGGTACAAAAGTCATAAATATTATTTGAAAAATGTAAGTTTGCTATTTTAATACATTTCTTTTCTCAAAAATAACATTTCAGTAGCTATATTGTAGGAATTTTAAGCTTGCCTCGAGTATACATTGTATTTTAACCATACAGTGCTTTTGAAATTGTATTAAAATATGTTTACTCAATATATTTGTATGTTGATGGCATATATAAGATTATCTACAAGGAGAGAAAAAAGTAAGATGCAACCTCTTTTCTAGCAGTTTACAAACCACTTTTCTCTTGGTTGTAGTGTAATGGTAAACGTTGTTATTATTACTGATTTTTCTAATTATTTTAATGGAAAATGAAGAAGAAGTACTTGGTATGTTTACAGATAGGCACTTGGCCATATATAAGTATATATAATTTGTGGTAACCTTTTCTTTCTGCAAATGACAAACATGCCATATATATGAAAAATTGATTCATTCTCAAAGACATAATTCAATTTAGTGTTGCCCATTATAATACTCTGGCCATATGTATACACATAGTATAAATTAGGCAAAGTACTAAATATTGATTAAAGATTTTGCCTCTTGCATTCTAGAAATTGAAGTCAATGCGAATGACATTGAGGATGATGAAGGTAAATAAATAATATTCAAAGTATTAATCTAATTCATTTGTTGCAAGGTTTTAATTTTTTCTCACAACAATAAAGTGTATAATACATTAGGTATACAAATTTCCCTTTACCATAGATCTAGGAGAAGCAGAGCAACCTGCCATGGCAGTGGATGGGCCAGGTGAGCAATCCTGTAGCTCCCCCTTCACAACTAAAATACTCTCATTTTATCACAGTAAATTATGTGCCAATCTTAAAAACAGTAAATCCTTCCTTCTTTAAATTTACATACACCCCCCCCCTTTTGTAAAAATGTTGTCCTTGTGGTAGATGCATGAAAATTACATCTATGTATTTTGATGTTTCATTTCAGAAGATCATCCACTCCCGCACCACAGGTGAGAGGCTTGCCCCCAGGTATTATTGTATCATTTAATTTTACTGAAATGTAATGTAAACCATTTGCTTCCAGATAGCCTCCAATTTTTAAAAACTTTTCGTTATCAATTTAATATCCTAATTTACGCGATGTGTCAACCAAGTTTGTTACGTACATCTCAGAACATCATCCGCTCCCTGCTCTTTGGGGAAAAGGCTTGCTCCCAGGTATTAATTTGTATAATTTCATTAGAGTTATTACCTATGCAAACACATAATACTCAATAATGGTTACATTGCAATAATGATGCTCAAAATGACATCTCCTCTCTTTTAGGTTTCCGTAGACATATTGCAGGTTAATAAAGTTTGATTGACAATGGTCAGTTAATTCACGGATTTAGTTCGCCAGAAGACCAATCATTACTTGATATTCCATCTTAGGGCGTTGCTACAAGTGTGGCATGCGGGGCCATCTTGCTCATGGCTGCCAATCGCGTATGTATTCAATACCTTTTGGATTCCCATGTATTGTATAGTCACATGAACAATTGCAATGTGGTGTGGTGTTGTAAGCATATGACCTTGACTCTAGGGCTAAAAATACCATGCCTGGTGTGACAGAAGAAATTCAGAAGGTCTAATCAAATATTTAAACATTGCTAAAGATGTCGGCCATCACAATGTATGAAAATAATATACATAATGATTTTTTTTTCTTATAGTGACTTTTTCTTATAGGGGCTGTTTGTTGGTTGTGTGGCCAACTGGGCCACACAAGGGTTGTGTGCCCCCAGCGGCAGACTGGGCGGAAAATGCAAAAACAAGGGCAGCAAAAGCCCTCAATGCAATTTACCAACTGCGCATTTGAGAAGTTTAGTGCTTAAATTTCTCAAATGTGCAGTCTAGGCTACATTGACATATAATCTCTATACCATAATTGATTTTTAACGTTCAACATCACGCATTCTATACAAAAGCAAAATCAACATATAAGGCGTTAAAAGGCGATTCAATCAAACAAATAATGAGATATCAGCAAGTGAAAAATGAGCCAATATTGTTTTCAATCTTAATATTGTCTTAATTTGACTACTCGATGAAAAATCACTGTATGTCAACGTAGTCTCATATCGAGAGTTTGTTATTCTAACTTTTATATGTTGTAAATATTAAATTTGTTCTATTTTAAATTGTTATATTTTATTGTAAATGCTTTATTTTGTTAAATATAATATGATTTTTACGTTTTTTTTCGGAAATGATGTTGTTGCATTAAGGTCCGGCGAGGGGTCACTGCATGCAATGTATTTCTAGTTTATTTATGTATGCATGCTAGGTTGTGCTAGACATATAAGCCAATAGTTCATCACCATACATACAGTTCTGCTGTTCTGAATAGGGCTAGTCTGAGTCATCTAATCTTTTTTTTCAATGGGTTCATGATCTGATTCATTTTTCTCAGTATCAGCACCGCAATAACTTTTAGTTTGTTTTTTTCTGATACCTTTGCTGGTGTCTATGTTTTATACGTTTCTGGTGTGTTTTTTTTCTCTTTCTGTCCTTTACTTTTCATCTCAGTGATCTCTTCGTCTTGGGGACATATTTCTGAGATGCCTAGTTGAAACATAAAATTGTTGAATCAATCAGTGAAAGCTTACCATATGATATGGCCGGCATGCAGGATCCTAAAACTATACTATACCTAGGATCCTAAGATTATACCTACGATCCTAAAACTATACTTAAGGTTCTAACAGTAGCTTATATATATTAGGATCATAAATTGTTAAATTGCTCATAAATTGCTAAGACTGAAACGTTCCTACAACATTATTTAAGCTCTTGACTACTTCCTATAAGATTTACTCAGGATCTTGATAATTTCTTATAAGATATCCTATTTCCTGTATATTTTCCTATTATACTTTAGTAATATTAATTATATAGTTCTTTTAAGATTTTTTAAGGTTCCAAAACTTTCCTACAAGAGCACATTTTAAACCTATACTATCCTATTTACTCTAACATTTTCCTGTCAGCTTTACTAACATTATCTAAGTAGCTACGATCTTGACAATTATCTCAACAAGGTTTAATTAGCTATGACTAATTGCAGAAAGCCTTGAAT
Organism: Dendronephthya gigantea; assembly: GCF_004324835.1. Classification (NCBI taxonomy): domain Eukaryota; kingdom Metazoa; phylum Cnidaria; class Anthozoa; order Malacalcyonacea; family Nephtheidae; genus Dendronephthya; species Dendronephthya gigantea. The sequence continues at coordinate 184,975 of NW_021163054.1, forward strand.
AGTAGACAAAAATGACTACTGCAGTACTTGTGTATTTTTTAGATTTAACATACAATCAAAGTGAATGTGAAAATCACATTCAAAACATACAGGTATACTTCAGTCATGTTGATAGCATTTTAAAACTGAAGATACAAATCCTAGATTTGCGTTTTCCTTGGATTCAACAAGGATAACTTTGGAAATAATAGAAGAGCAGTTGATTAATCTTTTCTGGTTTGTCCTCTCAACAGCAATAAAATGGCACCCGAGATAATTAGACAAATGAAACTCTTTCATTACAGCATCATTAGGCTGTGGAAAATCTTCATCAACATTACATATATTATGCTGAAAATTGTGGAAGATAAAGATGACAGCATATCTGGCCTTGTTTAACGAGAAATTCAACTTGGCCAAAATATTCCTCCCCATTTTCATTGATCTTTATTAGAAAACTGACTGCACTCTTATGGCAGACATAGCTAGTGCTGTGGTAAACCTGTCCTTGTTTGCTCATTCTTTGTGCAACAGTTGCATTTTTGTCCTTGTTCAAAAGACCTTCGATATTTTCAATTGCGGTTGTTAAAGGTTTAAGAGGTCCAAAAAAACTTACACCATTTGAAAGTTCAACCATATCAGGAAAGCGGTTGTATTTCAAGAGTTGCTCAGCAAATTCTTTAGCATCATCGTTTTCTGTCAGGGCATTAAAAAGGTATTCTGCATGCTGCATATTTCTTGCATATTTGCCCGGGAATACCACGCGTACCATGAAAAAGTCTTTTCAGGTGTGCAAGCATCAATTCAAAAATGAAAGCAGAATACAGGATTAAAGGACCATGTTCTCTATCTTGCTGCGAAAGATGTTTTCTGCGCATGTGAGTTGAATGTTGCTTCAGACAAATCGTACAATTCAGGCAACAACCTGGTGTAGTTTAAAAGCATTGCCTTAGCGATATCAATTTCTTGCTCAGTGATGTTGTTTTCGCACAATAACCGCACACCAGTGACCAAAAGTGAATGATGATAGAACATTTCTGATGGTAAAAGATCTTTTAAAACCAAAAAACTTGCATGGAGAAAGAAATTCTGCTTTTCGCTGGCTTTTCATCTCTTAAATTTGTCCACGGATCTGAATTTTCACTTGAAATCATGAGGTAAACCAATTTTTCAAAGATGTTTGCTCAAACTCTGAACATGTGGCTTGAGATTAACACCACTTGGACATGATCCAGCTAACCACTTTGTCATGCGCCTTGTGAATTCGCCTTCAAGAACTTGGTGCATGTAATCAAATAACAACATCTCCGGAATTTGTAAAATAGAATGCACTACGGAAGGACCTTTTACACCAAAAAGTACTTCTACTTCTTCTGCCAGCTGGGCATGTGTTAACGTTTGAGCATGATTTCGTTGGGGAAATTCAGTGGCTGTATATGGGTAAACACGCTTGTTACCACAACCATTCATCCTCTGACCTGGATGTAAGCAAGAACAACAACCAAATCTTCCGTTGTGCAGAATGAAGTTAATTGATGGTGCTTTTGCTACTAGATCAACAACTTGACCATACCAAATCCCAGATAATAGTATGTTCTTGTAGGAGTATCGTAAATTTAGTGGGAGTTCCAAAATAAAACTCTGAATTGGCCAAATTGAAATGTTTTTTGATCGAAAAGCAGGGGCTCCGTCAAGATGCCAGTATAGTTTATATGGGAAGCATCCAATTTGGTTAATTTCAGCAAAAGACTTTTGATATACTTTCCCATCAAGTATATCTGTATAAATACCTGGTGTATGATTATATTTTGGACAAATTTCTTTATGACGTCCCAATGTTCTAAGAATTGCAATATATTTTATAAAGCGATTAGTACATCATTTTAGTATTGCATGCTTTTCCTTTGAGAAATTAGCATCAATTTGGATCATCCTTCATGCATTCGATTACCACCATATTTTTGATAATGTTTTATTTATTATAATACACTATCCTTATTATAAGGTTGTAAAATGCTCTTACAAGATGACTGAAACAACATTTTACAAACATGGAGGGTATTATTGTAAGCAAATGGAGCGGAGGATAATAAACATAACTTACCTGATATCAACCTCTTCAGTTTAGGATAAATATTAATTGTGTAAGACACGCTAGAGTTTTCCTCTCTGACATATTTTTGATGATAGTTACACATCTCATTTTCACATAGAAAATCGTTCGTTAAAAGAGTCTGGCAGCTCATGCATGTAAAATACTTGGTGTATATATACTCTAACACCCTTTCTGTTTCCTTTTCAAAAAGGTAACTTGACTTTGGCAACCAGCTGCCTTTAAGTAAGCACAATTTGAGCAGCTTTAAAATGCTATCCATTGCTGTATTTGCAATGTTGTGTTTTTGCCGTAACGCCAATAGAACTGCATTCAATGAAACGGACAATGAAGAATCCTGAGACAGCGATAGACCTTTCTGCAACACATTCTCTTCATCGGAGGTACAACTTTCCTCGCTATCACTTGTGAATATGACGTCATTCTCGTCTGATTCAGAAATTTCTTCATCACCCCATTGGTTGCTTCCAACTGTCTCCGTTCCGCTGTGTTCAACATCTATATGAATATGAAAAAAAGGGATTAACCAAACGCAGCATTAAGGCAAGAATTTCATAGTCAGCAACCCGACCAGAAAGCTGCTATGATTGTAGGTTTCTTTGCTGAATCGAATATGTGACCATATCGGCGCAGCGCTCTTATCATCTGGGATTGGTTGTTCAAAAGCCGGTTAGCTTAACCCTGGGTTAAAGCAAATCTTTCCATTGATTTTCAAATTGCTTGTTTACAAAGTTGAATATCTTTTCTCATAAATATTTTCTGTACTGATAGAGATTATGTTAGATGAAAATCAAATAAATGAAGGCAGCATTGCTAATAAAAACTCAGAAAAGACAAATGGAAAGAAATCAAGTAAAACTTAAAATTCCTTTAAATGTATGCATGAAGAAGCGTTAAGGAGTAGTAGGCTGACCTTGTATCCATGTAAATTGCGGTTGAACATAACTTATAATAGGACTATATACATTCCAATATTTATAGGCCAGAAGAGGAAACAATACACAATTAGGGAGTCTGACAATGAGAATTCTGACCAAGACACTGGTGATCTATTCACAACAATCTTGGGTAAAAAAACTATCTGTATTTTCTGTATAATTGTGTCCTAACGAAAGGTGTGTATATCTTTAGCTCTTATAAGAAACGCATCTCTGCATACTTTTAGAGAGAGACGTTGAGGCAGAGACAAACCAGGTAAGGAATTTGCTGGGGAAAAGAAGTCAGGTGAATAAATTTGATTTTATGTTAAATAAATTACAATTAGCTTGCCAGCATTTGCTTTGCTTTGTGTATCGATACTGTACTGAGTATACACTACATGTAACTATAATATATATACTCTGTACACGCAAGGTAAAAAAAAAGTTGTGAGTTACATGTAATACATTTTAATACATTTTGAACCGTAATGAACATGCACACATCAGAGATGCTTTTAGTGAGTTACAGTCTGTCACATATGCCATTGAACTGTACATTCCGATTTTTCACGGTTTATGTAGGGCTTCTGCAGAAGTTTCCTTTTTAAGACATCATTTCTTATCATAATCGTTTTAGCTGGGACAAAGTCAGTCAACTAGTAAAAAAGACGGTGAAGTCACGGTCCTAGAAAACCTTCTTCAAACAATTGTTCGAAAAACTGGACGGTATCCAACACACTCTGAACAAAATTCTGGAAAAATCTCCAACACAATCTGTTCCTTTGTCATGGGATCACACTTTTACCCCTCCGAACAAGAAAACAAAACTTGATGATGATAACATTATGAAGCTCAACAAAATATCTCCGAAATCATTAAGCAGTCAAAAAGTAAGATCATGTACTGTTATTATGTTGGATTTTCTGCCTTTTGAACTTTAGAAAAGAAGTAGTAGAAAACTACTATTATAATATTGGATCAGATACAGTGTGTCATACATTGTCTATATACAAATATAAATACCTCAACTAATTCCTTTATTACTTTGCATGTGTAAACTATAGTTCCACCAAGACCTAAATTCTCCAATCCAAGTTGAAGATGACATAGATGATGAAAAATTTGTAAGAACCACCACTTCCTATGATACTATTACTTCTTACACTTGATTACCTGATTTGCATGCATGGTCAAGATGTCAAAATTACAGCCATGTCAGAAAGAGTTTTACCCGCATAAGTATGATTGCATGGTTGCATTATCATAACCTGCAAAATGAAAAAGTTCTGCGGACAAATATATTGTAAAACAACTTGAATTGATATCATGACTATATGAATCCATTATAGTGTAAATGGGGCCTAACTAGAATGTTATTGTTTTTTGGTTCACCGTACGTTATCACTAAATTACTTGCTGCATGGCCTGCTGATAAGTTGTAAACCCAGTCTATGAAAGAAATTCTTTTTAATGCATCCAAATTTTCGTTTAGATTGTGAACGGAATAAATTTGCTGACGGATGTTCCTGTGAAGTCAAAGAAACCAAATTTGTACACTACACACCTGCTTTCTATTCTGTTCACAGAAGAAGAAATTAGAAATGGTTGTGTTTAACCCAGAGATGGGAAAGGGAAGAAACACATCCTGAACCAGGAGAAAATAAATTTAATAAAGAGTAAGTTTAATTTTTCAGTTATTTCTAACTGTTGACAAATTGTTGTATTCTTTTTAACACATTGATTATATTCCTACTTCATATTCACAAAAACCCAAAATAAAGATTGCTCATATCTTGAAATATAACAAAAACATAATTTAATAGTCGAACGTGTGTTCGACTATTAGAGTGTTCTTAGTTTAATGTCTGTTCTTTTAATGTGTGTTCGTTTATAAAAAACGTTCTCGTTTTTAATCTATCCACAGAGTGCCTGTCTATTAAGTATAGTGAAAAAATAAGAAAAAATTGGTCAGAAATACGACAAAGTCTGAACCAAAAGTGTTTGGATCAGAAAAAGCAGTAGCTGAAAAAGGCAGCATTGGAAGAGAAGGATGCAAATTGATCGCCAGAAAGATCATAAGGACGTATAGTTATATATATAGACAACCTGAACTTGTATTTTGTTTAAGAGCTGCATGTATTTGGCAAGTAATAATATTTTTGTTAATTTAAAATATGCTTGTGTGTGTAATAATTTCATCATCCAAGATGTGATGAGATCATATAGATCTTATAAGTTAAAATCATGTAAGATCTTGTAAGAATATATTATAAGATCTTATTTAAAACCCTTTAAGATCTTATTAGGATCTTGTAAGATGTATGTAAGATCCTATATAGGATTATTTAAGATTTTATTAGGATCCTATAAGATATCATTTAAGCTTCTATAAGATCTTATTAGGATCTTGTAAGATATATGTAAGATCCTATATAGGATTATTTAAGATTTATTAGGATCCTATAAGATTTATGTAAGATCTTATTAAGGATATGTTAAGGTCTTATTAGCATCCTATGAGATTTTTTAAGATCTTATTAAAGATCCTGTAATATCTTAAAGGATCCTATAGGATTCTATAGGATCTTACATAGGATCTCACAAGATCTTATATAAGATCTTACAAGATCTTATAAGATCGTACAGGATCCTATGTTAAGATCCTAGTAAGATCTTATTAGGATCCTAATTAGGATCTTAATAGGATCCTAATTAGGATCTTAATAGGATCTTACTTAAGATTTCTACCAGGGTATAGCTCAAACAAGATAGTATCTTCAATTTAGTTTGTATTGCTATTTTTTCGTTATACCAAAAGTTGCATAACGCTTGTTTGTCAATTGTGAGAGCAAAGGCAACACAGAATGGTTTGGGATATATACATGTACCTATATACTTAAAGATTTAGACATATACCTTTATCTTGCTCCCACTTTTTCTCTATTGTGATTAATAACCAAAAAATAATCACCAAATGTGCAATATTCCAAAGAAATGTGGCAGTTTTACTTTACACCCGTTTTCAAAATTACGCGACCAACCCGAAAAAACTCTCAGCCCGAGAACACGTTTTTATGTAAAATTTTCGCGCATTTTTTCAAAATGGCGGACACGTTGTTACCGTGTTTTTTTTATTTATTTATGAAAAAATTGAAAATGCTAAACTATAAAGCACCAAATCAGCAGCTGTTATAAGAGTATGGTAAAGTCTTTCCCAACGGCTCTGAGATGGAGAGTGGTATTTTTAAGCAACGATGGTTTAACTATAAATCAAATTGCGAAAAAGTTAAAGGTCGGACACACTTTTGTGAAGAAAGCTCGCAGTGTTCACAGAGCCACTTCGGGTGTAGATTACGAAAAGCATCATAAAGGACGACCAAGAAATCTAACTGGTCCTAGAAGCTTGGATAACAATGCATTTGATGTTCCACTGCTTTCACATGCTGACATGGTTTTGTTTCTCTTCTGAAAGCTAGGGATGTGCTACTGGTTAGGCGAATTGTTGACCACTATCCAGAAATATATCTTGATGAGTTGAAAGATTGGATGCACTATATAACTGGGCTTTGGTACTCCATTACTACGTTACATCGCTGCATTCGGCAGTGTGGATTAAAGGGATACTCCACTCAAAATAACGTAGCCTTCCATCAATGGATAATACTTATTTAATCTTACTTGTGAAGTTTGAACGGACAGTTCTTTTTAGTTAAGGAGAAATCGCATCTAAAAGTCTGTTAAAACGGCATATTTCGGACGCCATGTTGTCTTTCTCAAGCAGACGCGTATGGCCAGCAATGGCCAGCGGATTCTCACAAAATGATGTATGTGAGTGCTTCGCACAATTTCGCGCTAAATTTAAACTACATTTTTATATGTAAATAGTGTTAAATCAACTGTCAAATTAGTAAAATGCCGCATTGTATGGTTCCCAAATGTACAAATGGTTGGAGGAAGACCAAGGGTACTGATATAACTTATCATAGAGTGCCAAATGGTCCGATAAAAAGCGCTTGGATGCGAAATATCAAAAGGGACAACCCGCGAAATATTAAAAACTCATTTGTTTGTAGTGTTCACTTTACGCCTGATTGTTTTATACCTGCTATGGAAATATGCGGTCGAAAAAAGCCAAAAGCGTTAAAACCAACAGCAATTCCAACGCTATTTGAATACGCAAAGAAGAAACCTCCTCCACGTTCGTCGAGTTTAAGGCAAATACGTATACGTGAAAAAGAGGTATGTGAAATTTTACCTTTTGTATATTTTCATGTACATTACGGTTGGTAACATAATAAAAAATATTAGCAGCCGAGCCAAAATATTAAATGCTGTTTATTATTTTATAACTTATAAAGTATTTTTGTGTAGCTATAATGAGAAATAAATATATTCATTTAAAAGGTTACAAAGAACGCAAATCACAATTTCGAAGATACATGCCCAAAGGCAGGTGAAAGTTGTGAGGCAAGTAATTCTGTGCAGGATGCAGACCAGCTTCTATTTGAGACAAACAGTTTTGATGAAAGTGAATATGTTTGTGAAAAAGCCATGCTACTAAAGCCTGTGAAACAACAAGTGTAAAGGAAATTGGTGTTCAAACATGTGTCTTTAATGTGAAGACATTTAGATCTGTACAAACCCAGACTGATAACATTTTATCTAATGCTGCAGCATGTCCAACATCAGCAAGAGATCATTCTCAGCACAGTATACTTGATGAGCATAATTACTTTAAGCCCACATTACAACCTCCAGATGCTGATTATGTCAATACATCCTCTGTTGAAGATTCAACAATAACAATTCACCCTGAGCCAACTGAAGTACAGAGCAGTGATGATGATTTGAATGGACATGAACATGATCCCATGTATTCTCCTCCTGTCAGCAGTGATGATGATTTAGATGGACATAAAGATGATCCAATGTATTCTCCTTCCAGCAGCAGTGATGACTTTGACAGTGAAGATGAAAATGTTGACCCAACTAAAGAAAAAAAATGGATTGTGTTTGAAAGTGAACTCGATAAACTTTTTGTATTCTGTTCTCAATGTGGAAACATTATTACAACTAAAACAAAACATTGCAAAGGCAGTATGATGATAATCAAAACTACATGTTTACAAGGACATTCGAATATATGGCACTCACAACCTTCATCAAATGGAACTGCAGCAGGTAACTTGTTAATTCCTGCAGCTATTCTGTTTAGTGGCAATACTTACCAGCATATCCAACAATTTTCAAAAGTTCTCAACATGAAGATTGTGAGTTCTTCCAGTTACTACAAAACCCAAAAAAAATATCTACTCCCTGTTGTAAAGAATAAGTGGAAAGCAAGTCAGGTTGAGATTCTGAAAGAATTAAAAAAGGCTAACCATGTAGATATAGCTGGTGATGGACGGTGTGACAGCCCAGGCCACTCTGCAAAGTATGGTACGTATACCATGATGGATGAAAGTACCAAGAAAGTCATTGAGTTCAGTGTTGTTCAAGTCACAGAAACCACCTCATCAAATGCAATGGAATACGAAGGATGCAAACGGACATTAAACTCCCTCCTCCAGAAAAAAAATCCCTATTCAATGCCTCACTACTGATAGGCATACCACAATTACAGCCAAAATGAAGAGTGTCTACCCCAATATAAAACACCAATATGATGTCTGGCATTTAGCAAAATGGGTAACCAAAAAACTACTGAAGAAGGCAAAAAAGAAGTCATTTGAAGATCTGACTCCATGGATCCAGGCAATTTCCAATCATTTATGGTGGTGCGCATCAACCTGTGGTGGAGACTCCAACATGCTCAGAGAGCGGTGGCTTTCTCTTCTTTACCATATTGTTGACAAGCATCGATGGAGTGGTTGCAAGTTGTTCAAGAGGTGTGGCCATCCTACAATGTCAAGAAAAGAAAGGAAAAGCATTAAGTGGTTGAAAGCTGGGTCTCCTTCTCATATAGCACTAGAAGAGATCATCACAAATAAGAAATTTTTAAAAGATTTAGACAAACTCACTGAGTTTCACCATACTGGTGAGTTGGAGCAATACCACTCAGTTTTGTTAAAGTACGCTCCAAAACGTGAACATTTCAGTTACAATGGAATGGTAGCTCGCACACAACTCGCCATGTTAGATCACAATGCACATGTGCACAGGAAGCAAGCAATTGTACAGGTGGGGGAAAATAAAGGAGAAATGAGATTCAACGTTGTATGCCCCAAGCAAAGGAAAAACTGGGTAGCAAAAAAAATCAAAGAGGCAAAGTCATATGAATACATTGATTCAATGATGAAAGAAGTTCTCTCAATTAAGGAAGGAAAGAAAATTCGCCACAAATACAAGCCTGTCACCCAAGCAAAATGCATTGCAACAATTCCTAAGCCACCTAAACAGGAAGTAATAGAGCGACATAAAACAAGAATGAAATTCTAGCAATAATTTTAGCAGCACTGTAGGAAGCACAAAACGCAGTATACTGAGATCATATCCTTTAAGAAGGTTGTGGGAAAATATCAAATCAGTATCATACAATACCTTACTCATCCGCAAAATGAAATCCGATAAACTCGAAGTCATCCTCTTGGCCAGGAGGAGGAAAATGGGCTCGAATGCAACTGACTGCATAAGATGGCAACACAACACGCACTTCTCTCCCAAGAACACCCCAGCACCACCTCACTAATTGTCTATATGCAACATGTCTATTTATTTTATGCTCTGGCCCTTCCACAGCATCTGTTCCGTACTGCTGCTTGTACTGAAACCAGGCAGCTTGTAAAACCCAGCGATTTAAACAAACTGCCTGAAATCCAGGGTTAGCTGTTATACATGGATAGCGTGCTGGTGGTTGTTCTTGCTGGTAAACTTCTTCGTTCTTGTTGGCAACCTCGGGAATTTCTTGACAACAAAGACACTCGACTTCCCTGTCCATTATTTGGCAACTTTCGCATGTACACCTATGTTTACATGTATAAAATGGTGTTTCGTATTAGAAGACATTGTATGCAAGTATTACCATATCAATATTCAGAACCTAACAGAAACTTACCAGGTCTTATTCATATCGCTTAATCGGACAAGAATATTTTGTTCCGAGCCACTTGATTCAGCGTTCTCACTGTTTGACTCGCTTGAACGAGAGCCGTATGAATCACGTCTCGGATGGAATTGATAGCCCTCAATTCCGTCTGCTAGTTCTTGATTCAATAGAAAATCATCTAAATCATCACTGGACGACCTGTAATCGCTAGAACTCGACGAATTTGTAGACATATTTCTCCCCACAGGTATAAAATAAGCTTGTGTTTGTTTTCAGAGTGCGAATATACTTATATATACTTATAATATAACCTAATTTATACTTATAGTTGAACCGTATTAAATCATATTATTTACGCGTTCGAATGTCTTGATTTGGCGATCGAGGAGCAACATAGTTCAAAGATAACTCGACGCAAGGATTAACTCGAAAGAATTGAACGCTAGTACGCTACACGAATGTTAATCTACAATGTCGGTGTCGCAATCAACGAATCAAAGCGAAACTGGTCAAGACCAACACGAAGGCCAAGATTCCGGCCCGATTCTTGATCATGAAATAATTCGATATGAAAGGTCTCAGCAATTAAGAAGAAGTCACTCAGCAGCTAAAGGAGTTGTAACTAAAAGGATTAAAGAATTGACCGAACTTATAACTAGTGTAATAGACGCCAGCGAAGCTCGAATAAAGGATCAGGAATTCCACGATGTAGCAGTGAAACTTTATCGCGCACATGCCGATTATCATGCAACGATCACGGACGAGTACGATTTACAAGACTCCGAAGAATATTTTCATATCGAAACTCAAAGAATTGAAGCTTTTAAGCGAACTCTAACGGACTGGATTGATGGTTTATCAAACCCAAACCCATCGCCAATGGATTGTGAAATTAATTCAAAGGACTCAATAAGCAATGTCGGCTCCAAAGCTCGGTCGCGTTGGAGTGCCAAAGGTTCCACAGCAAGCTCTCGAAGATCCCGCGTTAGCTCGTCAGCGCAAAGTGCCATAGCAGCAGCAAAAGCAAAAAAGGCTATGTTAACTGTACGAGCGGAGGCGTTAGACAAATACAAAGCTCTAGAAGAAGAAGAACTTCGCGTACAGCACGAAATAGCAGCGCTAACTCAACGACAAGAAGAACAAAGACTGCGCTGTCAGCAGAGGAAAAAGGAACTAGAAATTGAAACAGAATTCGCGAAAGCTGATGCAGAAGAAAAGGCATATGCTGAAACTTTACTTCGTGACAAGCCTCAACCAATGACGTCCAATGGTCTTGCAATAGAAACTGGATTGCAAGGAAGCCAAACCCCAACTCAAGTCAAACCGTCCATCCATAGTGTGAAGCTAAAAGGAGAAGCCAAAGAAGATGATGCTTCTGACGACTCAGAGACGGCAGGAAACTTCCTGCGAGAGATGGTAAACGTACAGCAGCTCCAGTTGAATCAAAATCAGCAAATGTTTGAATCACAGAGATATCGCGACGAATACATGCAACAACTATTGAACCAACAACATCGACTGGCTACATCTATGGCATTACCGAACGTCCAAGTACCGACATTTAGCGGTAACCCAATAGAATATTGTCACTTTATACGATCGTTCGAGACCCTTGTTGAAGACAAGATGATGGACAGTGGCACAAGACTTCGTTATCTGATTCAATATACATCTGGAGATGTTCAAGAATTGATGCGAAGCTGTTTAACTATGAAATCAGAAGATGGCTACCGAAGGGCAAGATCGCTCCTTAAACAGAGATACGGGCAAAATTACAGGATAGCAACTGCTTATATTGATCGAATCGTCAACTCACCGCCTATCAAAGATGAAGATGGAACAGCACTCCATAAATTTTCTATTCTGATTACAAGTTGCAAGAACACCTTAGAAGATATCGGATACAAACACAAACTTGAGAATTCCGACAACTTGCAAAGGGTTGTGAATAGGCTACCTTTTTCCCTTAGAAGATCGTGGCGCGACGTTGCCGACGACATAACAAGTAATCAATCGAGGGACATTACGTTTGAAGATCTTGCTAAATTCGTGGAGAAAAGGGCTAGAGCGCTGACGCACCCAGTGTTCGGCAAAATAATTCACGAACAGAATCCTAAGTTCAAGTTACCCAAGAGCAGGCTTTCATTTGGGGTGGACGGCGAAGCAAATTCAAAGAAGGCGGATACGACCGTTGGAGGTGCAAGCGTGTTTAATATAGAAGTAAAGAAGTACAAGTGTCCAAGGTGTAATGGCGACCATCTGCTATCTCGCTGCGAAAAATTTAAACGTGATACGGTTAAAGAAAGAGTCAACTTAGTGCGAAGAAAGGGTTTGTGTGACAATTGCCTGTTTCAAGGACACATCGCAAGAGTTTGCCTGAAAGAAAGTTTCTGTAAGGTAACCGGTTGCCAATCAAAGCATTCCACCTATTTGCACCCGCTGAATACTAAACCTGATGAAGAGGATAAATTACGCAGTAAACGTCCGAAGAATCCCGATCATGAAGAATCTGACATCAACAAGATTACCGGACACAATGGCTTTGTTAACAGCGAAGACGCCTTAAGTGACGTCAACGGGGCCGGCGTATCTCAGATAGGATTAGCGATCGTTCCTGTTAAAGTCAAATCCAAAAATTCTAACCGAACAGCGTTAACGTATGCATTTCTGGATCCTGGATCAAATACTACATTTTGTACTCGTGAATTAATGGAAGAACTTGGCATTGAAGGAGAGAACACAGTCTTGTCGTTGACTACTTTACAGTCGGAAAATCACTCAATGAAAAGTCAAGTGCTAAGTTTAGAAGTTTACGACTTAGAAGAGAATGATCTTGTTGAACTCCCTACAGTGTTTTCAACTCTAACGCTACCGATAAACGAACGTAGTATTCCTCGCCAATCTGATATCGATAAGTGGCCATATTTGTCTAATGTTAAGATCATAGAAATCGACGCCAGTGTCGGTTTACTCATCGGCAACGATGTGCCTAAAGCGTTGGAACCCAAGGAAACGATAGAAAGCGAAGGAGTCGGGCCATACGCAGTTAGAACGATATGTGGATGGACAATCAACGGCCCTCTAGGAAGAAATGGAAGTCTCAATCGCTCCACCAATTTCATCCGTGCGGACGACGTGTTGAATGAGCAGTTCAAACGCTTTTGCAACGTTGAATTTAGCGATTCTACATTCGACGATAAAGTTGAGATGTCTAGAGAAGATCTGAGAGCTGTTAACATTCTCGAGAACTCTGCCGAACTGCGTGGTGGTCACTACGAGTTAGCTCTGCCCTGGAAGAATTCTTCACCTTCGTTACCAAACAATCGTCCCGTCGCTGAGCATCGCCTCGCTCTGCTGAAGAGAAGATTCAATAAAGACCCTAAGTTGTTTTCAAGATACGCGGAGGTGATGGATAATTTGTTAGACAAAGGATACGCAACGAAAGTTCCTGCTACATCAATGGAAATGCGTGAAGAAACCCGGTGGTATTTACCTCACCACCCAGTGATTAACCCAAACAAGCCTGAAAAACTGCGAGTAGTGTTTGATTGTGCCGCTACTTATCATGGAACATCTCTCAACGATCAACTGCTCCAGGGACCAGACTTAACGAACGGTTTGATTGGTGTATTAATTCGTTTCAGACAAGATCGAGTGGCATTAATGGCGGACATCGAATCCATGTTCCACCAGGTTCATGTCCCTGACAAGGATAGAGATGTTTTGCGCTTCTTGTGGTGGCCTGGTAACGACCTTGATGCCCGACCCGAAGAGTACCAAATGACAGTCCATTTGTTTGGTGCTAAATCGTCACCAACCTGTGCAAATTTCGCATTGCGAAAGACAGCAACCGACAACGCAGAGGAATTTAGTAACAACGTAGTCGAGACGATAAAACGAAATTTTTACGTGGACAATTGCCTTAAGTCCGTTCCAGACGAAGATGAGGCTAGTATGTTGGCAGCTGATCTCCGCGTTATTCTCCAAAGAGGTGGTTTCCGCTTGACGAAATGGGTTTCGAACTCCCCGAAAGTTGTGGCTTCCATACCAGAAGCCGAAAGAGCTGGTTCCGTGAAGGATGTTTGCCCTGGTCAGCCAACCCTCGAGCGAGCACTTGGTGTTCAGTGGAACGTGGGTCTAGATCAGTTTGGATTTAGGATAAAGATGAAGGAAAAACCGTCCACAAGAAGAGGAGTACTCTCGTTAGTTAGTTCTGTGTATGATCCTCTGGGATTCGGAGCTCCGTTTGTTCTGATTGCTAAGATGCTGATGCAGGAGTTATGCCGGAAGAACTTAAGTTGGGACGATCCGATTCAGGGAGAATACCTCAAAAGATGGGAAAGTTGGCAAACGCAACTAATGAAAATTGAGAAGCTCTACGTGCCAAGATGCTTTAAACCTTCCGAATTTGGGAAGATCGTGTCAAGTCAATTGCACCAGTTTGCGGATGCATCGGAACGTGCATATGGCGCAGTCAGTTACCTACGATTAGTAAATGAACATGGAGACATTCATGTTTCGTTTGTGATTGGTAAAGCCCGACTCGCGCCACTCAAGGTTGTTACGATACCTCGACTCGAACTATCGGCTGCCGTTGTAGCTACCAGACTGGATAAGATGGTACGCAACGAAATCGATTTCTCGATTGACGCTTCCGTTTTCTGGACAGATAGTACAACGGTGCTTGGTTATATCCTTAACGAAGAGAAAAGATTCAAAACCTTCGTAGCGAATCGCGTGGCTGTGATACACGAAACTACCATACCGTCGCAGTGGAAATATGTCAGTACTCAGTTAAATCCAGCTGACGACGCTTCCCGAGGTCTATCTGCCGATGCTCTACTCCAAAATAAAAGATGGCTGAGTGGACCTGACTTCCTTTGGAAGACCGAAGACCATTGGCCGAGTCAACTCTATAATTCTGCCACGACCCTACAAGAAGACCCAGAAGTGAAGATAGAACCCCAAACATTTGCTACTGTTGCAGAAACCCAAGAAGATCCATTGGAAGGTATCTTCAAACGATTTTCGTCGTGGACCCGTCTTCGAATTTTCATAGCCTGGGTGCTTCGTTATAAATCGAAACTCCGAGAAACTGTGCGTAGAAGAAGAGAAGGACAATACGAGTCGCTAAAGGCGGGAGTTATTAACCCAATTAGTGTTGAAGAGTTGGTTCGTGCAGAGAACGAGGTCTTGAAACGTGTTCAAGGAACAAGCTTTCGAGAGGAGCTGAAACGTTTGGACGATAAATCCGTCAATGATACAACGAACGAGCTGAAAGTTAAATACGTTAAGAAGTCAAGTTCTATCTATAACTTGGATCCGCAGTTGATCGATGGTATTCTACGAGTTGGCGGCCGCCTAAAGAACGCTCCAATACCAAAAGAAAGCAAACATCCTATTATCGTCCCAAAGAATAACCATATTTCCAACTTGATCGTGCGGTATTATCATCAAATCTCCGCTCACGCGGGTCGCGAACATGTTTTGTCACTCCTAAGGGAACGTTTCTGGATAGTTGGAGCGAGAATCATGGTGAAACGAATCCTCAATAACTGTGTTGAATGTCGGAAAATACGGGGTCCACGTGGTGAGCAGAAGATGGCCGACCTACCCAATGACCGAGTTATCCCTAATAACCCACCTTTCAGCTTCGTAGGAGTAGATTGCTTCGGGCCGTTCCTTGTGAAGAGGGGGAGAAGTCTCGTGAAGAGGTACAGCGTTCTTTTCACCTGTTTAACTATTCGAGCCATTCACATCGAGATTGCTTACAGTCTCGATACTGATTCGTTTCTACAGTCTATGCGAAGATTCATTGCCAGACGTGGTCGTCCTGAGATTATGAGATCCGATAATGGAACTAATTTTGTGGCCGGAGAAAAAGAGCTTCGTAACGCAATAGACGGATGGAACCAAGAGAAATTGCATAAGTTCCTTTTACAGCAACACATAAAATGGATTTTTAATTCGCCTACCGCTTCCCATCAAGGTGGCGTATGGGAACGATGTATACGTACTGTTCGCAAAGTTTTGAAAGGACTTCTCAAACAGCAAGTACTCGATGAAGAAGGATTAACTACATTAATGTGCGAGGCAGAATCAATCGTGAATAGCAGACCTCTTACTAAAGTTTCCGATGATCCTAACGATGCAGAAGCGTTGACACCAAACCACTTATTGTTATTACGATCTGGTCCGTCCTTTCCTCCGGGAATGTTCACGAAGGAAGAGCGTTACAGTCGCCGCAGATGGAGACAAATACAATATTTAGCTGATGTATTTTGGCGCCGATGGGTAAAGGAATATCTTCCTACATTACAGAAGCGGCAGAAGTGGACCAAGCCGCGCAGAAATTTCCAATTGGGAGACATTGTGCTCATCGTTGATGAAAATTATCCAAGATGTTCCTGGGCCCTTGGTCGTATTATAGAAGTTAAGCCGGGAAGGGATGGTTATGTCAGACGAGTAAGTATGAAAACGAAGTCAACGGTCTTGGAACGCCCGATTAATAAGATTGTCCTCTTGGAAGCTGATGTTGTCCAGAAGGAATGAATTATACTTGATATCCAAAATACTTGAAACGTTAATTGAAATTAGACTTTAATTTATAAAATTTTCTTAAACTTAGAATTTAATCAGTCTGTTTGATTCCTTAAATATATTGTAAATGCCATAGCCCGCATTTAGGGGCCGGAATGTAGGACTCAAACAATTTGCATGCTATTGTCTAGGAGATTAGTTGAACAATATAAAGACTTAATATATTCATATTTCAAATATAAAACCGTTGAAAGTGTTTGGCGGCGAAAAATATCTAGTAAACAGTCTAAACGAAATTATTTAACTCTACCTGAATGATGCTAGTGGACGAAAGTTAACTCTAGTTATATCTACATTGCTGTCGATCGCCCAGTTGGGGAATTATCTGTAAGTTTGCTTATTATTTTACTAAATTATTATAGACTAGGTAGTTATTAGTTTTGTATTTATACTTATAGTTGAACCGTATTAAATCATATTATTTACGCGTTCGAATGTCTTGATTTGGCGATCGAGGAGCAACATACGTCATTTTGTGAGAATCCGCTGGCCATTGCTGGCCATACGCGTCTGCTTGAGAAAGACAACATGGCGTCCGAAATATGCCGTTTTAACAGACTTTTAGATGCGATTTCTCCTTAACTAAAAAGAACTGTCTGTTCAAACTTCACAAGTAAGATTAAATAAGTAATATCTATTGATGGAAGGCTACTTTATTTTGAGTGGAGTATCCCTTTAATGATGAAAAAGGTGATGCTTTAGACAACACCAGCTAATCTATGTATTAAACTGGTAGTGTAATAACACAATAGACAATATTTACTTATATATGGTGTATTTTATATTTACACACAGCTTCATGTGATTGCTAAGCAAAGGAATCAAATAAAACGCGCACAATATCGCCATCTTGTCGCTGGAATTAACAAACATCAATTCCTATTTATTGATGAATCTGCTAAAGATGATAGGACTTTTCAAGTAAGTGTTGATATTTTACATACATGAGGGCAGAACTAGGGCTTTACATTGTGATTTTGTTCTTTAGAGGAAATTTGGACTATCCTTGAAAGGATGTAGATTATGTTCACGTGGAAATTTTACAAGGGGTCAACAATACAGTGTTATGGCTGCAATGTCAACTAAGGGAACTATCAGTGCTCATTCAATCATTGGTGCATATGACATGCCTCAGTTTGAATTCTGTTTTGAACATTTCATTCTACCAATTGTTGAGTCATTTTCTAAGAATGAAGATTGTTCTGTTGTGGTACTGGATAACTGCACTATTCATTACTCAGATAGAATTATCCAGATGGTTAGGAAAAAGGGTGGCCTAATCATATTTTTACCGTGAGTTCTTCTATAGTTAGTTTTATGATAACCATCTGCCCACTGTCTGTGATGCAATATTTATCACACCAACTTATTAGGAAACTAACTACCATATTCTCTCACAGACCTTCTGGGGGTGCTTATTGAGACCTTTTGATTGGGGGAGGGGGGTTAAATAAGATGATATCAGTAAGATGATAGACAATAAGATGATATCATACATAATTATATTTTCAGACCATATTCGCCAGATTTGAATCCCATTGAAATTGCATTTGGAACAGCAAAAAAATGGCTTCAAGGTCATCCAGACATCTGCAATAAGTACCCGAAACGATGCTTTGAAATTGCTTTGCGTCAGGTAAATAGGCACTTTCTAAATATGTATTTGCAACTCAATATGTACATTTTTTTTCAACTGGTGTACTGTACATAATACTTGAACACATCAAATGTGGTATAACAACTGCCTAAAGTAGACAAAACACTTCTCAACGTTTTGACCTGAGGGCCTTTGTCAGGAGAGTTAGTGTGGGTTGCTAACTCTCCTGACGAAGGCCCTCAGGTCAAAACATCGAGAAGTGTTTTGTCTATTTTAGGCAGTTGTTATACCACATTTGATGCACAGTTTACTTATTTACAAAATCATACAAGTATAGAACAAAATATAAAATGATATGGCAACCTATGCCAACAAAACATCAACATTTTTACTTTAATAACAGATATCAGAATCCTCATGTTCAAATATAATATCCTCATCTGGCTGAGTGAGTATAAACAGTACAGTTTACTCCTTTAAATCCAACTTAATTTTCCCATCCATGAAACGTGATTCTGTATATTCCTTGAACTAAGACCAAATGGTTTTTTTCATCAGTGATACCAAGACTTTTCATCAATCCCTCACCTAGTGTGGGATGTATAATTGCTTCAAGCATGTGTCCATCTATGTTGTTTTCTTGGAATGTTTGGTAGTAACGTTCCAGTCCAATCTTCTCTAGAAACCTCTGTACTTTTTCTTGTGTTAACTGTTGTATTTCTGGTGAAGTATTTAGAACTGATTTCAGAAAATTTTGCAGAATAATATACTAACCTTATTATCTTATAGGGTAGTCTGTCAATATTCACAGCATACAAAACTACAAGAACTGTTACCAGCCTATTGGCATAATTCTGTTGTGCATGCACTATTCAATAACTGTATTGAGCATTTATAAGTTTTTACTGTAATTGTACACATTAAAGTTATTCTTTAGGTAAAGAAGTAAACCTGTGTTTTCTTTTGGTTTTGTGAATTGATTTCCATTGGGCTCCTAAATGGTAAAGATGGATCATAATATAGTTAAATCTATTGTAGTAATGTATATATGTATATATACATGTATATATGTATATATATATACAGTACTGTGCAAAAGTTTTAGACCCCCAGTCAAATTGTCACTTGTTAGTAAAATTCATGGTATTGCAAGACATGCTAGGTAGAAAAACTTGTAGTGGTCTTGCACTTGGTACAGCCACCATGAGAGACCATTATTGCAGCACAATGCCCAGTCATTGACCTAACAAGCTTGTTTGTTACATCTGGATCAACAGCCTCATGTGATGTGAAAATGGTCTCTTTGATTCTTCCACATGTCAAGATGGTCTTCTATCTGACCTCTTCCTCACTTATTCTCAAAAATGTTCAATGAGGTTCACGTCAGCAATCTCTTATAGCCCTGGGCTAGTCAATATCACTTTCTTTCAGGCTCTTTTCTGTATGACATGGTACCCGATCTTACTGGAAGATATAATCTCCACCACAAAGCCATCTCATCTATTAGAAAAGTTCTAGATACAAGCCAAACATACCATTTTCCGTATCTAGTCGAAAATTTACGATCTTGGGACTTTCTAAAAGGTGGAGAGAGCTTTGCTGTTGAGACTTTATCTTTGAAAAAGATCTTAGAAAAAAGCCCTACAGAAAGAAATATCAATCAGTACAGGGCAACGAAAGAATTCTGACCTAAACCTGCTTGAATATCTTTGGGAATAAGTGAGGAAGAGGTCAGATAGAAGACCATCTCGACATCTGGAAGAATCAAAGAGACCATTTTCGCATCATGTAGGCTGTTGATCCAGATGTAACAAACAAGCTTGTTGGGTCAATGACTGGGCATTGTGCCCCAATAATGGTCTTTCATGGTGACTGTACCAAGCGCAATACCAAGTCTTTCTACTTAGCATGTCTTGCAATACCATGAATTTTACTAACAAGTGACAATTTGACTGGGGGCCTAAAACTTTTGCACAGTACTGTATATATATATTGAAATTAACCTGGGGTCTAAAACTGGAGCTCATCATCGCCAGCAGGGTACTTTGGAACACATCAGCTCTCTTTGCTTCTATCTCCATTCGCTGCTGGCTTTGCAACATAAATAATTCCAAAAGATTTGGAGAGTTGTTATTGATCAGGCTTTGATTGGCAGTTGAATTTGGCGTTGAGCTTGAGCTAGATTCACTGTTCCCAGATGAAGCCCCACAAGATCTAGAATTCTTTGGTGGAACATGTACTACATCAATGCACTTTTCCCAATCTGGTTCATCACCCACACCACTTGATTTCCCATCCACTATAGCATCGGTCCAGTGCTTCAAGTGATTTATAGTATAGCGCCACATTACTCCTTTCTTTTCCAAATCACGTACCAGTGAGATGTGAACTTCATTCCACAGTTCATTCTCCTTTGAAGCGCTACTTCCTCCCAAATCAAGTTTTCTTTTTGTAGGGTGTGAGGCTTTTTCTTGACTTGACTCTAAAAGCAAGAAATTTATGGTACAGTGAACAGAATTGCAAAATCTAACTAAATACAATTAAAATAGGATAGAGGGCGGTTATACAGTCCTGTTAGAACAATACAATAAAACCATGGAATACCCACATTGTTTCCTACTAGACAAAAGCATTTCATTCAAACAATTGCTTTTTACCTGATGTAGGAGAGGAAATGCAATGACATGCAATTTTAATTGGTACTCTGACACCATACTCTCTGCGACAGGATGCCAGGTCATCATCATTTTTTAATGCAACAAATTGCTTTGTACCCTTTCTTAGCCAATAAAGGCCTTTCTTTGGTAGATATATGTTTTCAGTATCAAGAGAAAGGATCATCAAAATCATTGATGAAAGTGACACGCTGGATGAAATATTATGAAGTGTGTCTGCTGTTTGTGAAATCTTTCCATTGATGTATGGGTGAATGAAAATATCAGATATGTTTTGACTTTGTGCTTGCAAACGTGGTGACTTTCTGATTGGGGTCTCAACTAATTAAAAAACAGTTTAAATAAATTTAGTACATAATATTCTTGTTTGTTTGCATGGTGACATCAGTAAGTAATTTAGCTTGTAGGTACACCACATAAGTATTAAATACTTACATGGGGTACCTACAAGCTAAATTACTAACTTAAATTTAGTACAGTAATTACTTAAAGTGGAAATGATTGTATTAAATTAAAATATAATAAAGATAATAAAAAGTATTATGCAACTGCATGCTAAATGGCAAATAACACATACTCTTGTCCTCTTGCAAATCCACAGCCAAGTATATATAGCACTTGTTTTTCCTCCCTTTACGTTTGGGTTCTTCGATGGGATATTCACTCAGCAAAGATGGAATGTCCATATCTCCATCAAGTGATAACAACGACTTCCTATTGGCACGTTTGTAATACATCTTTTTCACAACGGTACTGTCTCCTACTTTCCGACTGACATAATCTTGCACACACTTTTTCAGTGTATCATAATCCCACCAGGGAGGCAACACTAAAGGTGGACACTCTGCACCAGCAACATAGCCATTCTTCCTTGCCAGGTATAGAATTACTTCTCTCTAAATTTAGTAAAAAAAAACATCTTCGTATAAAATTATTACAATGGAACTCTCCAGAACAAAAACTTTCAGCATATTACATTACAGTAAATCATATTCGTATACATTTTCTAAGACAATTACCTAATTGACATGATATTTCCCCGGACATTTCAGCAATAACCTCCGATAATCAACTAAATGACTTGTTGAATGACCTGGCAATAGTAAATTGTAATTCTGAATCTGCTCTTAGCAAAATTGCTAATCTCAAAGGTTTTCGAATAGCTAGCCTAAATGTTAATAGCCTCTTGAAGCATATCGATGAGCTTCGAGTAATATTGCAAAAATGTCCGATTGATGTCTTAGCCATCAATGAGTCCAAAATCGATGAATTTGTCTCAGACCATGAAATTAAAATACCTGGATACGATTTATTCAGAAAGGATCGTAATAGACATAGGGTTGCTCGGGTGTTAACGGGGGCACACTACAATACAAGCTCCTCTGAACTCCTGGAGCAGCTTAGATGGAAAAATCTCGAAACTAAATATAAAACTAACAAAGCAGTTCTCGTTTATAATATCCTAAATAACGGTACTGCTCTGTGCCTTCGCGAATCCTTTTCTGAGCGTAGTGTAATTGAAAATGGTTATAACCTGAGGCATTATGATACTGATCTATCAATCCCGAGACCTAAGAAAGAGTTTCTCAAAAGAAGTTTTAAATATAGAGGAGCTGTATTATGGAATAGTCTTTCGCGTGAAGCTAAGTCTGCTCAATCGATTCATTGTTTCAAGAGGCTCATAAATTCAAGTAGTCAAATCTGCATATTATATATAGTTTATATTTGTATAGTGTAATTAAGTAGACGCCCATAATGTAATTAAGTAGACGCCCTCCGTGGAAATCAGTGGTAACTGACGGGGCTAGTGTCTGTAAATAAAATTTTTAATAATAATAATAATAATAAAATAATGTCTTTTATATACATACCTCTTCAGTTTCAGAGTCAACAATTTGTGTTTGATCTTCTTCCGGCAAAGTCACGTAATGCACGCTGTCATCTTCGGTCTCTTGTGACTCTGATAAGTCATAATTAACAATATCACTTATATTTGAAGGATTTTCAATATTTTCTGTTTCGCCGCTCTCATAGTCAGAGTAACAATCCTTTGAAGTATTAAACAACGCGTCCGCCATTTTGAAAAAAAATGCGCGAAAATTTGACATAAAAACGTGTTCTCGGGCCGAGAGTTTTTTCCGGTTGGTCGCGTAATTTTGAAAACGAGTGTAGTTGTATTGTACATGTATCCCTATGCTGTTATCGTGGATTAAAACTTAAAGGTTATATCATATATCATCATATGGTTATAAAGGTTAGAAAGGATGCTATACTGTATTTTAAAATTATTGCAGTTCAAGGTGTAAACAAAATGAGGAGCTTTACACTTACAGCATTTTTTTCAAAATCATATGCAATTCAGTTTTTTAATTTTTTTTTCTTACTATAAACCATTTTGCAGACATATACTTCAACTGCATTTCCTCTAATAACCCTGTTGAGCTGGAGACATGCGGATCTAGGGTATGTAAGTCATCTATCATTATATATGTCACATCTATTTTTTTTGGAATGTGGCGGTATAAAATAATACCAACCAACTGAGGAACTATTTTGCAAATTTGTATTTATTCATTTTAGATAAGACACTGGATTGTATTGTTTCTTTCCTTAAAAAATCATCGAAAAGGTTATGCAAATAAAAATATAACACCATGTATGCACACAGCAGCATATCATATCCTGGCTGTACTGGATAAATTTAAGAGTCTGAAACAATTGAACAGACAAGGTACAAAATTCTAATACTTGTACTATATGAACATAAGATATGGTACTCAATATTGTTATATGCTCTTTCTTTACAGGTGTTGAAAAAACAATGACATTGCAACGACTATAGTGCTTTGTAAATCAAACAACTTTCCCATAAACAATTAGGCTCATTGAGCTTTCAGTGCTCTCAATTTCTTGTGGTTTATGAACATTTGAATGAGCTGATAAAGAAAAGAGCAGACAATTATCCAGTAAACCTAGTGATAATAATAATTTAATGTAATCATCTGCACCAATTTAACCACTGTAATTTGTACTGTTTATTGATGTACATGCCTGTTTGTTCAGCATCTTTTCTTCTAGGAAATGTGCATTTAGTTACTTTTGCTTTCTTCATTACTATATAGAGAGCAAAAGAATATTTTTATTTTTATACTGAACAGTCTATATTAAGTGTCACTGAAGTATACTTGCAAGGTTGTTCAACATCTTTGGTTTCATTCTTAGGCTGTTCAACGTCTCTGGTTTCATCCTTTGCTTTCTTCATCACTATAGACAGGGTAAAGTATAAGAAAATTCACCACTTTGGCTTCAGGAAAATTATAGTAACATATAATGTGATGATGCAAAATGAATATATAAACATATAGACCATGTTTAAGTAATGCATACATACCATGTAAAGTTGATTGTACATTTGTCAATGCTTCACTCTTTATACAAGGCGGAACATGTGCCATCCAAAACAATTCCAACTTTGTACAAACATTTTCCATAAATTTAGTTTCATAACAGACCCGTAAATAAAAAAATCCTTGAGTTGTCCATACTACAAAGTCACACAAAGATAGCTCAGCAACAAAATATGACTGGCTGTTTGAAATTGTAAACCCTTTTCGCAACAACCTCAAATTGTGATGGTTATGCCTCTTAACTCGTTCATAAGCATCTCTTGCATTTTTTTAATTTACAAGTCCCCATTGTCCATGGGTGCTGTGGATCTTATAAGATTTAGCCAATCATTGGTAGTACTTCGGGCTCAGTAATTAGCCTGACCAGAGAGGTAACATCAGTGTTGTTTGGTTTATTCTTATCAATGGTGTTCTGGCAGGTGAAAACTTGTTTGCATTTTGATGATCAACTTGTCACACTGTCTTTTCCACGAGAATGCAATGGATCTTCAAGCAAATACATGCCCGCTCCTATGTGTTTGCAACCTCCATCACAACCTCCCTTACACTCACATTTCACTGCTGCTACCTCTGTTTGCTTCTTTTCCTCCAAGAAGAAACCAAAGGTTTTAGGATGGCTTTTCATCATCCGTCTTTATTTTCATTGCTGATCGCACCTTTCCTACTACATACACATGAAGGGATTCTTTAGTCAATGTTGTACTGCATTAGCACAATTAAGTAACGAAGTATGACTAATGGCATGCAAATTAGAATAAGAGTATATACGTGTGTGTGTGTAGTACTGTTGTAAACTGGTAGGGTGATGATACTAACATCGAATACAGCGTAGTTTTGAATATATGTTTTTGGCGTAGTCGGCAGGAATTGAAGTTTTCAATGTTAATACGGATTGAGAAAACATGCCAATAACAAGATCACAAGAAGAGGCAGAAGGGCAGATTGAGAATCAATCAGATCAAGTTGTTGGCGAGCGAAAAAAACAAGTAGGTATTGTTATTGAAGACACGGAAATCAAGGCGAAAGAAATATGTTTGTTTTTAACCGAGCAGAAGGAAATTATAAAGACGCAGCTAGTAATGCAACAGCAGTTCATAAGGAGATAAGAGATTGGCAGCAAACACAAACAGGATTATTAGACAGATTAAAGGACACATTCGCGAATGAAGTTTTAACAATTCATCGTCGGCTAAGTGATTTTGAAGCGGGTGTTTACCGTAGATTTAAAAAATTGAGACGAGAGATTATTGAAAAAGCGTTAGATATGTACTCAAGTCTTCTGGCATCAAGATTGAGGATATGAAGCAAGAAATTAAAGCAGAATTTAGCCAAGAGATTAGCAAAGACATTCATGATAAACTTTCTTGCATACAAAGTGCCTCAACACCTCAAGTAATCGGGCCTGTGAGAGTAAAACCGGTTGATAACACTTTAAAGGAAATACCAAAGTTATCAAAAACAAGAAAATCGGGCGAGTACAGTTTGAAGAGCGATAACATCATTATAACATGAAGTACGTAAACCAACCCAGAGACCAACAGCATACGATGGCAAGACGTCCTGGGACGCATAGAGGACACAATTTGAGATTGTCACAGAAATAAATGGCTGGGACAATCGGGAAAAGGCTGCTTTTCTTGCAACCAGTTTGCAGGGCCAAGCAGTAAACATCTTAAACTGTTTGTCAGATTCAAGTTGTTGTGACTACAAAACCCTGTTGCAAGCATTAGATAGCGGTTACAGGACCTTGTTTCAGTCTGAATTAAATCGAGCTGCTTTACGAAATCGTATACGACGTCGTGACGAAAATCTCTCAGAACTGGCGGGAGACATTGAAGATTGGTTAGACTTGCATATCCTAATGGCACGTCAGAAATGCTTGAAGCCTTGGCTAAGGATCATTTTGTGGATGCGGTGCACGACGACAAGATTTGTTTACGAATTGCGCAGAGCAGACCAACTACACTGTGGCAGGCCTTGGAGTTAGAGTCGTTCGCACTGGCCAGCAAAAGATGGTCGTGGTATGTGCGTGAGATCCGAATTGAAGAATCCCGAGACAAATCGATAACCGAAACCACTCCGTGGAAGGGTATGATGGATCAACTAAATGAATTGACAAAAGAAATGAGAAATTTCACAAGCAAAATGGGCAGACAGCCAGACACAAATACAAGGTTTAACAGATAAACTTCACCTCCTTGAAAATGCTGGACGTGTCGTGGGAATCACTTGCAGAAGGACTGCCCTGATTACCACCGATCGAGAATGAATCAACCTATTAATCAAGATGAAGAGAAAAACTGGGAACAGGGAACTTCGACCGCCTCAAGGAAATCTTGAAAATCGTCGCCAAGAATTGCGGAATGATCGCAGAAGTGCGTCAGAGTGTGATACACGAATTCAGGGAAACGGACGGTAGCTGGGTCAGGATCCAGCTAATAAACGGAGGACCTGAAAACAAAGATTACAAAACAAGAAAAGTGACCAATATGAAGGACTATTAGAAGCTTTATTGGGAGGATATCCATGTAAAATTATAGTTGATACAGGGAGCAGCGTTTACAGTGGTGAACTCTGCTCTATTAGCCGTAATAGACAGTTCTTTGGATAATATCAATCCTGTGCGCAATTCTATCAGAACAATTACAGAGAAGCGAAGAAGGCGAAAGACGAAATGCAGAGAAGCGGAGTAATAGAACAATCAACAAGCCCATGGTCTTCTCCAATAGTTCTATTTCATAAGAAAGATGGATCTAATCGCTTTTGCGTAGATTATTTGCGTAGGTGATCCACATGTTGGTCAAATCCTGTGGTGGCTCGCGAGTAGCTCAGAAAGACCAGAATGGGAAGATATTTCGTCCAGAAGTGAAGAAACAAAAATTTACTGGGCCCAATGGGATAGTTTAACGCTACGTGACAATATTTTATACAGAGTTTGGGAATCTCCGAATGGTAAAGAAACCTGATTGCTACAATTTGCAACACTTCTTGAGTGAAAAGATGCGGAGCGTTGTTTGGGAGCACTTTTAAAAGGCAAAAGTCGATAATCCTGTATGTCGTCACTGCAGGAAAGCTGTAAAAAACAAGGGAGGTAATACTACAAACCTTATGGCGCATCTGAAGACAAGCCACTTCCTAATATATAGTGATTGAAAAAACCCAGCAACGTCTGTCATTGCCAGTCTGCACCGTAGTATCCTCGACCACTGCTACGAATGCAACATATGACGAAGAGAGAGTGAATATTCGGAATCTCCAAAGAAGGAATCACAGTCACAACTGACGATTTTTGCAGCCTTAGAAAAGCAACCCCACTCCAGTCATCCAACAAACCTACTAAAGAGATATCTCATGCCATAACATACTTCTTGGCAAAAGACAGTTCTACCTTTAATGCTGTGGAACGACCCGGTTTCATATTTACTCCAATTTTAAGAGCCCTTTTATCAGATTCCTGCTAAATCTTCATTCCCAAGAGAATGTGTGGCCAAACTATATAACCTGATGCACAAACTAAAAAATAGCATGGACTTTTACGCTGCCAGAACAGACATGTGGTCATCACACACTATGGCGCCTTACATTGGTCCCAAAGTGAAATCCTGACCGACTGGAATCTTGACGAGACAAAGATGGAAGCAATGACAACAAATAATGGAGAAAACATTGTAAAAGCTTGCAAAGAGAAACAATGGCGCAACATGACATGCTTTGGCCAAAACTTTTACTTGGAAATCACAACTACCATTGAAAAACAACCAAATGTTTCATGTGCGATCAGTGTTGGCAAGGTGGTGGCAGCGTTTAACATGAGCTCTATAGAAGAGGAAAAAGGCCTTATCAGAAGCCCAACTTCATGACAACCCAGGAAAAGCTCCACTGAAACTTGCATCGGTTAGTACGAATTTTACAGTTTTAAAACCTTTATCATTGTTCTTTTGCGCCAAGAGTTGAAACAAATCACAAACATTTTTTGTATTATAGGAATGTTCAACTTGTTAGGGATCA
The DNA here is from genome assembly GCF_004324835.1 of Dendronephthya gigantea. NCBI lineage: Eukaryota > Metazoa > Cnidaria > Anthozoa > Malacalcyonacea > Nephtheidae > Dendronephthya > Dendronephthya gigantea. The sequence continues at coordinate 213,319 of NW_021163054.1, forward strand.
ACGCACAAAATTATATCAAAGGTATTGAAAACCAAAAGGGCTATTTGACAGGTGCTTAATGATGACTGAGACACAGCACACCTTGTTGCAACATGGCAAGACCTTGAAATTTTGGAAGCAATAGATGCCACCATCACACCCTTGGCTGACTTTACCGATATCATGAGCAGAAGCAAATGTGAGACAATTTCAGCACTTAAGCCAATTCTTCATCATCTACAAGTGCAGGAATGGGGAGCAAATGATGATCATATGCCTATGACCGTTTCCATCACGAAGAAAATGTTGGAAACCTTTGAGTCCAAGTAATCAAGCCAAGAAAAAGACTGATTTTTTCCCTCAGAAATCCCATGGTGCTCTGAGCTTTCATGATGTGGAAGATATCCTGCTAGATGACTGCATACTGTTTGTCAATGACACTTCTGAAGGTGAACAACAACGTGAACCACCAGCAAAAAAAGGCTCGATTCCTCTAACCAGTGTGCAGCAGATATCGCAGACAACTTCCACAACCCCCAAACGCCTCGTGTTAGGTTCAAAAAAGAAATGGAAGACTACACAAGAATTCCTAGCATTGATGGCGATGACGATCCATTACTTTGGTGGAAATGCCACATTAAAAATTTCCCGCTTTTAAGTCAGCTTACTCACAAATACTTGGCTATCTCTGCCAGTAGTTCGCCATCGGAAAGACTATTCAGCAAGGCCGGACAGATTGTAAGCTTGCAGATAGCTGAAAACTTGTAGATTAAGTAGATATCATAATCATATAACCTGGTAAGAGTTGTAAAAAAGTGTAAATTAATGCCAAATTTAGTTATAATGAATAACATTTTTCATACAAGTGCAGCTGTTAATTTTGATGTTCGTCATGCTGTTTCGTAAAATTTCATTTTTTACGTCTTTATGTAAAAAGCGAAAAATATCAAAATATCGATGATATTTTTTTCGATATATCTATATCGTTTTTTTAAATACTGCAGCAGCTTAAGGTGGCTCCCTAGGGTTTTGAGAATTTTTTTAAGTGCAGGTTTGATGATGCAGAGTTAAGCACCAAACATTGTAAACTATACATTAAAATTAGCTTTAACGTATTGAGTACCATGTTCGAAATAAGAAAATATTGATTGGCCAATTATAGAAGCTGTTGCCATGGGAACAATGACGTTTCAATATGGCCACCAATTATCATTAAATTACGATTATTTTGCAAACCCTTCGGTGAAATGTCTTCTTTTTCCACTGAACATTTTTCCCGATGGTTAGTAATTGACAGGACAATTTTAAGAAAAAGTTATCGATAAAAAAAAATTATAGGGGAAAAATATGGTTTTACGCAATTAAAAAATATCCTATCGATAACTTTCTTTTAAAATTGTCTGGTCGTTTACTAAATGGCCTGCAAAGCATTCGGTGAAAAATAAAAAAAATTCACCGAAGGATTCACAAAATAATTGCAATTAAATTGTAATTAGCGACCATGTTGAAACCTCATTGTTTCCATAGCAACGGCCTTTATAGTTAATCCGTCAACAGTTTCTCATCCCTAACGTACTCCACAATATAATCAAAAATATTATTGATCTTTAGTCCGCAATATTGGCGCTTAATTCGCCACAACAAACCTACTATCTAGAAATTTTACAAAACTCTAGGGAGCCACCTTAATAAGTGGGTATTTTTATTAATAATTGAATTTTCGTGAGGGTTTCTAGTGAAATTCTATCAATTGATACTCGTTGGGAAATTAATAATTAGAGGTTTTTTTCAGAGGAGATCTATAGCCAGTGATGGACAACTAGAGAGAAGAAAGAGTCAGGATTCTAATAATTTGGGTAAGCTTAATGCATGCATGTTTTATTCCTGATGCACACTGTATATACATGTCGTCACAAAGGGCTATGTTTGGGCAGAAAAAAACTTTATTTCTTGATAGGTACATTTTCAAAATAGAAGCCTTTAATTTCACATGCACGTTTATGCACGACTACGTTTATCGCAACAAAATAAATAGCCTATATGTTAGTTCGGTGAAATGTGTGACTGAAATGTTCAACGATTATGTTCAAATTGGTTGCATGCTCACATGCATGTCCATTTCGTTCTTTGCTCCATCAACCAGTTGCATTCTGGGGACTCGACAAGCCAGGCAACGATTTCTCTCACGCTTTCTGGTAGCACTTGCATCATCACAGTGTTGTCTTAACAACAGGATCCAGTACAAGCCAAGTCCACCATAGTTAACTAGTATCTCTGTCAGATGTTTCGAGGGCTCCAAGCGCCGTTTCGTTTGTAAGACCAACTGGTCGCCAACCATGTCGTAGCAGGCATTGCACCGTTCTTCTTTCTAACTTTCGGTTTTCGTCCAATCCTTTTCAATCAGAGGTGGCTTTCTGCTAAAGAAAGGGTTTGTATGTGCTTGAATGCCTCAAGCACCCATGGCTGATTTTCAAATTGTCCCAAGTTATTGCCCGTTTTCACCTCTGTGTTGAACCATTGTTTTTTTCTGTCCACGAACATTGCGTAGGAACAAGAGCTGCCAATTGCGTCTATTTCTTCCTCTGTGGTGCTTCGTTCCACGTAAAGGCACAGATGCTCGCCGCTCTCAATGGCATTATTGTGTCTGTAAGGAACAGGCTGCGACCCGGGTTTGGAATTCCACTTGTCGCAAAACACATGCTCTCCTAAAATGTGCTGCAGGCTATGATGCGAAAATATAAGTTGTCCGAATCTTGGCTCTCGCGCATTGCAACTTGCCACGATCCAGCTCCACCACAATCCCATTCCTGTGAAAATAATAATAAATGTAGAAATTATTAGTTATCATGGTCATTTGTTGTTATTATTATTACTATTATTATTATTATTATTATCAATAGGACTTTGCTCTGTATACCAGTTCTCTTGCCCCTCGCAGTGCCTCAATTCCAATGTGCTGCATAAGAAAAGTCGTCATTGTTGTTGATCAGTCGTTGGGTTGTTTGTAGAGATGCACCGAGCACTCAGCGCATCACAGTTCCTAAGCCGGAATCGTAGCTTCCCTTTGTCTGTCGACAAGGCTTGCAGTTCGTTTTTGCACTCGGATGTCAACAAGATATTGCGAGTCTCTGGTGTCAGGCTCACAGTTTTCCATGACTGAGGCAGTGGATGCTGCAACTTCTCTCTGTAGGTACCTGGTCTTTATCGTTTGCACATCTTTGGGTGTAGCCCGATTTCCGGGTTCTGTAGGGGGGAAACGAGATTTGTTGCAAAAAACGACATACAAATTCCTTCAAAATGAAGAGGAAAACTAAATTGAAAACTATTAAGCCCAGCGCACATGTGAGCTATTACCTGACCACGCGTGCCATTATCTTAGCCGATTACTCATGTGTGTGGACGGTTTTCGCTGCGGAATATGACACGCATGATCGTGAGGAAAAGTTATATCGTGTTTGATTTTTTTGTCCATGCGTGGAAAAAATCTCAACGTTTACGGATGTTTTTGAGCTAAATGCTGAGCTTTAAACATGCATTAGCCAATAAGAAAATGTATTTTCCTCACATGGCAATAACAATATGGCGGCTAAAGCTATTGCAGAAGAAAAGTTGGTCGAGTTGTGGCCAGAATTTCTATGCCTATACGATGTACAATCAGCTGAATTTAAGGACAGAGGTAAGCGGCAAAAGGCTCTCAAAGCTCGGCAAAAGGTCAATCAAAACAGTCTGTACTATGTTATATTTACTGTGAATGAGTGTTTGTAGTTTGTACTTTGTAGATGTTAGTATAATTTAATTGGTATAACACAGGAAATACTGTACGATAATACATGTATGTGTGCATAACATTAATATATTTTTGTTATAACCTTAAACAACAGTTGACTGGGTAAAAAACAAGTTACGATCTATGCAAAACTGCTACACAAAGTTCAGAAAACCACCACCACTGGCCAGTGCACTAAATGGAGGTACAGTTTTACATAAATGAAACAAACAACTGTACCTCTTTCACTTGATTTCTCTGCAATGGTCTGATATAAGCAAGTGCTTGACCAGGGAGAAATCCCCTGGTGACATAGTTGCCGGCGGCATAGTTGACTGTCAGGCCGCGGTAGACTTGCTTGCTGGGCTGTTAGAAGGAACAAGCAACATCGTCGCCTTGTGTAGTAACTGAATTGCTCTTTCTGAATTTTTGTTTTCGTTTGGCAGTTGAGGCGACGAACCTGGCGCAGAGTCTATTTTATATTTTGACATAGGTAATTGCAACCAAATTGTAGTTCTTATATAGTTATAGGTTAATTTGTAACAATTGTCTGAATTAAACCAGCGTTAGGACGTTAAGCTTAGGATGTTATGTATATGTGGGCAAAAGGGGAACATAATAAGTGATTTGTTGATTAGTTAATTGCGAATTAAGGGGTGTAGAATATATATATATATATATAAAGATAAAATAAAATAAACTTGGTTTACTTCATAAACGCTACGTAATTCAAAATTTTATGAAGTAAACCAAGTTTATTTTATTTTATCTTTATACTAGCTCTATACTTTGGTATATCGAGCACTCTACTCATATATGATTCTAAATACATATTTGATATATATATATATATATATATATATAACCTGCAACACAACCTGCAACTTTTTCTTATCATCTTTACTATAAAGTAGTATATCGAAGCAGATAGTCTTGTATTAATGTAACTTTAAAAACATTTTGTCTTTAAAGACAAAAAGAATATTGTGCATGTATGTATTGATAGACAATGAATATTGTACAATTTGCAGGAACAAACAATTGAAGAAGATGGGATGATTATTATGCGACACAAAGAATCCTTCAAATATACTTACATTATTTCATTTGTTTTACATGCTATGCTATAGTTTTACTTTACATAGTGCGCAACATTATATTTCCAATGAATCTTCAATTATATATTGCATGAACACATTCCCACATAATTTTTGTCCATTTTTGTTTTTATAGAAATCCATCACAAAGTTATAAAAAAGTGGTTTATCCCACGTTGGTACTTTAAAACATCCTTGGTAATCCCTCAAAAGTTGTTAACTTGTTTCTTTACTAACACTAAACATAACTTATAATATAGTAATGTTAGCCTCCTCCGCAGGCATCTCCAGCTTCCCCTGGGATTGCGTTGAAAACTCGCGAAGATGCCTGCCCTATATTGACACCTTCAACTTGCATTCTTGGGCATGAAAATTCAACTGTCCCCAGGATTAAGCGGGTATTGTGTCACTTATTTCGTGAACATGACAAAATCACGTGGAAGTGATCTGAGCGAAGCGTGTGGTGAAGCCGAAAAGTTGTATTTTTTTTCAACATGGCTGAATTGAATGAGGATGTCGTGAATGGTCTTGTTGAAATATTAACAAATCTCCCTGTGTTTGATGCTTCAAAAAATTGAAATAAGGCAAGCTCATCACAAGAGATAGCGATCAAGTTCGGTTTGTTGTTGAAAAAGTTAGAGGACTTGCAAAGTTCGGCAGGCTCAACAAGAAACAAAATTATTGTATCTGATGTTAGCTCACATTTCAAACAACTCTATGATGTTGTGATAATTGACAGGAATGTATTTGTTTAATTAATTCGGATTCTGGAACAAGGGGAAGCCAATGAAAGCAGTATTCCAGGTAATATAAACACAATGAAAAGGCAAAGTTCTGTGATCAAAAAGCGTTATTAATTTAACTTGAGATTGTGGCTATATCAGGTTTATTAATATAAATGTTCAAAGTGTATTTTGTGATGTACTCTGTGAAGTAAAGTAAGATTTTTTTTTACTATATTTACGTGACATATTTTATCTTTTACTATTTCAAGTACAGGGGCAACTGCTTCAAGCACTGAACTGGAGATTCCAATACCATCTGAATATGGAGATGACTCTGTATTAGAGACTACCGTGACGAAATACTTTGGCTACACAACATTCTGTCCACTTCAGAAAGAAACAATCTCAGCAACATTAGCTGGGAAGGATGTTCTAACTGTTGTTGGTACAGGAAGAGGAAAGACACTGATGTTTTTACTGCCTGCTATTTTGTCAGAAGATGTGACCCTTGTTGTCTCCCAAATTAAGTCCCTTATTGATGACACATTCATGAGATGCCATAATCTTGACATTTCAGTGTGTAAATTTACTGGTGATGTTCCTATGGAGATTCAAGAAACACTGCTTGAAAACATTGGAAAATACAAAATAATTGTTGCTACACCTGAAATGCTCCAAGAGGGTATGTTGCTTCATCAGGCAATTACTGCTTTGCATTTAGCCAGAATTGTTTTTGATGAAGCTCACACAATTACAACCTGGGGAAGTACGTTCTGACCAACATTTAAGGAGGTTTCAATAAACCTTGCCAAGCTTGCAATAGGTTAGCTTTCCGGTTTCACCTTATTTGGAAATCTTTCACGCCTGTATTCAAAAACCTCACTCACACTCACATTCTCTGATTTTTTTTGAAAAGCTAATTTACTTAAGGCCGGCATACACTGTTTAAGTTTCTGTGATCGAAGTATGCTTTGGGGTACCGTACTTGACAGTGAGTAAAACACCTTTTAAGATGGCGTTTATTTTTATATTATTTAAACAAGATGGTCATCACACCTTTGAACACAAAAACAGATTACAAGAAAATATTGAAGTTCATTCGTAAGAATAAATATACTACAATACCCTACTACAATATCCTTTCGATATAGTTACGTCAGAAACACGTTTTGGTCTGGAAGACTCACTTTCAATGTTAAAAGATGCAAGGTGAGAGCATAGCTCCGGGGCCAAATAGCATAATCATCGAAAGGCTGTTTTACGTTTTTTGGCTTATATAGATTCTCCGGGAACATATGAAGAAATGGTGTGCATATAAGAAGCGAAATCTCCTACAAAAGATGCACACTGCTCTTAACTACACTCTATTGCTAAAGGAAGAGCTAGAGTGTGAATCAGAGGAAGCCCTTAATGAACTCTTGAGTGGAAATTCTACCAAGAGGTTCAATATAGCTGTTCCAGTACCCCTGATGGAATTTCCTGAGTTGGCAAACAAAGCAGCAGAAATTTACCTGTTGCCAATCTCGCACGAGAACCAGGTAAAAATTGTTGGTGTACCAACAATTTAGCAAATGATTATGTACAAAGTAGAAAGGGACCTTTAATTGATGGTAAATATGTTAGTGCCAAAAGAAATGATAATAAATTTAGGAGTGATAATTTTGGCAAAATGGGAGAAAAAGTTCATGAATATAATAAGGGAAATTTAGACGGAGTCAAACTCAAGCCAGAGTTTGGGAAATTTCGAGATAAATTGGATAAGTCAAAAATTATGCTTTCATTGCCAAGAGAAAGGGCATTATGCACATGAGTGCAGAAAGAGAACAAAAAATCAAAATGCCGGCGCATTGTTAGGAATGACTAAGGGGTATAATACCCTTGGAAGCTATATAATAGGGAATTTGAATGGGAACAGAGTCCAAATGATAATTGATTCGGGTTGTTCAAGGACTTTGGTGCATGAAAAGCTAGTTAGTAAAAATAATTTTACGGGTGAAAATATTACAGTTGTCACTGCAAATGGTGATAGAGTTGAAGTCCCTTTAGCATGGGTAAGCATACAGAGTGAGCAAGGGGCATATCGGAAATTAGTGGGGGTTATGAGAAATCTCCCTGTAGATTGTTTACTTGGGCGTTCGTCTTATGGTAAGTCCTTAGCCAAGAAAAATTTGCTTGATCATTGGGAGCAAGCTGTCGACTTAAATATAGAACCAACCATGGGGTATGATAAGGATAAGTCCGCGTTAGCTGTTACTCGAAGACAAGCAGCGCTTATGAAAGCACAAACTAGACTGGATAAGTTAACAGATAAACAAAATGAACTCGCTATTAAGACTTTAACTCCTAAGGAATCTGAAAAAGATGAATTATCCGGGACACTTGAATTAACTAAATTATTTGGTTAAGATAACAATGTTATAGCCGAACCTGATCGCGACAAAGTAGGCGTAAAAGAACCAGTTGCAGATTCCTCCGAAAATAGCTGTGAATTGAAAACAAATATTTTAGATTGTAGTCATTCGCAATTGATTAATGATCAGAAGAAAGATGTTACTTTACATAATTTAACTGTTTTAAATGTACCACCGGAAGACACAGATGGTTATTTTCTATCTAAATGGTATTATTATGCATAGAAAATTCACAAAATCCGCATGATGGATTACCCTTTATTGACAGGGTTGTGGCCCCAGAAGCATATAGGCCAGAAATATTGAGAATAGGTCACTCTATTCCACTTGCTGGGCATATCGGACAAGATAAAACATACGAAAGAATAAATCGACATTTTTCATGGCCGTATTTATATACGGATGTAAAAAATTATTGTGCAACGTGTCCACAATGTCAATTAGTGGCCCGCAAAGTAGTTGTAAGTAGAGCTCCACTAAATCCAGTCCCTACGGTATCTGATCCATTTAAGAAGATTTCAATTGATTTGATAGGGGAATTACCAAAAACAAAAACAGGATACAAATATGTTTTGACCTTAATTGATTACGCTACTCCATATCCGGAAGCAATTCCGTTAAAAACAACTCATTCTCGCATTATTGCTGAAGCGCTAATTAGTGTATTTTCCCGGGTCGGTTTACCAAATGAAATAGTCTCCGACCAAGGGTCTAATTTAATTGGACAATTGATGAGACAGTTGTACGAATTATTGGGCATTTCGCATATTAAAACGTCGGTTTATCACCCCGAGGCTAATGGTTTGGTTGAAAGATTTAACGGTACATTAAAACATATGCTTAAGAAATTTGTAATGAATCAAATTGATAACTGGGTTAAGTATTTACCTTACGTATTGTTTGCGTATCGTGAAGTTCCGTGTCAGTCGACCGGGTACTCACCGTTTGAATTATTATATGGCAGGAGTGTACGGGGGCCCTTCTCCTTAATTAAAGAAACTTGGGTTCGCAAAGAATCTTTACCTAAAGATGCGATAAGTCACGTATTAGATGCACGATGACGACTGAGTCAAATGCAAAATATTGTTCATGAAATTACAAAAAAAAGTCAAGCTCAAAAAAGGAAATTTCAAAAAAGGAAATTTCAGATTGGCGATAAAGTATTGGTATTATTACCAACGCCTGGGAGTAAACTTGAAAGCAAATGGCAGGGTCCTTACACTGTCATTAAAGTTGGGTCGAACGGTTTGAATTATGAATTAGATCGAGAAAAGGGGCGAAAACAAAAACGGACTTATCATATCAACTTATTAAGGCTTTGGAAAACTCGAGAAGAAATAAGTAATTTTGCTCCCTCGGGACCACTTTCTGAGCATTTATCACATGAGCATAGTTTTCCCTCTGTTGAAAAGGATAAGATGTGGGAAGATGTTGAAATTTCATTGGAATTAAGTGAGACACAAACCGTAGAGGTTCGAGAATTACTTAAGGAATATTCGGATGTTTTTTCAAACATTGTGAGTCGAACAAATGTAGCTGTGCATACGATTGACACAGGTCAGGCAAATCCAATTCATTCTAGTCCATATCGGATTCTACAAAGCTTAGTGAATGCGGTAAATAAAGAATTGGATCAGATGTTAGAAATGGGAATAGTTCGACCCTCAATTAGTCCTTGGGAATCGCCTGTAGTTATAGTTCCAAAACCAGATGAAAATATTCGATTTTGTGTCGATTATCGTAAATTAAATCGCATAACTAAAATGGATGCGTATCCTATGCCACGCACAGATCAAATGCTCGAAAAGATTGCTAAGGCTAAGTTTATTTCTACTATTGATCTAACTAAGGGGTATTGGCAAATTCCTTTAGACGAGAAAACAATCCCAAAATCAGCATTTATTACCCCTCGAGGTCTATTTGAATTTATCGTTATGCCGTTTGGCATGAAAACAGAACCTGCCACTTTTCAACGAATGATGCGAGATTAAGTGTTACAAGGTTTGGAAGCCTTTGCCGATGCTTATATTGATGATGTTGAGATAGATACATATTCAATGTTTGAAGAACATATATTACATCTTAGAAAAGTTCTCGAAAGGTTACGTAAAGCTAAATTGTGCGCAAGACCTTCAAAATGTAAGATTGCCAAGTCTGTTGTAGATTTTGTTGGTCACCTGGTTGGTAGGGACACCATAAAACCTCGAGATGCATTAGTACTTACCATAGAAAAGTTTCCTAGACCTGAAACCAAAAAACAAGTCCGCTCATTTTTGCAACTCACTGGGTATTACCGTAGGTTTATAAAAAACTATGCAGATATTGCAATCCCTTTGACTAACCTGACGAGAAAAATTGAGCCTACACGTGTACGATGGACCGATGCATGTGAAAGGGCATTTAAATAATTAAAATCTTTTTTGAAATAACCCCCAATCCTAAGACCCCCTCATTGGGATGAATTGTTTATATTGCAAGTAGATGCGTCAGATCATGGTGTAGGAGCAATACTTTGTCAATTACACAGTGAAGGTCAGGATCATCCTGTTGTGTTTGCCAGTAGGAAGCTACAACCTCGAGAAATGAAGTTGTCTACCACTGAGAAAGAATGTCTAGCAATAGTTTGGGCAGTTGAGACATTTAGGTATTATCTGTTTGGGAGAAAATTTATACTTCAAACAGATCATAACCCTTTGGTTTGGTTAAACCAGGTTAAAAACAAGAATAGAAAGTTATTGCGATGGAGTTTAACCCTTCAGGAATATGATATTGAAGTTGAACATAAGTGTGGAGAGAAGCATGTGAATGTGGATGCGCTCAGTAGAATACCATAAGATTTCAATGTGCCATAGGTCGATTGTTCAGTCCCAAGGGAAATTTCGTTTGTGTCTCCCCCTCGAGTACGTTTCCACTTTGAACCATTCTTGTTAACTGTTTGTATTTTTAAAAAAAAAAAAAGTAATGTTAATAATTTATCTGGGATCTATTACATACGTAATATGATCTTTGGTGGGAAAGTGCAGCCCTGGGAGCCAGTAGAGTAATAAATTATTGTACATATAGAATATATAATCAAGCTACGAGATTATACGTATAGAATTTATAATCAAGCTACAAGGGAATAAAAGGCGATCATCAGTGAACACTGAGGCAGAACGAAGCAGAACTTATGCTGAAGTAGAACCGATTAAGGAGTGGTCTACACGCTGAAATATACTCGATAAACTAAAGCGTACGAATTACGTGAAGCGTCGCACTTTACATTATATGGATCTTCAATGATCAAATGGTAGATCTTCAATGATCAAATGCTCTGTTATAGTCTTTAATAGCAATTATACTTTAATAGTTTTAGTCTTAGTTCTTTGTAGGAAAATATAAAAATATATATACTAAAATTCTGTCTATGAAAATATATTTGCCAACACCCACACAGACGGATTAAAATTCGTCACAATTTGTCCTTTTGGTCCAGGTTGACTTCGTGGTCCTTGTTGTCCTTTTGGTCCAGGTTGACCTCGTGGTCCTTGTTGTCCTTGTGGTCCTTGTTGTCCTTGTGGTCCTTGGGGTCCCTGTCGTCCTTGTGGACCTACCCCCCCGAGATCACCTTTTGGTCCTTGTATTCCTCTTTCCCCACGTTGCCCTGCAGGTCCTGTAGGTCCAGTTGGTCCTTGCGTTCCAATTTCACCTGGAGCGGTTGTACCTCCTTTCGTATTCTTCGGTCTATTATTCATATCCAAAATTAAGATTACCGTTAGAATAAGGATATCCTCTCTTCATTATGAGTGGTTTATAAATGAGTAAAATGTTTAAAAACCATTACTTAAGAAGAATACACATACTATATCATTTCAAAATGAATAAAACCTCACGTTGTAAACATGGGAGCAAAAACTTGAGATTTCTAAATCTAAAAAATGCACTTTGCTATTCTTAAAAGTGTCCATAGTGAACTTGAGGTTTTTGTCAAAGCTATTAAATTTATTCAGAACGAAAGGTGTCATCAACATAACAGCGGGAAAATTTTAAGACACCGGACTGTATAAAATCACGAACAATGACCTTTTCAAATTCCGTAAGAATGATGTTGGCTAATACCAGAACTAAGCATGAACCCAGAGAAACACCATCAATCTGTTCATATAAAATATGATCAAATGAAAACACAGTCTTAGTACATGAATCGGAAAGATATTATTTCAACATATGTTTCGAAAGTGTAGTTTTAATCAATTTATCTTTAAAGACTTGCTAAACTATATCAATCATTCGTTTAAGAGAAATATATTCATTGCCAATGTCCTTTAATTTGCGTGTTCCAATCTTTCAGAAGGGAATTCACCAAAATCGCAAACAGGAATGGTTGTAGTTTTATTCCTTGGGGTAGTCTTCTGTTAACCGGTTTCCACAATGAAGTAGTAGAGCCAATCTTAACGCTTTGTTTGCAACAGGATAAGAAGGATGGTATCCATCTTACTATTGCCAGGATGACCTGACCTGGAGATTTCTAAGTCCATCTATAAGGACATTATGGTCGACCAAATCAAATCCTTTCTTGAAGTCAGTGAAAAAAATTCTGACAGAACAGTGACCAAGTACACAAGAGCTTGATTTGTTGACATCCTTGGGAGAGCAAACTGTTTGGGATCTAATTTGTGAACCAGGTTCGACATTAGGTGTTTTAAAACACATCCTTCCATCAATTTTGATATCTGAGCTGTTAAAGATATCGGTTGAAGATCTTCTTCGATAGATGGAGGTAAAACTTTTGGTATCAGAACTACAAAGGAACGCTTTAACGGGTCAGGAAATACGAACTGAAGAACTCATGCATTGTATATATCAGTAATAATCTATGCAAATTCAAAGGCCAACGTCTTAAGAATTTGGTTAGGATAATATCAGGTCCAAAAAACTTGACAGACATCAATTGCTTTAATTCGAAATACACCTGGCCAAGATGAACTAGTAATTTGTTCAGGGACGTCACATTCCTGTGTATCAAAATATTGCTAAAGGTTCAAAATGTGAAGTTAAACCAATGAGAAAATCATTAAACAATTCAGCTAGATCTTGAAACGTCGGATTTGTATCAGACAGTAACTGGTTCACCCAGGAGTCCTTTGGTTTTAAGGCCACACAATGACTTAACTTCCTTCCACTATCAAGTGGGATTACATTTCTCCAATCTTTTAACTGAATTAATAAAATACTTTTGCAAGCTGATTTAATGTCTCTTTGCACCTTGTTATTGTGCAATCCATGGTTTGTCAGACTCCGTCATTTAGGAGGGAAATAATATTCAATCATGGCAGTTATTATTTGATTGAACTTCTCATACTCTTCATTAGCGCCATTGTTTTTATATGTTTCTAACATTGCTTTCTCTCAGATCTCTTTTGTTAATCCGATTATTGTTAGGTTTCACAATGCGACTAACGTGTGATGTAACTAAAATACAATTATGGTCACCCAAACCTAAGAATAGTAACTGGCCTACTGCCTAGTCAACAACCTTAGCGTTCGTGAGACACCAATTGAGAGTAGAATTGTTTCTTGCGGGTATGTTTACTATTTGGGTGGATCCTGTTAATCTTTTTATGTGCTTCTGGTTGAATGATGTACTAAGCGGGTTGAAGTCTCCAGTGACGTACACCAGGGCATCAGGGTGGAGAGAAAGAAACAGATTAATATGGCGTTGAGTATTATATAATTCAACGCTTGCATCTGCACCAGAGGAAGAAGAGAGGCATATTACTGCAATTAAAATGGTAGAGATATACTTATTAGGAGCCGTCTAGGTCTAAGCAAAAACCATAATGACTCAATATCTGGGTGTTCATAATTTTCGAGCCTTTGACAATAGATGTTGGAATTGATATATGCACAGATGCCTCCGCCGTGGGAAAATAATCTCTTCTATCCAATAAAATCATGGAGTTTAGGATAGAAAGAGTTAGCCAAGATTCTGTGATGCAAACAATGGCTACTTTTACATGTCTCATCTCCAATTTTACAACCTCCAAATCGACATAACCGCTTTGATGACACAAGTACAAGTATACCAAAATACTAGGGATGTGTCACTGTGCGTAATATCAGTTGCGGCATCCTCAATTACTTTATAGTTGTTGACCGATTCTACAGCTTCAGGATGGGCTAAACTGGCAATATTTTGAAGTTGGGATTTTATACGTTAACTCAAATTTTCATTTACTGTTAAGAAATAACTGTGACATCTTATTGTTATATTTTCTTCAAACAGTTTACAATAGCCACCTGGTGATGACCATTTTGTATTGCTTGTAGTCAATTTGTTTATCAGTAATTTAATTCCCTCAAAAGAACCATTCCATTTAAATTTACTTTTCTCAGTAACTGTAAGATAATTCATTACCAGCATAATTGGGTTGATTACTATTTGATTTATTGGCCAAATCTTGGTTCATGTTGGACCTCACATTCTCATGACTGACTGCCATATTGTAGACGCGTGTTACCTTCATCAAAACGTCCTCAGCTCCAAAACACTAGGGTTAAGATTCATCCCTACAAGTCAAGTCCAACCAGTCATTGCAAGTCTTGGGAAAATTCGAGACCATTCTGAAGTTTAAAACGAAGTGTGTAACTGACAAAATCTATGTGGTTCATAAATCCAGTGGCTTGCTACTAAGCTGGATAATATAACAAGAACTTGGACTCATGAAAGCCTGTCCAACAACGTCAATGAAAGTAGCCGCCAAAGAATAAAAAAGCTGGGTGGCGGAATACAATGAACTGTTCCATGGACTTGGAAAATTGAAAAGATACCAGATCAAACTCCATATAGATGAAATGGTTTAACCCCTAGCCCAACCTCACAGAAGAGCCTCTCTTCATGTAAACAGTTAGAGGAACAGCTTAAGCGTTACAAGGAACATTGAGTCATCAAACAAATTGAAGGTCCCACATTGGGTATCACCTATCGTTGTTGCACCAAAGCCAAAGTCAAAGCTAAAACTTGACAAGTCCGAGTTGTGTAGACATGCATCAGGCAAATCAAGCCATCAAATTAAAATGTCATGTGACACCTATGATAAACAAATCATTGGCAATTTAGCAACTAAAAACTACTGAAACTAAAAAAATATATACTAATTACAAATAAGTTTACTTTCCTATCATGAATAGTGTTTTCAGTGTTTGAAATGTGCTTTTTCTTGTGCATGGGGTTTGGACTGTTAACCTACTTTTAAAACTTTTTTTTTAAAGGGCTGAGGTTTTTAAAGGGTCTTAGTTTTGAGTGGAATTATACACACTTCAAATTCAAGCCAGCAACAGTTGATGGAAAAATGAGTCAACTATAGGTCCTCCGGCAGGAATCGAACATACGTTTTTGCGATGCCGGTGCAATGCTCTTGCCACTGAGCTACAAAGGTAGCTGACAAGAGCAAGCGTGCTTATTGTGTAGGTTCGACTCCTGCCGGAGGACGGATTGTTGACTTATTTTCCCCTCAACTGTCCCTGGCTTGAATTGGAAGTGTGTATAATTCCACTCGAAATTGAGACCCTTTAAACCACTAGGAATATTCCTGCATTGAGTGAAGTGCCAAAAATCATTATTGATTTACCCTCACCTATTCCTAGCATTACCATGATATACACATTAACCACACCTGCTTTTGTCTGCTACTTCTGTAGCTCAGTGGCAAAAGCATTGCACCGACATCTCAAAAGCGTAGGTTCGATTCCTGCCAGAGGACCTAGAGTTGAATCATTTTTCCATCATCTGTTCCTATCTTGAATTTGAAGTGTGTATAATACCACTCCAAATTAAGACCCTTTAAACCTCCACTTTTAAAACTTTGTTTGAATGGCAAAGCGATGAACCAAGCATCATAGACATGAGTTTGTGGGGGGGTCCAGGCACATGCTCCCCTGGAAAATATTTTAAATTGGGAGCTCTGAAAGGGCATTTCCAGCATTCTGACAGCACAATTTGAAAATTCTTGCTCTCAATTCAAGATATTTAGTGTGTACTTTATTCAATACTTACTATATATTTACAATTTTGGATATACGAATGCCAGAATACTGTATAATCATTCATAATTCAATAATCATAACATATCAGCATAGCATCTGCATTACAAACATTATTTGAACCAAAATCTTATTTTCTGTTATTTATTTGGAAGGTTTTGAGTGTAGAACATTCTTTCCCTGGATTTGTTTGAAAAATATCTGGTAAATGGCACTTGGTCACCTGCTTTTGCAACTCCTCAAGACGCAGAGAATGAAGAGGGATTGAGTTGCTGTATATAAATGTTTCTTCGTTAACTCTGTCTCTCTTATTTCATTCCTGGTGAGTTTCATTGAATTTGCCCCAGAATCACTTCTTTGCTACATATTTCATGAGTTTTCCGAAACATTGTCAGATTGCAATCTTGACATAATCAGACATATTACTATTATTTTGACCACTTCCGGAATCTGTTCATGCAAGCCAAACTCTGTTTTCTGGAAATAGCTTAGCACATGCTTGTTATGCTCCCAGGTTACTTGACCAGCTTCATTTTTGGCAAACCAGTGTGTCTTGGAATCTCTGCATATTTTCAGATAGACTCTCTTTGAAGGTAATATATTGGTCTGAAAGGCATGAGCAATCTATTCCAGTACATACTTTGCCACACCGTTCTCGTGGAAAGGAAAGGCTACCTTGATTGAGGTATCTGGCGAATGCAATGAAGTCATTGTTACATTGTTTACATAAACTTTCAGGATTATGGCTAACTATAGCTATCACTAACTTTTTTGCCTAAGTCATTTTTTAGAACTTTGAGAAAAACGCATAAAACTATATAGAGAGTTCAGAAATGTATTCTTTACGGTGAAATTTCTTACAAGAAGTGGTAAACGGAATACAGTTAAAATGAATAAGCTAAGAACACAGCAAGGTTGATATAGCTGTACTAGTTATGAACTAGAAGTTACTATATCAAGGGAAGTGCTGGCATCGCAAGTCCATTTATCACATGTTGAAGAAAAACAACGGCTGTTTAAACTAAATTTGTCTACGCCACAGAGGCTTTCTGGGCTTTTTTTTCAAATGAATATTGTGAACATTGTCGTGAACAATAGGTGCATTAAGTATTAGGTGTCACTACTGTTACAGTAACAATGTTGCGACAACATGTGTTTTTGCGCGTGTATTTGATACAGCATTAATTTGCTCCTGCCAGCAGTTTCACGCGTGCTGAGAGTGAGAGCAGTTGTGAATAGACTCCTCAAGGTTATTTCCGCCATATTGTCTGCGGCTGCAGGGCAAAAAAAAACTGGGTTTCAGCTGTGCGACCCACCAATTCAGGCATTTACATTAAGATTCAATACATATGGCGGTCACAGAATGTTTTCCTTTTTGCCACCATTTCTAACGAAGCACTGTTGTTGTGGCGAGACGGGATTTTATTTCAATTAATAATAGTAATACTCAATCTCGTCTCCAGTGTGCCCAGAGCCTGCGATGCTTTGCTTGCAAGTGTGAAAATTGAAGGCTATTATAAGAGGTGGGTGGCGGCTTTTCGGGTCGGTTGTCGTGCGCTTGTCATCACGCGGAAATACAAATCAACACAAATCGTCCTTTGTTTTGACTTCAAGCCGCAAGTTAAACTGCTCAATAAAACGAGTGCTTTGGTAGAAATCGTTAAATTCAGTGTTCACTTGCGGTTTGCCTACAAAGTGGCAAAAACGAAAACTTTCTATGACCGCCATTCATATTGAATCTTAAAACTCATTGTCATCTGATCAGATGGCATTGCGATTTCTGTGTAAATACTTGACCGATTTTAATAAAAATAGAACCATTTTAAGCAGGAAATTGTCCTCAGTAGATACATTCTGTTATACACGAACCAACAATTTGTTAATCTACACCAAAGGTGAAATTTCGGTATATGTGTGGCGAAAAGTTATATATTAAATACGATTATAATATTGCGGTGCCCGCGCCAAGTTTGGCACCGCATTATATTCTGCCTGTGAGTTTGTTTGTTCGCATCAATACGTTTCCTTAATCGCCTAGTAAAATGCTTGGAATTTATTCCTAATTTACTATTAATCTTGTTGTACGTTTGCCGAATTCCTTTTTTTGAGGAAAGTTTTTTTCAATTTCAATCTCAAACTCTGATAATTGCGTGTATCTCTGGTTTTATGCACCCAAGAAGGACAAAAATACCACCATTCGATTCAGCGTAAGAAATTATACTTACAGGTTTTAAATGTATTACTAAACAAGAGTATTCGCAGCGATTTATGGCGTTTGAAAGACAAACAAAATTGTATTGTTGACAAATCGCTCAAAATTGTTATGCTATACTTTACTATTGTTTCAATTTTTCCTCACTTCGATAGTATTTTGAGGCCAAAATATCTTATTTTAAAAGCTTTAAGCGCAATTTTGACCTTAATTTCCCAACCAACCAGCGGCCGACAGGAGAATGTAGGTTGGTGATGTCGTTAGAAATGAGCGGACGTTTTTCGACAAATTTTGCATAAATTTTGCCATTTTGTGATCTTACGGCAGCTTGTGGCAAATTTTTCGCATATTTTTTTAGACATTTTTGACAAAGCGCAAAATGATCAAATTTGCATATCTATTATTTTTTATATTGTGTTATTATAATCATGCCAAAAGAAGCTAGTGTAAAAACTGTTAAAAAGTGGGAAAAAGAGTTAGGTTGTAACTTAGAATATGACGCTAAAGCAGGTAAAGCGATAAAATTGCGATGTAAGGATTGCAAGAGATGGACAAACAGGATCCAAACTTTAAAGAATTTCTCAGACACTTGCGTAACCGGAACCCAGAAAGTTGAAAAAGATGCAGTGAAAAAGCATGTTGAAAATTGTGATGCCCACAAGGAAGCTATAAGATTGAGCAAACTGGCTGATATGGGAGTCGAAGGGTATACGCAAGAAGTTGTAGACAACACACCGATAGGAAGAGGAATGAAAAAGATGATATCTCCCTACGACAAAACATCTATGGTGATTAAATTCAACACAGCTTATTACTTGGCGAAAAATGAGAGACCATTCAGTGACTTTGAAGGCCTCCTCGCACTTCAGGGCAAGAATGGCCTAGGCGAAAAGATAACGAAAGCTTACCGTAATGACAGGCAATGTGCAGTATTCACAGAATACATTGCTGAAGTAACTAGAGACAATCTTGCAAAAGACCTGACAAATGCAAGATTTTTTTCATGCCGGAACGATGGTAGCACTGATGCTAGTGTTGTAGAGCAAGAGCTAGTCTATGTTTTGTTTTTGTCGGAAGGAGCACCGAAATTGAAGTTTTTAAGCATCGAGTCAGTGAAATCAGGTGATGCTGAAGGAATTAAAACTAGTATTGAGGAGGCTTTCACAAGAATTGGTTTAACATCCTTTACGGACAGATTAACCGGTGTAGCGGTCTGAGCACTCCCCCGATCTGAGTACTCCCCCTGTAGTTTGCGCATGCGTGAGTCAGCGGCAGCGGCTCATACGATTTTGTGTTGATCTGAATGATCCCCTCGTGCTCGATACACACACGTGCAGACGACTAATCAAAACAAGCAATTAGAAAAATATTTCTTATTACGTTGTTAAAATGGCAGCCAACGACCAAGACACTGGTGAGATTGAAAATATTGTGTCTGGGGAGACAAGCGATCTCAGCAGGGAGAAGCGTTTTAGTGAGCAACGAGAGAAATGTGAACGGATCATGTATTATTTAAGTCATGGTAAACATTTGGATGGTCTGACGAAAAACCAACAGAGAGTTGTTCGTGGCCAAGTCAAGCATTACGTTATGGATGAAACAAGTAAGTAATTTATAGTTCTTCTTTCGTGATAGTTAGATATGATTAATTAATATCGTCATTTAATAACCGTAGACGTAGTACTTTCTTCTCTATAGAGTATGATATAATATGTCGATACTGTGATTGTATCACTTGTGTATTAATTTTTATTTTTTGGATATTACAATTCAAAAGTTAATAGCAACATAATGGCACTAGGTTTGAATTTATTAAAGAATATACATTAGATTGATACTTGATCGTGATTTCTAGACAACAAGCTCTACTATACTGGTGGCAAGGAAGGGGTAAAAAAAGAAGTACTCTTGGAAATCCAGGAAGTACGAGATGTGCTAAACCATTACCACAGTAATGCAATGGGTGGACATAGTGGTGTGAGTGCCACCCTCAGTAAAATTTCTGACCATTTTCGCTGGAATGGAATGAAGGAAGATGTGCAGGAATATGTGAGTTGATATATGAAAATAAAATTTCTGTTTTTATTATACCCTGCCCCCAATTTTTTTTCATCCTGTAAGTATAATAGTACTAGTAGCCTTGTTAGCATCCAAAGAGAAAAATCTTGAACAGAGTGCATTAATGAAAGCATGTGAATTGAGCTATATACTTTTTGAATTGGAAATAAAATTCATCTTTGCTCCACTGTGTAATATCCTTTATTTATCTATATCTAGGTCAAGTCATGTCATCGCTGTCAAATGTACAGCAAGATAAAAACACAAGCGCCAGAGCTTATTCCTATTAAGGTTAAAGAGCCATTGGAGTTGGTCGGAATTGATTTAATTGGTAAGGTTTACTTCATTTAAAAAGCATTAGGTTTAGAATGCCTAGCTCTGATAAAGGGCTTTCTCAAAACGTCAGCAAATTTTCACACATTTTGGTACTTCACTACCATTTCAATTTTGGCTTATATTATTATCTACCTTCTTTAGGGTCATTACCAACAACACCAGATGGTTCAAAGTATGTGTGTACATTCACCGACTACTTCACCAAGTTCGTTGACTTTTACCCCATAAGTAATAAGTCTGCAGAGTGTGTAGCTAAGTGCATTAAAACCTTTTCCTGCAGGTAATTGATTATTTTTGAACAACTTATTGACTAGTACACATCAGATCATATTAATTACTGACTGATAAAGGCTTCATTTCTGCATGACAATATTTTTAGGTGGGGTGCTCCTGCACGATTACTGTCTGATCAAGGAAGAGAGTTTGTCAATAGAATCAATGATCAGATGTGCAAAGAATTTGGAATAAAGCGATCTATAACAAGTGCATATCATCCACAGACAAATGAACTGGATGAACGCACAAATCAAACCTTAAAACAGCGTTTGTCTAAACTGGTAAACGAACACCAAAACAACTGGTGTGACTTTTTAGAGGAAGTTGCATATTCGATACGTATTCAAAAACAAGCTACAACTAAATATTCACCATTCTATTTAATGTTTGGACGAAATCCCAATTCACCTCAAAACGTGAGTATTATGATTAATTGAATTAATAATATACTGTATCCACCTCATCTCTTATATAATTATAAATTTAGCAAGCTCTCCACCAAGAGGGACAGGGGGCTTGATGCAGGCTACAAGCTTGCTTAGCAATTTCAAACTAATATGTAATTCTGTGTACAGATGGCTGTTGTCGAGGACTGCTCTTCAGCTCCAGACCATCTTGAAGAGGAATTGGATGAGGAAGTCAAGGAAAAAATGGCAAATGCTGTAGCAACACAGGAACAAGTATGTGTACAATGTGCAATCAAAATTAATTTTGATGTTATGCAAAATTAATTTTATTACAACCTATCAATCTCATTATGTAGGGTAAAGCCAGTTCTGGTGGTTACCAACTACTAATTTCACATTTTCACTAGGGCAAACCACATTGCACTGTCAGTCTTATCATGTGCAATTAGCCCTAGTGGTAAGTAACATGTCACTGTGGCACTAGTTAACATGTTACTTGCCCTAGTGGTAAGTTATAAAAGTTATGAAGGATCATTTAAGTCTGATACAAAATCAATCACAAAATCTAGACATCTATTAAAAATTTATATACAGTGTGCAAGCCACTCCTATATACATGACCAGGCAGAAGAAACTTTCCTGTTATAATATATGTTCTTAAAATAACACATTGTTAACCCATGTCATTATGGTAACTTTTAAAAGAAAACATATGGCTTTTTATGTACTGGTAGCATGGGTTTTTTTCAGAATAAAATTCAATAATTCATCATGTTTTGTTATTCAGGTGCTTAGTAACATTGAAGTAGCACAACAGAAGCAAAAAATGCAGTATCAGAAAAGGAAGACAAAGGGTGTCAAGTCATTTGATTTGAAAGTTGGTGACACTGTCTACAAGAGGCAGATGAAAAACATTTCAAGGAAAGGTGGAAAAATGGAACCATGTTGGATAGGCCCATACAGGTTCATTTAAATTCTTTATGTATAATTAAATCAAATCCTCATTTATCTCATACCGTATAATAAAGATATCATTATGTGGCCTTTTCCTTGTATCATACCACCATCAGAATTACTCTCTAGAGACTACCAAAGTGAAAACTGTGATAAATTTGCAGTTTGTCATGTTTAATTACATAGTTGTTATTCACTTTCAGAATTGATGACATTGATACATCACAAAGGGCAACATTGATACCATTGAAAGAAAGCGCCCTTCCTTTGAAAAACAAGGTCCCATATGATCAATTGCGACCATATTGCACAAGCAGGCTTCATGATGATGATGACAGTGACAACACCTCATCCTCCAATAATACCACCCCCTCAACCAGCAATACCTCCTCCTCCACCAGCAATACTACCCCCTCCACCAGCAATACCTCCTCCTCCACCAGCAATACCACCCCCTCCACCAGCAATACCTCCTCCACCACCAGCAATACCTCCTCCTCCACCAGCAATACCTCCTCCTCCACCAGCAATACCTCCTCCACCACCAGCAATACCTCCTCCTCCACCGCCATTACCTCCACCACCACCAACATTGCCTCCACCACCACCAACATTAAAAAAAAGAAGAGAGTGAAGGGACAGTCTGAGGTGTTGCAGAGCATGCCCAATAATAATTATGAGCAGCTTAGTGTGCAAATCCTTCAAGACCATTTTTGGCTAACTGACGAACATGTTGATCATGGCCAGTGGTTACTGTCGCAACAGTTCCCTGAAGCAAGAGGGTTGCACTCAGTGCTTTCATTCGAGGGAAAGCCCAAAGTTGAGAAAGGATTGAAAGACTTTGTCCAGATTATTAATGTTGGCGGACAACACTGGGCAACTGTCACCAATATCCACTGTGAGGAAAATGCTGTGAAAGTCTATGACTCCCTCTCCTTGAATGTGACAAAGAAGCTGAAACAGAAATTTCATTCCTGTTTAGCTGCATTGCTTGGCACCACTGTATCCAAGATGTTTATCAGCTATCCACCCATGCAAAAACAGAAAGGATGTGATGACTGTGGTCTATTTGCACTTGCTGTTGCCTTTAGTTTGTTGGCTGGTGATGATCCAAGCCAATTGACCTATGACCAGAGTTGCATGAGAGAGCACCTGGCTCTATGTTTTCAAGTTGGTGAATTAGGACCATTTCCTCTTAAAAATTGTCATGTTAAATTGTAAGTATATTATGCTAATTGTAAATTTTTAAGTGTCGAATTGTAAATAGATTAGCTAATTGTAAATTATTAAATATTAAATTGTAAATAGATTAGCTAATTGTAAATTCATGCATTAAACTGATATTGTGCAGTAGATGAGTCATATTGGTCAAAGGGGATGAGTGAGACTAACTGATGTTGATGAAGGGGATGAGTGAGATCAACTGATATTGGTCAAAGGGGATGGTGAACTGACTGATGTTGTATGAAGGGGATGAGTGAGTTCAACTGATATTGGTCAAGGATATGAGTGAACTGACTGATGTCGTATGAAGAGGATGAGTGAGTTCAACTGATATTGGTCAAAGGGGATGAGTGAGACTGACTGATGTCGTATGAAGGGGATGAGTGAGATCAACTGATATTGGTCAAAGGATATGAGTAAGACTGACTGATGTGTATGAAGGGGATGAGTGAGATCAACTGATATTGGTCAAAGGATATGAGTAAGACTGACTGATGTCGTATGAAGGGGATGAGTGAGATCAACTGATATTGGTCAAAGGATATGAGTAAGACTGACTGATGTGTATGAAGGGGATGAGTGAGATCAACTGATATTGGTCAAAGGATATGAGTAAGACTGACTGATGTGTATGAAGGGGATGAGTGAGATCAACTGATATTGGTCAAAGGATATGAGTAAGACTGACTGATGTTGTATGAAGGGGATGAGTGAGATCAACTGATATTGGTCAAAGGATATGAGTAAGACTGACTGATTTGTATGAAGGGATGAGTGAGATCAACTGATATTGGTCCAAAGGATATGAGTAAGACTGACTGATGTTGTATGAAGGGGATGAGTGAGTTCAACTGATATTGGTCAAAGGATATGAGTAAGACTGACTGATGTTGTATGAAGGGATGAGTGAGTTCAACTGATATTGGTCAAAGGATATGAGTGAGACTGACTGATGTTGTATGAAGGGGATGAGTGAGTTCAACTGATATTGGTCAAAGGATATGAGTGAGACTGACTGATGTCGTATGAAGGGGATGAGTGAGTTCAACTGATATTGGTCAAAGGATATGAGTAAGACTGACTGATGTTGTATGAAGGGGATGAGTGAGATCAACTGATATTGGTCAAAGGATATGAGTAAGACTGACTGATGTTGTATGAAGGGGATGAGTGAGATCAACTGATATTGGTCAAAGGATATGAGTGAGACTGACTGATGTCGTATGAAGGGGATGAGTGAGTTCAACTGATATTGGTCAAAGGATATGAGTAAGACTGACTGATGTCGTATGAAGGGGATGAGTGAGATCAACTGATATTGGTCAAAGGATATGAGTGAGACTGACTGATGTCGTATGAAGGGGATGAGTGAGTTCAACTGATATTGGTCAAAGGATATGAGTAAGACTGACTGATGTTGTATGAAGGTGATGAGTGAGTTCAACTGATATTGGTCAAAGGATATGAGTAAGACTGACTGATGTCGTATGAAGGGGATGAGTGAGATCAACTGATATTGGTCAAAGGATATGAGTAAGACTGACTGATGTTGTATGAAGGGGATGAGTGAGTTCAACTGATATTGGTCAAAGGATATGAGTAAGACTGACTGATGTTGTATGAAGGGGATGAGTGAGATCAACTGATATTGGTCAAAGGGGATGAGTGAAACTGACTGATGTTGTATGAGGCTAATGAAGGGGATGAATGAGACAGACGATTGAAAATTGAATGATTAATCATCAACAAACATGCTCGGCCTCCTGCGGAGTCACAAGTCACAAAAAACTGTTAAAATAAGGAAAATTTGTGCTCATTTCATCTTATACTACAGAAAATTACCCACAATTACAAGAAATCCCTGTGTGACACATTTTAACAAGGCTACCTGTTACCCAAACAGTTTCTTTGCTTTAATATGCATCAAGTTTTTTGTGGGATCGTTGAGATTGGGGGAGAACTGAGCCCGCCGTGCTACGTGCTCAGTTATCCCCCTAGACAGCGCATGCGCAGTTGTTACAAGGGGAGTACTCAGAACGGGGGAGGACTGAGATCGTGACACCGGGTTGAATGTGGACGGCGCAAGTGTGAATACGGGAATTCATCGCGGACTGGGAGCATTGCTGAAAGAACGTTCCCCATGGCTCCAAGTCATACATTGCTTCAACCACCGCGTGGAACTGGCTCTGAAGGATGCTTTCAACACGACCAGCTTTTCTAAAATTGATGAAATGTTGATGAAGTTGCACTACCTTTACCAGAAGAGTCCAAAACGACTTCGAGAGCTACGCGAGTTGGCCACAGCATACGAAGGAGGAATTCCAAAACCCTCCAAAGCAACCGGCACAAGATGGATCGAACACAAGTACAAGTTGGCCGGGTAATGATCTATTTAATGCATGTTACGCGTCCTCTATAGGCACGGGTTGAGCAACTATTTATATTGGTTTATTTTGCTAACTGTGAACTGTGAACCTAATAAAACATATTTGGGTCATGAAACTACAGTAGTCTGATTGCAATGTAAATTATTTCAGGCCATGGAAATTATGGTTGAAAACTATGGTGCGTTCATGACTCATTTAGAGTCATTAGCTATTACAGTTTCACAAGCCTTAAAAAAACAGAGATAGAGGGTTTTGTGAGACAGTGGAAGCAAGCCAGCTATGTTATTCACACAGATATCTATCTTGATGTGCTGAGTCCAATAAAGCGGCTCTTGTTAGCAATGCAGCAAGAGAGACACGATCCTGTGAAACGGTTCGTCGTATCCAGGAATTTACTTGGACGATGGCGAAGTTGAAAGTTCTAATCGACGAAAGTCTTGACGAGGAAGGAAGTGTCAAGACTAGATATAAACGGCTTACGTCTCTTCTTGAGCAGAGAGAAGATGGCATCTATTATTACCAAGGGATCAAACACTCTCAGTATGAAGCATTGCGTGAGCGTATCGGAGAAAGCTACAATGAGACCATTCGTCGCATTACAGAAAGCATGGAGAAACGATTCGCCGACCTGGTCACCTCCCCTGTGTTTCAGCACCAAGTCCAGTTGTTAGATACATCGACATGGCCAACGGATGACTCTGTTTCACTTTCCGCTTTTGGAGACAAGGAGATTGAAAGCATTGCCAACCATTTTCACCAAGTCTTGTCGATAAATGGTTGCATTATTGTTGACATTCTCCCTGAGTGGCAAGCTCTTAAGGGGCATGTGATGCCCATTGTTGCCAACGACAAGTCCATGAAGTATCTTGATGTATGGAAGAAGATTTTTACAAATGCGGACGTGAAACGCGAATGCAGAAATGCCTTGGATATCATTGAAATTCTTCTAGTCACACCATCTAGCAATGCCAAGTTGGAAAGAATGTTTTCCAGAATGGCTCGGGTTAAAAGTGATTGGCGTAACCGGCTCGGCCGAGACCGCCTGGATGCGCTTCTACGTATCGAAGAGGAAGGTCCACCGTGCAAAGATTTTGATCCTAATCCTAGCATTGAAAAATGGTTTGAGGCGTCCGTTTGATGACTGACGTCATCTTCCCACAGATACCCCGAAAAACGAAGGAGACTTAACGATGGGTCTAAGTTTGCTGACCTCACCGACCTCGTTATGTCTGATTTAGAAGACGAAAGCGAGAACGAGTGGTGATGGGTTTATACGAGACAAGTTTAAATGTTTTTATACCTGCTGCGTTCGCTTATTCGTTTGTAAATATACTAAACACATGTATCTTATAGGTTGAAATTCATATTGATTTATCAAAAAAATATCATATACCGAGAAAAATATGACGCGATTTCCAGTATATAAATCTAGATTTGCTGAATTTCAGGCGATGTGAAGTAGCGGGGAAACTAAATCACGAACCATTTTTTAATATTTATTTCGAACTCTGTTCTCAATTTTTTTTGAACTGTGGACTATTTCTAGTACAGGAAAGTATGCTTTGGCTGCAAAGATTTCGAATTGCCTCCATGCAAAAACAAGTATTCGACATCCATACCAGTGTGAGATCATCTGAAGCATGCCATTCGAGGTAACTTTTAAAAGAGGGAATAATGCGGGAAGAGGGAAGGATTGAGAATATAATTACGAACATAATATACTGTGCAGACAGGAAAGCTCACGTTTTGTGATTTACTTCAAAGGATTCTGTTTTATTACTACTGTCTTTATTGTCCAACCAAACTAAAAGCAGTGTTGAGTCAAAGTTTAAGAAACACTTGAAAGGCAGATTTAATGGTAAGGCTGCAGTCATTGTTAATCCTGAGAAAGACTTTGCTTTCATATATAAAATTAAGACATCTCAGTTAACAATATCTTTTAGATATGGTGTTTGGAATAAGGCTGGATTTCCACTTCATAACTAATCTGTTATATATTCACAACTAGTGAATGTGAACCAGTTATCAGGGGTGCCTGAACCACAAGGCAGCACAACTGTCCCCACTGCCCTACACTTACAGGGGCATGCAGCTAAATGCATTGTACAAAGAAGGCAAATATTTTTAGCCATTTTTTCATTGTGTTATGGTTATAAAATTGCCAAATATGTTATAAACTAACATGTACTGCATCGTCTGCATGTCAATCAGTGTATAACTTCTCGTAACAGATTGTACTTCAATGAAGACAGTTAGGTGGCTTTTTACACTGATTTAGGTTTCAAAAGGAGTTGTGTGGCAAGTAATTGAGTAAAAGTGAAAATGCCCTTTCCCAGATTTTGCCCAAGTTTTTTCTGGCACTGCTGCTAGTTATCAAATACAGGATATATGGATATCTTGTAATTCAGAGACATTAAATTGTGCACTACAATTAAGTGTTAAAAAGTGCTTTTATTAGCTTTTATTGCTCATTGCATATGTAAAAAGTACAAATACTCTATAGTTAAAAATAACCACAAACTATTAAGGTCAACAATACTTAAAAAAGAGATAATCTATTTTTTGTGCCTCACGCCTTTTCCTTGCACCTGCCTTTTTTTTCTAGCCCGCCTTTTTTTTCCTGCCTCGCAATCTCGTTCCCCGAGCCCTGCAAATCCAAACAGAAAGCCAGAAATCCTGGCTAATACGTACTGTGCATGTGTTGTAAACATTTGTTACTTTTCGTAACTTTTCGTACTTTTTGAATTTCGAAACAAACTAGCAAACATTTGAACATAACATTATTCAGTCTTTTTTGTTTTGTTTTTCAACTTTACAAATCACAATAAAAATGTTGCTGGAAAGTATTACTCGTTCTCATAACGGATTGAAAGAAGCATTATATTGTCTGCGTAGACAAAACATGAAATTGAGGCAATGTCAGTACGAAGCAGTAAAAGCCTTAGTTGTCAATCGGAAAGACACATTTTACGTTTTGCCCACTGGATATGGCAAGTCTCTGATCTGCCAGCTTCTTCCCTTTGTCTATGATATTTATTTGGGAAGGGAAAGTAATCATATTATTGTAATTTCGCCATTAAACGCCCTAATGGTTGATCAAATAACAAAGTTATTAAAAAGAGCACATTGATGACACTTGGTTCCTTTTGGCCATGGTATTTACCACTGACCAGGCTCAATTCTGAGCCCGCTGCAGCAGCATTTTCCCCCCTGGATTTTCTAAATAATACTTCTCCCCCCTGGTTTATAAGAATTTTTTTGCTGTGAAATATAGTTTTTGTTTTTTTATATATTTTTCGCCCTGGCCTCCAATAAAGTTTTTATTTTAAAATGAATACAAGTCATAGACGCTGTTTTTTGCCAATGCGAGAACAAATATACATTAAAATGTCAAAAAAATGTAGACAAACTAAAGATTTTAACACGGACACGAAGTCACACTATATAAACGTTAGAATAAACGTTTATTCTTGGGTTTATTGCTTTATTTGATTTATAGTTTTGTTATTTATGTATTCCAATATGAAACTTTATAAATTTCTGAACTTTGAATTCAGTTTTGGCGCTATCGTAGGATTTTTTGAGGACAACTATTTCAAAAACAAAAAAGATTTCATGGCAAAAAATCTTATAAACCAGGGGAAAGAAGTGTTATTTAGAAAATCCAGGGGGGGAAATGCTGCTGTAGCAGGCTCACAATCGAGCCTGGTCAGTGGTAAATACCATGGTCAAAAGGAACCAAGTGGCGTCAGCAGAGCTTTTGCGCATGTGCAGAAGGGCGAAGTCCGCCATGTTTTTTGCTTCAAAAAGATGGCGGACAAAGTTACTGAAATGGGAGGAGCAAGTCCTCCAGGAATTATAATATAGCTCAGTGAGAAGCACCAGTGGTTATTGTGGCTCGTTGTGAATTGTTGTGGATCGTTGTGGGTCATTCCAAGTTTTAGTAATTACGATTTGCAACTGTGTTTAGGCGGTTTGGCTAATTTATTTAATCATGCAGCCCTTGCAAGCAGTTTGTGATTTTTTTGCTAATGTGGGATAAACTTCAAACATTTATTGGAATACATTTAAATCTTGGTCCAAATCCAAATGTTACAATTAACTTATTGTTTCCAATTATTGCATTTCATCATATAAATCAATCCTTTGCCAGTAATGACAAACAGCAGCAATGCTGCCAAAACAATATAACGACCACTACTCTGTAGACTGTAGTAACTAGTAATTACAAACACGGAACCAAGTTTGTATAGTCACTCGATAGGCAATGCCAGGAATTATGAGTTTTGAGCATCTATATCTCCTTTATTTTGGCTTTTATAGCAAGGTCAACATTTCACCACAATATCATAGCGCATTTCTGGTTTTGTCAAGTCTACAGGGTGTATCAAAAAAAATGTCCCAAATGTAAAATTTCCGTTTTTCAGGATATTTTGCAGAATTTGGCAATTTTTTGTGTTCCTAGAGATAGTTAAGACTTATCTGGTATACCTAGGCCAAGTTTGGTTTTTCATTAACAAAATTATGTTACCGGGGGGGTGGTTCCTTTCCACTGATATTGAGACGGCTTGCGCGCGAAAATGTGAAGCTGAAATTGAGATATTATTTAGCTGTCTAAAAGTAGGAAAGCTTTTTAATAAACTGTCAAAGTTTCAGGAAAAATAATGCAAACTGGGAGCAACGCGCGACCCCTAAAAGTGACAAATATTTCATTGCGCGTAGTGGATTAAATGCATGGTTGATTTTAGCGTGACTGATATGATGCAAGGCTGGGCAAATGAATAAATTAAAGCGAGAAACTGAACAAGAAGACGAAGCGATTTAATAACAAAATTTTTATTCTTGATGTTAATCCTCAACATTTCTACCATTTCTTTCTAAGCAAACTGCGGCTCGTCTGAGCATGGTAAACACTGAACGCCGAACCACATTTGTCTGTCCTGTCTCAAATTATCCATTTCGTTCGAAATTCTTTCTCAGTTGCAAATCGCCTACGCTACCACCGGCAAATCTAGGCGAATGGACAGACAAATGGTTCGCTGTTCAGTGTTTGGTATGCTCAGACAAGCCGTAGTTTGCTTAGAATGAAATGGTGGACATGCTGAGGATTAACATCACGAAAAAAAAATCGATCATAAATCGCTTTGTTTTTGTGTTCAGTTTCTCGCTTTAATTTATTCATTTGCCCACCTTGTATGAGATCGGTCACGCTAAAATCAACGATGCATTTAATCCACTGCGCGCAATGAAATATTTGTCACCTTTAGGGGTCGCGCGTTGCTCCCAGTATGCATTAAATTTTCTGAAACTTTGACAGTTTATTAAAAAGCTTTCCTACTTTTAGACAGCTAAATAATATCTCAATTTCAGCTTCACATTTTCGCGCACAAGCCCTCTCAATATCAGTGGAAAGGAACACCCCCCCCGGTAACATAATTTTGTTAATGAAAAACCAAACTTGGCCTAGGTATACCAGATAAGTCTTAACTATCTCTAGGAACACAAAAATTTGCCAAATTCTGCAAAATATTCTGAAAAACGGAATTTTTACATTTGGGACATTTTTTTTGATACACCCTGTATATCCAACCGCTGTTAAACCTTCACAGTTAATATCCGCTAAAGTAGCTTACTTTTTATTTTCCGCCATATTGATTTTTTTGTATTGTATCGCAACATTCCATAATACACCAGCAACCAATCAAAATCATTTCTGATTTCGATTATCCCAGAGCCTTCGTTTTCTCACCAGAGGAATCGCGGGCTCGGGGAACTAGATTGCGTGCCTTGCACCATTTGTCACGCTTTTTTACAGCGCTTTTCTATTTTTATATTCAAGACACTTATACTATATACAATACACTTATACTATATATATACACTTACACTAATCTTTTTTAAATTTTGGTCTTCGTATTCCTCCGAAGTCCGGACAGACGAAGGTAAGAGTTCCTTACTAATATCACACTTTAAACCGAATAAATTTCATCATTATTTAAAGAAAAAAACAAGACGCCTGGTTTTGCGAGTTTAACTCCAGCGTGCCGCGCACGTGTCAGTCTTCAATATAAAGCTTCTGAATATAAATAAACACTACAGTTCATACTCATTTAAGAAGCCTTGCAAACCTAAATGTTATTCCATATTCAGACAGCAGATCAAGCTTTCAAAGTATTGAAGCGTTGTGAACGTAAATGTTGTTCGACACTCAGAAGTTCAAAACCGTTGTAAATGTATAAAATAAACCACATGTTTATTCCCCATGGTATGTCTATACCAACAGACATGACTTTCACTTTGTCTTACACTTTGGAATTTGCGCTTATATTAAAAGCTTTTGTTAAACATCCAATAAACATTGAAATGGATATTTTGCATTATGATGCTGAATTGATTTGATTTAGGTTTTATCACGCATACATTAGCATGTAATTGCTCTATTCTCCGAGGTGGTAGTGTAATTGATAGTTGTATGTGGTTGAAGCTTTTTGTTCAAATTTACAGTTCTGTTAGAAAATATTCTATGTGAATAGGATGGAAGTTATAAATAAAGTATATATTCGAAACAAAGTAAAAGCATTATTTAAATATAAAAACTAATTGTTCTATTGTGATTTGTAGTGAATTTTTGGATTCTTACATCTTTTCCCGACTTTTTCATAAAATGCAACTGTATATTTATTATTAAAAAAGCATGATGGCATGAATATCTGTGACAACAGTACATTCTACTTTTTTAAGAGAGATAATGAGCCATATAAATGTAGGTCTTATATTAGAATTAATTGTAAATTGTATTGACTTTGTTCAAAAAGCAATAAATATATTGTTTCATTAGATTATGGAACTTGACGTGGGAAAAAGTAGTGTTTGACTGGGTAAATATTGGTAGTTAAATATGCATGGAAAGTACGGGTTAACCATTATGTAGCAGTGCTGTCATTGACAAGTAAAATTGTCAGGTGTCTGATGGAGTAAAATAATAAAGTACAGTACTGTACACCAGGATACAATGTGACTGGGTAGGATGACTGGGTAACCAGATGGCAGGATATCAGTGCATCATCAGATAGCAATAATATTCAAGAGATTCAATCAATTCACTTCATGGATCAACAAATGATGTTTATATAATTTTCAACGACTTTATTTCTGATTTTGAAAAATATCACCAGAATGCAAAATTATTAGAAAATATAATATTAGTACTCAGTAAATAACATGAAATTGATATATTGACATAGTGTATTGTTCTATCTACATGTTTATGACTCTGAGCTTTGTTTCAAATGCTTTCTCAGCCCTTTCTTTTTTGGTTGCTTCTCTCTAATCTTATATTTTGATATATAGTCTCTTGAGAATGCTCTCACCTTCAAAAACAGTTTGACAATGTTTTCAAGACATAACTTCTGGGTATCACCTGATGGGTTGACCCCAGATGACAATACAATATTTTGCCATAGCAACTTTACAATTGGCAAGGGAAGCGTTGTATAGCAGATAGCATCAACAGGAATGTTTTGAATGACCACCTTTGACTTGTCAACTTCCTTTCTAAAGCATATTTCAGCCTCCAGTAAAATTCTCATTAAATCCTCACAAGGTGTTACAAGACCACCTCTTGTCCGAGCTGAAATGTAACTGTTTTCTTGTTCAGATTTCAAACTTTGTAACAAGCCTTGAAGTTTATTGTTTTCCTCTTTATATTTTGATGCTTGAATTAATTTTGAAATGACATACCCTGATATATAGCAAAGAGGGCCATGTTCAATTGGCTCTAATTTACAGTCAGATGTAGATTCTGTCTCTCCCTGCGAAACATTTTGCACATTTAAAAATCCAACTAAATGGTCTGGAATGTGTATCATGACAAGGTTTGCAACTCGCGAATCCGTACAGTTTAGCAATTTCGTTGACTCTATCATTAATCCATAGGACTCGAGAAGCTTGTCTTGATTTCAGTTTCGAGAAAATTTTGTGTATAAAGGGAACGCTTCATCATATAATTCTTTGGACGCTGTAACCTTTTTCACAGCAGCGTTTATATTGTCCCCATAGAGATTCTCTTCAACAATGTTTTTTTTATTGTATCAACAATCAAATTTATGGTATCAAATTCAAGCGGTGTTGTTGTCATTGAAGGAATTGAAACACTATCGCCATGTTTCGAATTAGTGTGCTTCGTCAAACTGCCTTTTGACTTGCATACTTTGCCACATTTGGAACAGGGAAATGATTTCAAGCCTTCAATTTTATTCACAACTTCTACAAATTCCTTTTCTACTCCTTGCTCCTCAGTTTCTAATAGTTCAAGAGCGATATCTATGTTGTAAAAAAGAGGTTTGTCGGGCATAATATCCTCTTGTCCTCTCCTCGTTAAAGACACAGGCACAAAATTGCATGTTTTTTCCATTTCCTTGCTTGAATCTTGCTCTAAAACCTCCCACATTTCTTGTTCTTCTCTCAATTTCTCCTCCGCATCCATGGCAAAAGATCTTATGGCCAAAAAATATATCTAAACCTCTTAAAAAGCTGGAAACCTATGTAATTCTATACTATTTGCCCGAGGCGATGCACACTATCAGTCACGTGATTTTTTTGTCCTTTGATGCGCAACATATTACCACCTCCCTTTAAAGTTTGCCGGCTATCCAAACCATCTCACCTCTATTAACTGTGGTCCCATTCATGAGCTTCACCACCACAATAATGCTTCCACTTGCTGCCTTGCTTGAATTGGCTCTCGCTCTCTCTTTGTTGATCTACTGATTTTGGAACATTCTGTTTCTTTGCACCTTCTCTCTGCACAAAATTGACAGGCTTTTGATTGTTGTCCTCTCTTTCTATTTTCTTCAGTTGTTCACTTGTGGTCTCACTTATATGAAGGGACTCTATAGCTGGGTGCAATCTTTCTCACGGGACAGCCTGGTCCTGGCCGCACTGTCCCGACAGCCAAGAACCAGATGGTCTCTCATCTTCTATTGTTCCAAAGTTACATGGCTCAGCTAATTGCCTGAGCTTAAACAGAAACTGGTCAATAGTTTTATATACTTGCTGTTCAATGTTTTGGTTCTGGTGCTGGAATCTGGTATGTTGCCATGCTTTTTTCTTTAAGGTTTTGAATCAAAGTTTTTTATCCGAATTCAAAAAAATCCAATAAGGCAGCCTACAGGGCCATGTAAATCTTCAAAATATTTGCACTTTTAACGTCGTGTTGCGATGTTTTTTTTTTTAAAATATATCCACACAGCCTCAGTTAAAAGTTTCCACACCTGACACCATGTTTTCATCTTTAATAAACCCTAAAATAACTATCCTACAAAGTCTAAAGTTTGTGAATGTTGTTTATATATATACAGTGTCTCCGTTGACACACCACACCGCAGGCGATACCGGTACACATAGGTTATACATATCATAACAACCACACACTAGGGGATTTAACCATCATGGTATCAACGTCAATGTGAATTATTGACTCAAAGTTCACACGGGTCACAACATTTGGTTAAGTTGCACTCATTCTTAAATAAAATAACTTAAATGGTGTTAATTTTTAACTTTTTCCTAAATATAGCACTAAAGAATAATAATACAACTGATGTAATCACTTACCAACACTATTTGACGTTATAGACTCTAAAACCTTGGAAAAGAACAAGGGAAAGTTATCTTTGCGTTGTTGAGCCTTGTCCGCCATCTTTGAAATAATTACCTATGTCACATTGTAAGTTAGGCAATAATATTGCATTAATTACACTGGACAATTTGATTGACTAATTTACTTAGGCAATAAATGGAGAGATAGATGACAAACATGCTGGAGAGATGACTTAGGCAAAAATCTTAATTTTGAAAAAATATGCCTTAAGCAAAAAAGTTAGCAAGGTGACATATGGTAGTCGAAGGACTTGACATGAAATATTAACAATATTTTGTTATTGCTCTTGAATCTCAGTGCTTCGTGTAATATTGCCGTGGTTAACTGTTTCAATCTGGCTTTAGCAGTCACAATTATCTCATCTAGGGTCAAAAGCCCTTGGTGGCCTCTTAGAGGGGGTTGGACGGTTGTGTTAGACAAAGGCATTGGTTCCCTTGAAATTCAAGCCCTTTAATTTTTACTACTGTAGACTGCTTCACAGTCAGACAGTAATAAAGTGACAACTTTGCTAATAGTCTCGTCAGACATTGTTAATTGTTTGTGTAGAAAGTTGTGGAAAAAGCACTGTGTTACCTTGAATGGTCCCTACAGGCACAGTTTAGAGATATACAGTTGGGTAACTCTCAGCGGAACCCTTTGATGTTGCTGTCCCTCAATTCCATGCGCTCACGCCATTTTCCACGCGCCATGCAAACTGCAAAAAACCGTGTCAGACTGTGTCGCTGGCTGAATTTATATACAAATTGTTAGCAAAACAGCGTTCGAACACTTAAAAATGCTTATTTTACAAAGGTTGTTTAAGCTATGGAGATTTGAGGAGTAAAATTTTGCAAAAAAAATAGTAAGTGCTTTATATCTTTTTCTTTCGTTCAGTAGAGAAGGTCTTTTATGAAAAATTGCAAAAAAAAATTGATCCAATTTCATGCCTTAGCACAAACACAAACAATAAATATGGTATTTTTTTATTTATCTTCATATAATATCTGTCTGTCTATGAAAATTCCTGTCAAAACCATGAAAGTATATATGATAATCTTCCTAGTTCCTATGGTCATAATATTATGGTTATAAAACTTATCCCGTCATGAAATGCACTAGAATGGATAAGCCTACTTACTCAGCACTCGTTGGAGTGTTTGAAAATTTGCATTATATTGAAGTTTGCGATGCATATTATAATATTCGCGACTATTTATAGCACATTATGTTTGTTATGATTAGCATGGTTTTGTAAAATTCTTGTACGCCTAATGCATCTTACGCAAAGCAATGGAAATATTTCTCTTTATTTTATTTAAGGATATTGTTTAATTTGTGTTAAATCTACCATTGCTATTATAAGGGGATAGTATATGGGAGTGCAAAGTGTGTGTTTTGAAATACGACCCTCGCCAGCTCTGTTAATTAGCGGAATCTAGTATGTCTTTCCTGGGCATTGTCATGAACCCTAACATGAGCCGAAATAATCAAAACTCCGATATGCCGATTTCAAAAATTTTTCTCAAAATTTTCCAATTTGGACTTATGTTTGAAAAATCCTAGATCGCCCCTGTCAAATACAAATATAAATTGGAAGGTTTATTCCATAAATAGAGCTAAGGGGTTAGGAAGAAACGATGCTGTGTTGTTTATATATTGATACATCTCTTACATGAATATATATTATGTCGATAGCAAGTCGATACCTGATATTCTGCATACAGTACATAAATGATACTATACAAAACAGACATTTTGTGCAGTAATCAAATCATTTTGGCGGTATACAGTATTGATTATAAGTATATTGTTTTGTATCAATTTACGCGTCATAGACATAATATATATGCACCATGGTTTATTTACATTATTTACAACGCAACTATTTTGGCTATTCTTCTGAAATGACAGATAAATTATTGCCATCATATAAATGTAGTGAATGTAGTCGCAGTTGTTTGATGAAGAAAAGAGACTAAATTGAAAAAATCCTTGGACCATCTGTGCACCATCCTTGGCAACCTCGTACCCAGGGTCTTTACTCGTGGGGGGGAGTAAAGACCGTGGTCGGGGCTGGTCACGTGTCCCGCAGATTCTGCAGGGTAAATTTAATTTTGCCTAAGGGATGGAGGCAGAGGCGAGCGTTGTCACGTTGGAAAGTTTTAAAACATTCACGAATTTTTTGTTGCGATCGTTAAATAGAATGAAATACACATTCGGCCAAAATATGAACTCAAATATATCAAAAAACCTAACCGTTACAAACACGAAATACAGCAAAAATTTGTATCGTGCCCAAAATAGGGCAATTCTGCA
Source organism: Dendronephthya gigantea (assembly GCF_004324835.1). Lineage (NCBI taxonomy): Eukaryota > Metazoa > Cnidaria > Anthozoa > Malacalcyonacea > Nephtheidae > Dendronephthya > Dendronephthya gigantea. Next base: position 251,129 of record NW_021163054.1, read on the forward strand.
TGACGCTGAAAGTTTTTTTGGGGAAAAGTTGCCTCAAAACGACAGCCTTCCGAACTTGATATGCGCGCCATGTGAACGAAGGCTAAACAATGCCGTTAAATTTAAAAAGATTGTTGAGGAAACCCAGCGCGTATTATGGGGAGACGTCCGTGAAAAACGCTGTATCGATATTTCACCGTCGATTCAAAAACCACCGACCAAAGTCCGTTCAACCTCTTCAACCGAGAGTTCACGTCGACGCAGCTTAGACTTCAGTACTGCCACTGGCGAAAAAACTCTACACGAGAAACCAGATAGTCATGTAGGAGTTAGGCCTTTGCTGGTAAGTACCACTTTTGTACCATATTGCTGCTTTACTATAGTGAATTGAAACACATTTTTACCATTCTGAATATTTTGCGCAGTATTATTAAATGATTCATTCATGCATGTCGAAATGTCGACTATGATCACTATTTTCAGATAGTATCATATTTCTTAATCGTAAACATAGACAATATTTTATTACAATGCCTATTAAAACGCTACAGTTCATTTTATACAAGGCGTGTAATGCCAGCTAGGTTTTTAGTGGTAATATATCATCATCTGACCAGCCCAAAATAAAGACCCATACAGATTTGGGTTTATCTGCCTCATGTTGATCAATTTTAATATTAAGGATAATCAAATCTTGGTTGAAGCACATAAAGAGCTGATTGAAGTTGCCAGAAGAAGCGATGCTTCTGTTTTGAGGGAAAGAAGCTTTGATGGCCTTTCAGCAGAGGATTGGATGTCAAAGGTGCTTGATGAGTTAGTCTCTAGATCTCCATTTGCACACCAAATTCTGTCAACTTTGGTTGAAAGCACCATTTATCCCGAAAAGAAATTACCTGCGGTCTGCCTAATTTATGGGATAATAATGTTCCTAAGATGCCATGAACTCAGCAGAATTCAAAGGATCAACTCGGTATTGTTGATAGAAGGCCAAGCACCTGTAAATGTAAGCTATTCTTTTATAGTTCATATAATCTTCCCAAATTTTTAGTAACCTTTATGACCTGCCATTTTCATTGCAGCATTTTCATCAGCATGAATACAGTACTTAGATTGCTGTTGTTACCATAATCAGCATGGTATTGTGTTATTGTCCCTATCAAGTGGGGAACCTCCCCCCCCCCTTGACAGAATTCCAAGCTGCTAGCAGGCTAAATACTCACACATATACATATAACAATTTTAGCTCATTGCTCATCTGCATAAATATGGTATATGCCTCGAACCAAAAATGAAGTATCAAATATTGGATGACATTGGCACACAATTTCTTACCCATGCAGCAAAATTGGTACAGTCTGGCCACAAATTTGTCTACGTCCTGGACAACATTGATTGGAAGGAAAGGTACATGACATGAGACATATCCAAAACAAGAGTGTACATGCAGTGGCAACAAGCATTGTATTCAACCGTGTTTCAGACAGAGGATTACCCGACTCTGGACCTCAGCAAAGCCTGAAGGATTGCAATGTCCATCAGTTGGTGGATATCAATCCACCAGAGTTGGAGGCAATTCGAAGCCGGTATAGAATACTTGTTGCCAAAATTTTGTTTCAATACTTCCCTGCTTTTTCAACGTTTGAACATTTCATACCGAAGAGCACTGAATGTATGTATAAACAGGAGATGTCAACAAAGTCTGATGTTCTGACAATGCCAATTTTATTAAAAGATGAAAAGAAATACTCAGACTGCGTAGATGTCCTAGACCAACTAGAAAAGTGGACTCATGATATCTACTCAGCTGCTGGAATTTGTGTATCAGAACCTGAATCTTCAAGTGATGACCCTCCTACAATCGGAAGCAGGTCAAGACCAGACCAACCTACATCCCATGTCCCACCTACTGCCTCTGATGCTGATCCATTGCGTGGCGTGATGTGAAAATACCATGCTTTGGTGATCAACTTTCTCGCGTGCAATTTGCTGGAGCCAAGGATTTAAGGTCTGGTTGTCATGCGGCCAAGCAGAGACTGGATCATCTGTATCCATTTTGCATCATAGATTGGCATACAAAGTGAAGTTTTTTAAAGGTATGTGTAGATATAGTAGAAAAATTGGAAACGCGAAAAACTGACCAGTAATTTGCACAACAAAAGCTGTAATATGAGGAGTTTGGGAACAAAGTTACAATTAGTAATCCATGATATTAAACCAAAAGTATTTCAATATTGTTATTGTTGTGCAAAAGATGGGAACACTTGTATATATCACTTGCAGTATTATCCAATTGCTGATTTACAGTGGTGTAAATTGTGGGTGTAAAAAGACACATTATTATGCCTCAAAATGATTGTTGTGAATTGTATAATTAACCCTATGCTAATTGTTCCATGACTCACTTTACTTGTTCCCTACATCCAATGTCTTGTTACTGGTATATTAGGTCACTATCAGGATTTTGCCATATGTTCATATATATCTTTGTTTAGACGGTTTTCAAAAACTAAAAACTCAGGAAGGGAGAGAGGCACGCTGAGATTTTTCTGAGAAAAACTGAATCGGAGGAATGTTACTGTTGATGTGAAACACTATGAGGACTGTGAGCAGCTGTTCTTCAGTGTTGGTAAGAGCTTTGTTTTTGAAGCCCTTTTGGAATTTTTCCAAATGGATGATACAAAGCACAAACCAACAGCAAACAGTCCTCATAGTGTTTATGTCTTCAAAGAAGATTACCAGAAAACCTACATCAATGAAGTTCTGGACAAGTTTCTGGATGAGTTTATATTCCAACCAAAAGATACAGATGTTTTAGATGGTGTTTGGAGCTACTCTGTTTCATTGGTAAAGTGCTTCATGGTGTTAGCAGACTTCAAGGATGCTGTATCTAATGGAAATGGTGAATATATTGCAACATTGAGGAAACAGTTATTGGTCCATTTCTTTGCCACACCCGGATTCAATGAATTTGCAATCGAAATGTTGATAAACATACTGCAGTGTGAAGTGTTGCTGTCTGAAGCAGAGGCCCATTAGTGCAAGTGGGCTGCAACAGTGAACTGGAAAGGAGGAGCTGGTAAGAACATTGAGATTGACTTGTTTTAGGTGAACCAAAATGCAGAAATTAAGAAATTGGTTAGATCAATGGGTGCGAACAAAACAGAAAAGGCAATAACAAGAGCGAGTCAGGCAGCAGGTGGCATATCAAAGATTGTAGCAGCTTTTGAAGAACAGGTACAGATGCCTTTTAGATCATCCTCCCACTCGCATAAGTCTTCAATTAATGATGAAAAACTGATTGGTAATGACCTAAGAAGTTTACGGCCTTTCAGAAATGAGAATGGAAGAACATTTGAGACATTTCCAGGGATATCACCTGATCCAAACCATGCTTTTGACGCAAATAAGTTCAAAGAGTGGATTAATCGTCACAAGCGTAATCTATTAATGCACTATACTGTTGCTGAATGTGAGAATGATTCAGAGGATGAGGAATTATAGTCCTGTAGAAAATAGGAAACTAGCTAATATAGATTTAGATATAAATGAAACAAGATACATACACAGGATACACCCTTCTGATTCTGAGTGCTAGAACAATTTTAAAAGATTAGACTTTAACAGTTGCAACACACTAGGGTATTACAGTCATGCACTGTTAAAAATAGTGAAAAAGAAATCAATAGTAGTTGAATCAAGTCAGACAATAAAGTCTACTTGAAAAGTGACTATTAATTACATCTTGATTTACAGTCAATTTCACATAACTTTTTCCAGGTATTTCTAAGTCAATTCCAAAGTTCATGAATTAATTGCAAACTTGTGAAGTACAACACATTGGCATTGGCTTTTTATCAACTTAACTTCACACCAAATGTTGTATAACAACTGCCTGAGATAGCAACCATAGGAACTCTTCATACTTCAGGCCATCTATTTTAGGCAGTTGTTATACCATATTTGATGAGAGGTACCTAAATAATTTGGTGTATATATTTACTATATAAAATTATTATATATGTTGCTGAAATGCAAGCATTGGTTTATATTGTAAAATACAGTTTCCTAATACAAAAATTTGAACAATTGGAGTTGTTCCACAGTTTCACATACCCCACAGCATATGTCTAATGGCCTACTGAATGATACTGACAATATCTTTCAGTTCACTGACTTTAATTAATAGTAAAATGTCTAACAAAATTCATGCATACTGTCCTGCATTCATACTCTGTTCTTTCCAGTGTGACATCAGGAAACATTGCACAGTCTTTACAGAAGTGACTTTCCCTAAAAAATAAGGTTTCAAAAAAAAATGTTGAACCTTTCCAAATAGCATAGATTCCTGTAAGAGCTCAGTCAGGTCACATTAATTTGGTTGCACTATGTTAAAAAGTTGCATTATAAATTCATAAAATATGCCACTGAAACATTTGTTCAAGTTTTAACAAAACACTATACTTACCAAGTTATAAGTTCATTATATGAGTTTTATCAACTACAATTGCAACGACGCTTTCTTGATTATTAAGAGCAATTCATGTCCAAACGTGTCAATGTTTGTCAATGGACAAAAACGATCTTTTTCATTACACAAAGGTCCGGAGAATAGTTGTTCGGCTGCTTCACGTTAATAAATTGTAGCTTAATTGCGCATTGCATCAAGAAATTCAATGGTCTGCCGCAGCAACACTTCTTGATCTCCAGTTTAGCAATAAATCGCTATGCATGTTGACTTTGATGAACAGCAACACTGGCAAGATGGAAACTTGAGACTTTCCATAATACTACTAGCCCATATATAATACACACATAACATCAGGGCAAATAATTTCTTTTGAATTTAAAATGATATCGGCATACAATTCACGCAATTTCCAAGCAAGTAAAAACTTAACCACAATGTACAAAATGTTACAATTTAATCAAACATGGCGAAAGGAAAAACTTTCTAAGCTATGTGGAAACATGTAATTTGATACTTTGCTCTCACCCCCTATGGCAACGAATTTTCCAAGAGCCACGTGACCAGCCCCGACCAGGGTCTTTACTCCCCACGAGTAAAGACCCTTGGTACGAGGTTGCATCCTTGGATCCCTAGTCTTGACGAGTTCCTGCAGTGGTGCTGTAATTTTAGAAATTTTGCTATAAAGTTTGTCATGGCAAGAAGTCTCTGTAAATTGTGTTTAGATGTTGGTCAAAATTGCTCATGTACTGTTTGATGAAAGACCCCTGGTGCGAAGGTCACCCCGAAAGGAACAACCGTGAAACAATTTGTCCAAATGGTGTATTACACGTCTTAAAAAGGAACTATCCTCATCGAGAGGCACTTGCCAGAAACCTGAAGTAGCATCTTGACGTTCTTCTTGATAATGTTCGCGTAGTAAGGGTTTGTTCAAATCGTGATGGTCTATGCAAATACGCAACTTTCTAAATTGTTTCTAATTTAGATTTATCTTGTGTTGCATAAACTTGTTGACATGTTACACATACACGAGGTGAATAGATCTCATCCACCATGGGCCGGTTGTTCGAAAGGTGGATAAGTCGCTATCCAACGGATAAGTCGCTATCCAACGGATAAGTTTTATCCAGCGTGTGATTTGCGTTGCACGAAGCTTGGATAACTTTATCCAGCGGATAAAAATTGCTATATACCGGATAAATTTATCCAAGGTCTGGAGGTGGTTTAAATCCACTATCCAGTGGATAAATTCAAAGATACAAGGTAACACTGTAAACATTTATATAAAATAGGACAAAATGCCATATTCCTGTTACTGTGTTTCAACAAACTAATACACATCATGATTGTATTCACTATTAGAAATGTTTTCGAAGTGCAATTTGTCGCAGCAGCGTTTCACGTTGCCTACACATTCTGTTCCGAGCGGCGATTTTTTGGAGATCCTCGCATTTATAACAGGCGGTAAATTTACTATACGCTTCTAATCAGTTTATAAACGAGAATATGCAAAGAAAGATTCAGCCTATTCCAAGGAAACTTGCTAATATCTAAGTAATTTCATTCACGAACATTAAAATAGTGTTCCTAAATTTGCTATGGAACCGAATAGCAAAGCGTTGCATGGTCAAGGAATAAAATTGCAATGTGTTTAATTAATAAAATCACTATGATGTGAAGTGCAAAGTCTTCCAAATCACTTGTTCAAGTCTTTTCCATTCAGTAACTATACTCGAGAATTCGTAATGATTATGAATTCAATGTTGTAAATGCTTAGCAACAGCTGACGTTGTGGTACGAAATTTCAGGATAATCCTGTTTTCTTCCGGTAAATTTTAACATATCTATTGGATAGCTATCCACTTCACTATCCACGCTTCGTGCAACGCGTTTTTATCCAATGGATAACTATCCACTGGATAGCAGATTTATCCGTTGGATAGGACTTATCTGTTGGATTAGTTATCCATCTTTCGAACAACCGGCCCAATGCCTACAAGGACCAGCATGCATACAAGTATTATATTGCAATAATGCTAGCAAAAAATCTGGTCTGTGTATGTGGCAATGGCATGGTGACTAGTGGATATGATCTATATAAAAAGTACTGTAGTTACTTTTATTGGGCTCCTCAGATGGCAACCAAACATCAGGTAGTATGGAGTGTATTTTGTAGACCCATGCTTTTGGGTACGGATGAAGCAACCTCATCCATATATTGATCCCAGTTATCCTGGCTTTCATTGACCAGCTTCGATATTCTGATCTTCAGGGTTAGGACATACTTGTACCCAGCTGAGGCTGTAGGGAGTGGTCCTTAAACAGAAAAACACGTAATTAATTAGGACTTGGAATAAAAAACAATAATAAAACAACAATAAATTATATGTATATACCAATAAGATCCATTCTCTCCAATACCAAAGGTTCATTGACCTTAATTGATTTTAATTCTGGAGCTTGTGTCTTTATTTTCTCAAATCTTTGGCATCAATCACAAGTTTGACACTGATAAGATGGCTAGAAATGTTATTACATAGATGTTACTACATTATTATGATGTAACCAATAAGATATATATGATTTGCAAAATACATGTATATCAGGTTGTCCATTATTTAACATTTTACCAGATTTTTTGAATTGCTAGAAAATTTTATGAGCATTTCCTACATTCTCATAAGTTGTACAAGGATCTACAATGTAATGCATCCCTTAGTGTGCAAGATTGGAACTTGTTGGAACTTTTTACATAAAAAAAAATGAAAAGCCATTTTGTTATTAGTTAAATTAGTTAATTATTTTGAAATACTTAATTGTATTGTTGTAAGTTTATGCCTGGTGAGTAAATTGACAGAGTGGGTAACTACACCATTTGCAGTTAAAATTCGTTACTGGTCACATGATTTTGGTATTATGTTAAATCAAATGCGTGATACGTGAAATAAAATTCACAAAATGTTAAGTCAAATATGCAGATTGTCAAATTAGCTGCGCAAAATGTCAATGCAAATTCCCTAATCGCTAATTCAAATTCAAATAACATTAAAACTTTTGTGCAAAGAATTAAATCTTGTTTGCATGACATAAAACCAAATTTGCTGTTTATCAAATCAAATACCCATTTGGTCAACGAAATGAGTTAATTAATTCCTTGCTGGCTTTAAAAACGATGGTTGGTGGCAGAGCAACAGAACCGAAACAAAGCATGGCAAAGTACCCAAAATATGACGATGCAACAAAACGATGAGTGATACAGCGCTTTTTGGAAGGAGAAGATGGCAAGTAACCGCAAGAGAAAATGGTATTCCATTTTCAACCGTCCGCTCGTGGGTCAAAAAGAAACAGACAGAGGAAGCTGCTGAAGAAGCTGGTAGAATTGTCGAACGAAGGCCGCGTGGAGGTGCTCGCAGGGTTAAAATTACAGAAGAACATAACCAATTCTTAAAGGAACAAATAAACGATAACCCCTGCGGAGACCATAATCGACACAAATCCTGGGGTGCAAGTGATACGTTTGGGCCCATACAGTCCTACATTGAGTGGTATCGAAGCGTGTTGGTCAGTCCTCAAAAGTACAATAAAAAGAGAGATATCGGCATGTCAACGAGAGGTATTTGTAGCGCCCCCAGGAATAACCCAAGCTGCCCACAGGCTGCAGATAATGACGGAAATTGCACATGAAGCAATTGCAGTCAAACTGGATCAAATGTTGGTTATGCGCTGCATAACACACTGCCAAAGGCACTGGCTGACTGTCATGGACTTGGGCGATTTGCCGCTAGGAAATTGCGGTGCCCGCGCCAAGTTTGGCACTGCATTATATTCTGCCTGTGAGTTTGTTTGTTCGCATCAATACGTTTCCTTAATCGCCTAGTATAAATTCCCTGCACATGCTTGGAATTTATTCCTAATTTACTATTAATCTTGTTGTACGTTTGCCGAATTCCTTTTTTCGAGGAAAGTTTTTTTTTAATCTCAATCTCAAACTCCAAGAATTGCGTGTATCTCTGGTTTTATGCACCCAAGGGCAAAAATGCCACCATTCGATTCAGCGTAAGAAATTATAATTACAGGTCTTAAATGTGTTACTAAACAAGAGTATTTGCAGCGATTTATGACATTTGAAAGACAAACAAAATTGTATTGTTGACAAATCACTTAAAATTACTATGCTATACTTTACTAGTAATAGTAAGTTTGGTCTTTCCGTCTTTGATATCTTTCATATCGTTGGTTTTCTCTTTTAATTTTCGTCCTTAAATAAATAGATCGGTGTTACATTACGATTTATTTTATAGTACTTTGAGCCAAATATATTCTTTTTTGAAGGTTTTAAAGTATAGTTTCAATAAGCAAACTTGATGACAAATCTCTTAAATATATGAAACGAATTTAAAATGCAGTACGCTTGATCCTTAATAACTTCTGTATCGTTGCTTTTCTTGTTTCCGCCTCTACACCAGTTTATTCGGCTTACGTTTCTCTTCATTTTGATAGTATTTTTAGCCTAAATATTTTATGTCTGAAGATTTTAAAACGGCGCAGTTTGAGTGGGCGTATTATCTCTGGGCGAGCATTGCGGGCACTGCATTTTAGTACTGTGTCTGGTTGACATTATGCTTTGCGTGTATTTGTGTAACGATTTGTTGTAAATATTCTACCCGTATTTGTACAATTTCCACATATTTTGTGCATTGTTGATTTTGCTGTGTGAATTATATGGTATTCAATAAACCTCAAAATCGCCGCTGTCAATAATTTATACGTTGTCTGCTTGCTTTAATACTTTATAATTTTGATTGGATATGAATAAAAAATGGTTTGACTTTATTCAAAACTCATGTGATGTATTTTAATTTACATTTGATCTTATTTGAATTTAAAATAGCGATTAGGAAATTTGCATTGACATTTTGCACAGCTAGTTTGACAATCTGCATATTTGACTGGACATTTTGTTAATTTTATTTCACGTATCATGCATTTGATTTAACATAATACAAACATAATTTAACCAGTAATGAATTTGAACTACAAATGGTGTAGAACTTAAAAATGTTTTCAATTCTTATGAAATTTATGTTTCAGAGATAACAAAATCAATGCTAACCTTGTATAGTCCCTTCAAAATTTGCTTAACTCCAAACAAACAAAAGCTTGAATTTGAGGTAGGCAATCTAATCCTATGGCCTACATTGCATCTCCCAATCTGAAGCTTTTGTTTTGCATGCACTCAGAAAAAATTGGCAAAGGTTTATTATCTAGGTATAAAAGTGTTGCAACCAAAATCATACTTATATATGCCTTTTTTGTCTGGTGATGTGGTGCAATAATAAAATTCCTGCTTAAATACAGTTCATTCTAAGACAAGTCATGTGTTCAGTACTAATTTTGTAGTAACACTCCCTCCTCATTACATGAGTAGATTGAATCAGGATTATTTTTAAATTCTGCATAATTTCTCCTGATGAATTCAACCTGAGAGTTGACAACATCTTGGTCAAGATATGCCCTCATTTTTTTTAAGTAATTATGCAGCACAAAGCATGCATACACTACCTTTGAAATTGTTTCGAATTTGAAGTCCAATTTGCGAGTAAGTATGGCCTTGCTAGATTTTCACCGCCCAAATGCACATTCAATAGGATTTCGTGCAGCTCTCAACATGTTGTTGAGAATGAAGGAAGTAATTGTTAGGCTGGATCACCTATAAGGTAGTTGGGAACCTTAGCCTTTCCTCCAACTGGGATCTGAAAGTTGGTTGGCAACTTATTTCCCCTGAGTTTCATATTGATTAAAGAGTTTGTAAAAACTTTTGCATTGTGGACGCTTCCTGGCCACATGCACTCTACATCTATGAAGCAGCCCCTGTAGTCACATACAGCTTGTATGGATAACGAATGATGCTGTTTGTAGCAAAAAAAAATCTTGTACAACCAAATGGCTGGTTCATTCCATATTTTTCCTGTTTAGTCCAGATGGCTTGACAGACCTCAGTTACAACAGCTTAAGCAGTGTTTATTGCAACCCCTAATGTATTTGCTGTCATTCCCAAAGAGCCTGTATCTTTAAAATAATAAAATCTTAATGCCAATATTTTTTCAGCACACAATGCCCTGCAGTTTGGAGAGCTAGGATTTGGTGTAATGTATGGGCTCAACTCTGCTAATAGATCCATAAAAGATTTCTTGGCATTCAGAAGTTCTTTTTCAATTTTCCTCCGGAGCTATTTCATTCCACATATTCTCCCACCATAAATCAGTACAGCCTTTTTCATACCAGCATCTGCAGGGTCATCTCTTTAAGAACTTTAACCTATGACAGGCTAGTTTTTCACAAACATAGTTTCGTTTTCTTGCAATGCTGGTGATAAGAGGTTTCACCTCCCCCCCCCCCCCAGTGGTGTCCAGCATCCCTTTAAAGAAAAATCTTGTATTTGACATATGAGTTGTGAATACTACAGTTATTATATTGAAACTATTGATTTTTGAATATGTGAGAAAGATTAAATCATCAATACAGCAAGTCATCATTTAACATAGAGCTGTGATCAAAAATCATTGCCTTGTTTGCCTGCCAGAAAGTGATGAAAAATATTAACATAATTTACTTGTCTATTTTTTGTCTTTGTTAGGTAATCACACAATTGCTATTGTGAAAGGGCACAAGTCTTTTAGAAAAATCGTGTTCAAAGATTTTTAAGCAAGTGAACACGTTAGTTAAAGACAAGGAAATCCTGATTAATACAAGAATGTCAGTAAATATATTTGGGCGGAGATTATGGTGAAAGGACAATACTATCAAAGCGTAAGATTTAATTTAACAATGTGCCCAAATGTGCCCTGCTTTGTTCTTTAACTCTGTCTAACACGCCAGACGGTCTCACAAGTCAAGGGAGAGTCTTGCACTCTAATGGTTAAGTGGCAGAGCTGTCTTGTTGATATAACATTTATTTTAAGTGCTATAAGTTTTCTTTTTATATTTTGTAATAGTTTAGTTTATTCTGCTAATTATGGGCATGAAATCTGCAACATCCGATCATGCGTGCATATGATCCCCGTTTACACTGCATTTACTTTTGGCACCGCACTCTTAAATTATGGCATGCAGGCTATTTTTTAAAAAAATCATCACCGTTTACACTACAAAATTTTGGCGGCCCCAGACGATTCTTAAACCACACTTGGCACCCCTGATCACGAATGCAGGTCAACTTAAATACTGTGCCCTTTAAATAAGTTTCAGCGGTTATATTCCTGAAAAGTAAAATTTGCAGGCTTTTTATAGGGATTTTCAAACTTTTGGCTTCATAAAAATGGAAACACCGAAATATACGAGTGAAACAATTTAAATATAACTGCACTCGTAGAATATTGCTTCATAAAATCAAATTGAGAGCTAAAACAGAATTTATTAAACTCTACTTGTGTCTCTTAATCGGCAAAAAACTAGAACATTGTAGATGCACCCACAAATCCAGGTCTGGTTTGAGATGGTGGACGATACATACAACGACCAGCGATGGTATGCCAACTTGGGTGTTAAAGGGATACCCTAGAAACAAGGCAACACAAAGTCAACAAGTATTTAATTGTCATTTGAGTCGAGCACGAATGACAGTTGAAAACACCTTTGGTAGATGAAAAGGAAGATACATCAGGTTCACTAAGCGAGTGGACATGAATGTAACTACACTAGTTCATGTAATACAGGCCTCTTGTGTGTTACATAATTTATGTGAAGCTCTTAAGAATGAATTTCTGCCTAATTGGGGTGAAGCTGAAACAATTGTCGATGACGCAGTACTTCCAAACTGATGAAACACTAGCACCAGAAGCTCAGCTCATCGTATTTGAGTTGCTTCATTAAGTTGCTTTATCTCAAATATACCATGATTTAAAATAAGTAATATGATCAACTATCACAAAACGTTATGAACATTCACTTTAGTTGCGTGATTGTTAATGCTTCATATCCAGTTCTTAAGGTTACATTACTTATATATTCCTGCAATGACAGCAATTGGAATTTAATATTTAATGCCAGACAATTAACAGAGCCTTCTTATAAGCTGAAAGATGTTTTTAAACCTTTCTAGTTAAATTGGGTCTTGGCAGATAGTGATATTTTGCAATTAGGAATTTAGAAACAAAAGTGAGAGATGAAGTGCCCGCCATATATCATGTGAAAAATCGTGAATCTAATTGAGACTTGCCCAAACGTTGTCTTCACAGAAAATAGTATATTCGTTAAGATAATATATCAACTAAATTTATATCCTCGATCGGCCACGCCTGTTCACTTGGCCTAGACTATTTATATATAGAACAGGAAGTTCATATCGTAACATCTCCCTTTTTTTTTTGGAAAACTTAATGCCGAAATCTTATTACTAACAAATTTTATAACTAACTTATAATCTACAACAATTCATAAAATGTGTCCAGTTTGACACCATCTTCAAGCATCTCTATATCTTGCTGGTGCTTTGATTATTCTTGAACTTCTCCTAAGGGTCTGCTATCTTGAGATGTGCTTGACACATGTACTGGTCTTGAACTTCGTCTCGGCAACCCGCTAGGCTCGGACTCCACTGCTGTCAACGACTCGTGTTGACCACTGTCTGCATCAGGCCTCGTTCCCATTTCTAGACTAGTTGAACTGTTCTTTACCTCACCATCCACATATGCCCTGATGTCCTCTCTATTTCCGCGAATATTTAGTCCATTTGTTTGTACCATGTAAGATCAATCCGACATTTTTTCAAGAGAATACCGTGCCTCCCAGATGTTATCTCTCTGACTACGAACTCTGACTTCTTGACCTATGTCCAACTCTGGCAGCAACTTTCAGTTTCTGTGCAACTTCGGCTAGCTTGGGTAAGAATTTGGCCAAATAATTGACAAAACCAAGCAGGCTCAGGGTTTCTTCCTTCCTTGTGGGCATCAGCATATGTTGTACCGCTGCTAACAATCCTATTGGATTTATTTTGGACTTGCTGGCAAACAATACTGCAAACAAGGAGTTTATATACAGCCGACATAATATTTAGAGGAGAATGCAGAAAATACAAAAAAATATTAAGTTTTAAAACATGCTAAGATCTACCAGTCAACCACATTGAACATGATATCTTATAATTTCCAATTTGATTTGAATTACATTCTGAAGAAATTTGATCCTCTGAAACATGAAATGGTATTTTTGGGTAAGGTTGGTGCAATATTGATATGATGAACAGGATGGATCAACGATGTGCTGCCCACATTGTTCGGAGTTGTTATAAACATTGAAAAATATGGTTACACCTGATTCATTTTCAACAATATTGTTAAATGTTGTTGACAAGTGTGAACAATGCTGGCAGCACAACATTGTTCCATGCTGATAAACCGCAGGCTCAGAGTTTTTAGATGTGTATATGTTGTGAGCATAGTTTAACAATATGAATGGAAGGAAGCACCAAGAGATCCAGCATTTTCACAACTTATTTGCATAGGAGTGTCCTTATATGGGGATGGTAATGACAAAAGAGAGAAACAAATAACTTTTGTAAAGAATGTATTATATATTCTATTAAGACTAATCCCTGTCTCCTTGATGGTGGTCATTTTAAAGGAAATTTCCTTCAATTGTGGAAATGCCGGATAGATCCGCGATAAACATTGTTGATAGTGATATTGCAATAGCGATGCAGATATTCTCAATGTATCATTTTCTGGAATAGAACTTGGTATATATATATTTCTGTTATAATTGCTCAAGCTAAATGATGATATCATATTTATCTTTCAAATTGTGCTTTGAATGTTTCATACAGACTGATATTTGGAATAGCTTATCACAGCAAAAAATTAGAAAGCAGATACTATAATAATATTGTTGTATGTTCGCTTTGTAGCTTCAATCCTGGTAAAAACATGGACAACACTCTATGTTAATTTACACTACAGTCAGCAGTTGCTGGATTTATTTCAAAATTTTCCCCCTTTCCCCCGTAAATCAATGTTGAGTGATGTGTTATAACTCATTCAAGCATTTAGCATAGATTCAACATTGATTAGGGGGGGTGAGGGGGGAAACAAAACAGAATGTGAAGTGTTTGAAACAAGATTAATTAATAAAATCCCTCTCAGTGTACAACATTGTACATGCAACCATGCAACGCTGTGATTGATGCTTTAATTTTTCAAAGCAATTTGAGTTATCAACCCTGGATGATGAATCAATTAAATTATTTTTTCAGGTGTGTTCATCCTGCTTATGTATGCCCTGGCTGCCAGATATTATGTAATCAAATCAATGGGTATGTATGTCAATTAATGAGCTAGCTTAATTAAGTGAGGCAGTTGCAATGAATTGTCAACTTGCACATCCCTGCCTGATGATCTCAACATCCAGTCCACATTATAATACTCAGTCAGTCAAGTGTTTGAAAGGGGATTAATTAATAAAATCCCTCTCAGTGTGCAAAATTTTACATGCAATCAGGCAGCGCTGTGATTGATGCTTTAATTTCTGAAAGTAATTTGTATTATCAACCCTGGGTGATGATGATGAATCAATAATATTATCTTTTCAGGTGTGTTCACTCCCCCCCCCCTTTATGTATGCCCTGGCTGCCAGAGATTATGTAATCAAATCGATGAGTACATATTTCGATTAATGAGCTAGCTTAATTGAGTGACGCAGTTGAAATGAGATTAATTTAGTGCAGTATTATGTCATATTGCCTATATCCATGCCTGATCTTTACTCAAAGCATGTTTTTGGTGTTATGATTATAATACAAATATAAAATAGATTTCTCAGGTTTTATTTTGGTCATTGCTTGCACATTTTTCTATTCTTACTAACAATTTGGATTTGTCTCTATACTATTTGTTGTTTTGTGAATTTTTTTGCAGAAGGACACAATTTCCAATAATTGCTGTTGTTCAAAGCTGTAATTAATTGTTTGATGTGTAAGTTCTCGTCCCGTCGCAAATTGGTGACTGCGGTTTTGAATAGTTCTTCGGTGGCAGACATTTTTCTCCTAGTTCTTTTAGTTGCAAACCTGAGCTGTGGTGAACAAAGTGGTGTTTCTGGCAGGGATGAAATTGGATCGTTTTCTACTAACCTCACAAGGAAGTGTAGTTTCAGTTGGAAGTGTAGTTTCAGGTCCTGTGAGAGAATCTTTTGCATTCCCATGAACTTGATTTTGAATGAACTGATAAGCCTTGACTGCATGGTCAGCAAAATTTTCCTGCTGCACCGCTACTACGGTCTTGCGAATAATCGTGGCTGTAAATGAAGCTTTGGAATTGGGACGAAGGTGTGTGGCGAGATTGTTTACGCAAGATGTTACTTTACTACAAACTATAATTGCGTACCAGACGTTGTGATAAAGAAGTGATTATTAAGCGCTTTACCGTGCGATGAGCATGTTGTGTAAGTCACCATTATCATCATCAACTTTTATGATTGCTGCTTCTATGCTGTTCAAATCAACTTTGTCAAACTCCATCAAGCATTTCAATTGGAGATTTAGAAAATCCTCCTAATTATTCCAACGGTCCTGCTTCCAAAGAAGCAAGCAATCGTTCACCATTTGGTCTACCTTAAAAAGTAACTTCTTCTCTGCTGTAAGTTTTTTGACCCCATTTGAAGCTTTGCAAATAGTATTTAAACATTTTTAACACTGGGTTTCTTTTTACCCTTGTCGCTAGCTGCCCTCTCTCCAGGTCTTTAGGTGCCAGAGGACCGTGACTGGGATGTGCGAAGGTGCATTTTCTGTTCCTTGTCCTTCTCCAGATTCCTCACTGTTCACTCTTTTGCTTTGCACATCAGACTACAGAATGGGAATTAACCATTTAATACTTAAGTTTATAAATTTGGGTTTTGAGTTTTGCAGTATTGAGTTTTTGTACTTACGAAACATATTCCCCTAGTCCTTTATGTATTTTACGGTAATTGCAAATATGTGGGCCCATCTTCATAACGGTCCGGGTACAGTTCTTGGCAATGCAAAGCTCCAAGATTACAAGTTTGCCACCTTGCTTTTTGCCTTTTCGCTGCAACCTTGCTGTGTTGCGTGCCTTTTCTTACGTATATCTGTGAATAACTTTTAAATACTGTGGCGATGATGTTTTTTTATCTAAACAAAAATTAACTGTAACTCCGCAAAATAAATGCGCCTCAAGTTTGCGAAAAAAGGAAGTACATCACTTTAGAAATAGGATACATAATAAAAATAAGGGGAACACTTTAATGTTTTGACCATTTAAAAAATTTTCTCTGGGAGTGGTAATGGTGCACGAATATATTATACTTACCCTATCTCGTTTTTGCTTGGCCTTTGCAGACACATTGTTTTCTCAAAAGGTTGAAATGCCGGAAAAGTTTACAGTTTATGCTGTGTGGTGTACCCTACATTATAACTTTGTTAATCTTTATAATTTTGCGCATCCTGATTCCAAATGCATGCCTTATTTTCCACAATGTTGACTGATGTACCAACTTTCAGCTCTTCTTTTGTATTTTCCATTGCTTAAGAAACTGTGGTGAATTTAAATTTTTCACAAGTTCTTTGCTGTAATTAAGTTTTGTTCATGTTGTGAACAGTGCTTAATTAATTAATTATGAGATTCAAAATTTTTATCACCCACGTCATGAACTCACTCCATGTATAAATATAGAGATCAGTGAAACGCCTGACTCCGTACTGACGTATATAGATCAGTTTCTATTACGTCATGTCATGAACTCACTCCATATATAAATATATAGTTCAGTGAAACGTCAGACTCCTTATTACGTATACAGATCAGTTTCTATACTTCACGTCATGAACTCACTCCATATATTAATATATAGTTCAGTGAAACATCAGCCATCTATTACGTATTCAGATCAGTAAAATTTTATATAAACAAAATGAAAATTTTAAAATTTTGCGTTTGAAAGAAGGTAAAAATAATTATAATTATTTGCGAAGAAATTAAACAGTTATTTTCGCCGACTTGTCTGTAAGTGTATCCATCCTCTCTCAAGCATGTCCGCACAATTTATATCAGGGAAATTCCCGGTAGGTGCACTTCAAATTACATACCACCATATTTGATGTTCTAATTATAAATGTTTCTTGTGTAAGTTGTGTTGTTATGTGATTATTTTGTGAGATTGGGCTATTTGTCTGAAAGCAAATCCATCATCACCCACATGGCCCCATATAAGAAGATTTTATTCTTGATCAAAAATCTTCTTATATATTATTTTATTTTCCTTAGCTTTTATACAGAAACTCAAATTCTAAAATCACTATTTTCTAAATTCAATTTATTAGCAATAGACTGTAGCTGAGTTATATAGATCACTCATTCTGTTTGATTTGAATCTCCAAACAATTGGTTTTTCAGATCCATTTACAAGCATGTTATGTCTAATGTTATATCAAAGAATATCATCTAAACTATATTAGGGATATTTACAATTAATATATTGTATGTAGATTATTAAGATTTTAAAAAATTTCATGAAAATAGTCAAATAATTTACTTAAATATTAAGATTGTCAATTTCAATTTATGCCATTAGGCATATAGAGTTCCATAATGTTACTCCTCTTTTCATGTACTTATGATCTTTTTTGAAATGGTCCATTAGCTAAGTGTTAGTCCATTTAGACACTAGGAAGGTGGAAATCTCGGAAAGCGAATGTGACTTGTTCAAATTTCTCCTGTTGAGAACTCGATAATTGCTTGAATTTAACATGGTGATTTGGCAAGTAACACCAATCAAACAGTAATTGCCATCAAACGAGATCGCTCAAAATTTGTGAATTGGGATGTTTTACTCGCATAAGGACAAATGACAAATAATTTTGTTAAAGCAAATACAATAAATTGAACGAGCGACAAAGCCTATACGCGCATATTGCATGAATCGATCAAGCAAACAATTTTTTATATTTGCGAACATGTTTGTGATTGTATATAGCAAAGCATGGTGTGTTTTATATGTTAGTGGAATTGCGGTGGAAAATGAAAAATGTTAGGGTAGGGGTTTATTCTATGTCGAGAAGAATATGTGACCTGTTTGATGGCATATCACAGTGAAGGTGCAAGAAAGCGACCCAGACATTCTCATAGTAGTTCTGCCACAATCCTCGACACTGCTTATGTCCCCAGTTTGAGCCTTGCAACCACAGAGAATCCAATTGTTTCTTACAATGTCCGCAACGAGTCAGACAACGATGCACAACAACAACCTGTAGAAAAGAGATTTAAAGATGAAACAACATTCCCTAAAAGAAATATGTATAGCATCCTATTAGACAGCACACCTGAAAGATGGTCCACCCTTCTCAAAAGTACTGTCGACAAAATGGTTGAAAGAGTCATGACCTTTATGTACTTCTGCTTGAACCTGAAAAACATTGCCATGTTAACGTTAGGTCTATTTATCAATATATCACTCTATACTTAGTTACGTAGAATATTTAAAAGGGACCCGAAATCTTAAGCCCTCAACTGTAGTTGCGCATCTTATAATAGGAATTAACATATTGAAGTTTAATGTTGCAAGCAATGTTTCCACCAGGTTCGGCCAACACTCAAAATGCATCGCAAACCATTTCAGCTTTACAATGATTTCAGCGACACTTTCAGCACGAAAGCACCATGATATCCAACTTCATAAGGAAGGTTCAGATAAAATAATGTCATTAGTCAATGTAATGGACGCAGTCCTCCAACTTCGACTGCCAGGAACACACAGCATGCGAGTTCTAAGCAAAGCAAAGGCGATCTTTCGTCATAACCACTATAGATGGAGAATGATTCTTCTTGTCAGCAAGCTTCGCACCCAGGAAGGAGAGAAAATGTTGGGTCTTGCTGTGAAGGAGCCATGCTCGACTTCAACAATCTGTTGGTTGTAATGTCGCTTCTTTTCCCGTTTGTTGGCTTTAAACTGCTCAATGTCTGGCATCCATGTCCACTCTGGGATCATTGGTTAAATTTGCACTGGATGGAAGAACTTTGCCAGTCAAAGGAGCAAGGGCAGTTCAATTGAAACATCGTAAGCAACATCATTGATAGCAGCAGCAAGTAGATCACAAATCTCATGTCTTCGATGGATAAAGCCACCTTTCATGCACGACAGATCATGATCCACCATGATTTTCCACAGGCGCAGAAAGATGGAAGGCGTTTCAAAGGCCATCAATAACGCATGCAGATTGCATCAAAGAACTCACGCTTGATCAGGATGTAGCCCTCATCAGCAACTGGCAAAGCTGTTAGCAAAGCTGAGGTTCCGTTCAACTGGGCAAGGTCGTTTGCTCGAATTTGCTCTTCACTCATGCTCGATCTCAAGTTCTGTAGCAACGAGTTCCTAGGTTGATGTCGTTTTGCAATCTCACATCAAAGATCATGGATGGAATCTCCATGTTCTGCTGATGGTGTACCATTCTGGTGGATAATTTTACTTGAGAGAACATGACAGATGGTTGTGGAGTTCAAATGTTCTTCATCGCAGATGTTGTTGAAGATCGGAACACCAAGACCTCCCATACGAGCTGGAAGCGAAACCAATTTTCTCATGGATGGACAAGCTACAGTTATTGAGGAGCGCAGGAAGGAGCTTCAGGATGATGGTGTCTTCAACAAGCTGCATCACAGTCTCGATACCTGGAACAGCACAAATGTGGTAAGTAAATTTGTGCCAAAAACCTGAGACAAACGCTGTGTATGCTGAGGTATTATATGGGTCAGAATCTGGGTATATAACCATGCAAATTAACTGCCTGCATCGACATCTATTGCAGACCAGTGATCAAGCAGGTGTGGCAGGACCTAACCAAGATGGCGGAAAGTTCGAAGAGAAAGAGTGTCATTCAGATTCTCAACCACAATTTTCATGTGATCAGTATGATGAAAATACAAAAATTAAACCTGTATTTACTTATTAATTATTACAATATGTATACTGTTAGAGAATAAGAGAGTTTGCAACATGGCTGGCAATAATAATTAATTACAAAATAAATATAACTACCAATTTTTGCGCTGAAGGAAATGAACTTCATTGTGGTACACAAAAGTGTGTCTGGCTGCTACTACCTACCAATCATCTCACTGATGCCAACATGGTGGCCAACGACATTATGGCTGAGCTCCAATAAATTCTTCAGCAAGAAGTCGCTATTGATGATATACAACAGTACCTATGACGTGACTGTCTTGAGATAACAGGAATTCCCATAGTACCAGAAGAAAATACGAAAGACCTGGTAATGGAGCTGGCATCAACTATTGGGGTTGGCTTGGATGATAAAGATATTTCTATCACACATGGACTGACTGCCTGAAACAAGAAGATCCGTCCCGTCGTACACGCTTTAGACAAATCTAGGAAAATACCAACAGTGTAGTTTCCTTGATCAATTTCTTTTGTAATTTTGTTGACAAGTTCCATTATTGCGAGTTCAGTTGACCTGTTTTTTCTAAATCCATACTGATGGTCATATAAAATATTGTTACTTTCAACATAATTTATTAATCGTTTGTACATGAGTTTTTCAAGTATTTTAGCAAAGCGTGTTAAAACTGATATGGGTCTATAGTTTTCAAATTTATTTATTGCATTTGCTTTATATATAGGTGTTACTAGGGACGTTTTCATCTGTTCAGGGATAATTAATACCTGTAGTAAATGTTAAATTGTATACAGCTGATTCAATTAAGTTTGTGACAGGCAATAGGCAAATGTAAATTGTAAGCGCGAACAGTGTCATGGGTCCAGTGCATTTGACTAACTAATGCATCAACATATTTTGAATGGTGTCGTTAATGTACGCTAATTATAATTTTTGGTAAACTGCCTAGGTCGTGAGATCATTTACAAAGTCAACAAATATTGTTTTAATATTGAACTAAACATTCTAACATTGATTAAGCAAGTTAGGCCGATGTTGAGGTTTGTGGATGCAAAAGCTATAACTTTCTTTCACATGGCCTTTTGAATATTCAAACTACACTTGCAAAAGTCTCACAACTTATAACAAGTTAAAATGTTCAAAATGTTCTCAAAAGAATAAATTTATATATTGTTAGCATTGCAAGGCACACATAGTCTTTCTTGAGGAATCCTAGGGACTTTACAAAGTCCACTTTTTTCTATTATGTATGATGACGGTGACCATGACAATAAAGGTTTCACCTTGATTGGGAAATCAACAGCCTTTCCTTCTCCTCTCTCACCCAAAATATACCACCAATTATTTGGTAGAAACTTTAGCCTAACCAAGTCATCTTTGTTGAGCAGCAAATGTCCCCGATGAGCTGATGGTATGCCTTTATTATACGTAACATACCTCTAAACATCCAACTGCATGTTAATATATACTGGTGAAAGAGATACATTTTTCAATGCAGAAATCACCCCTAGCAAGAATTGTCGGCTGGCTTCTTGTAAAATTTCATTGCTTTGTGCAGCAGGGTTTGTATAGCTTTATGCCCAAAGTCAAGTAATACGACTTACTACACCCTTTCAAATGAATTAAAATTACAAAATATACCTTAGTAGCAGGCAATTTAAATTTTCTTCAGGTTCCCACGAACAACTCTGGTAAGGCCAATGCTTCCATTTGATTAAATATTCAAAGTCCTATAATGTTTGAAATATATTATTTTATGAAAACATAGACCGTGGAGAAGGTGTGGGTGAAAATAAATAGAAATAATTTATTCGCTATATCTCTCTAGAAGCAACTAGTATTTGAACGGTTTATTACGGTGAGATATAAAATCGGTTTTACACTAACTTTTCCCTTTGTTCACCTGGTGATTATTCTGTCTGCTTCGTAAAACATGCTCCGTTTTCTCTTCCTCGTAGTATCGTACATAACGACAGACGAAAATGAATTTAGTTGTTGATAATTAAATGGCAAAACAGTTGCAGTTCACTTCGCACCTTTGGCAGCCATTTTGTGAATTTCTATTCTTGAACAGGTTACCACTGACTTGCTTGGGGGCTCAAATGTCTGAGATTTCTGGCGATGAAGCTTTGGGGTTTTTGTTTGTGTTGCTTTTATGGGCGTACTTGTGTTAGATAAGTTTAATGCTTGCTCAGAGCGCTTGATGATATGGATTCTGATTTAATGCTTAATATTTCTGTTTCTGAGTATTGTAGTCCTACCCAGCTTAATGAGCTACTTGATCAAGCCAGTAATCAAAGTTTAGGTTTGTTGCATTGTAATATGAAAAGCCTAAAAAAAATCATCCCCTTTTAAATGAGCTGTTAGTCACATTAAGCAAATGTATTGATATAATTGCTGTCACTGAAACAAGATTAAATTCCAACTTAATAGATAATATTGACATAGGAAACTATAATTTCTTCAATGTTGACTCCCCTACTAGTGCGGGAAGTGTAGGTATTTATGTTTACAAAAGAATAAAAGTCTCACTGAGAACGGAACTGAAATTTAATATGTCTGCAGTCAAATCATGTTGGGTTGAACTTGATACTGATTCAAATAAACCAAACATATTGATTGGATGTATTTATAAGCATCCTACTGCCAATCTAACTGAATTCACTACTGAACTTGAAAGTATAATGAATGGTTGGCTGCATATAAAACTTATATCCTAGGAGATATGAATGTTAAATTCTTTAATTACTCTGAGTACACCCAAACAGAAGAATATCTAAATATGATTTATAGCAATAACTTTCTCCCACTAATAACAAAACCAACTAGAGTTACCCACCAAACAGCAACACTGATTGATCATATATATGCAATTGCACCCAATATAGGTATAACATGTAAAATTATAACTACTGATATTTCAGAACATCTGCCGATCTTTTGTATGACAGATGTTCAGATTCATCGAAATAAACAAATGTTTATTACCGAAAATATGTGTCATTTAATACTGAAGCATATATGAATGATATAAAATCACTTGAATGGAATAGAGTTATGTCAGAACCTAATTTAAATGTCAAGGCAGAAATAGTAATAAACAGTATTAAATGTATTATAGATAAACATGCTCCAATTAAATTAGCATCTATATCAAAAGTTAAACAACTGTCTAAGCCATGGATAACCAGTGCTCTCTTAAAATCTATTAAAACAAAGCAAAAAATGTATCGTACACACTTTTTAAGTAGACATCCCCCGCATATGCATCAATATAAAAATTATACAAATATGCTTAATAGGTTAAAAGCAAAAAATGTTTACTTTATAAATCAATTTAAAAAATCTCAAAATAATCTGAAGCAAACATGGAAGGTGATAGGTTCACTAATAAACAGGAAAACAAAAAAGCAAATGATACCCACAAGAATAATTAGAAATGGTACAACATACGAAAAAACCCCAAAGATATAGCTAATCAGCTTAATCATCATTTTTGCGCCCGCCAAAGGCGGCGGCAATGCTATCGTCTGCTATGAACTTCCGGTGACGTCATCGTGCTCTCTCGCTCTAATATCTACGCAGCCCCATGATCACTTGCACGCGTAAATTATACACGAGGGATTTACTGCTTCTGTCGACTTCTCAAAGCCTTTGCAGCTGTTTCATTGCCGAATTCGCTGATTTAGTAGCAGTTTTTGGACGGTTCATCTGGAGCTTTCAAGGTAAGTAAACTTCTTTTAGCCTATTGCTTAAGGTTTTGCAAGTATATTGTCTTTTAGCGACAAAACTCGGCCATGATTGACTCGATAAATTATCGCAATTTGAAAGTACATCGTGATTGTTGAAGTACATTGTCATTGATTCTGAATTTCAATTTGTCTCTTTCAACTTCGGTATTACTTCAAGTTTGAGGTATAGTAATATCTTCTATAGTAGCATCTTCTGTAATATCCCAGCGATCGAGTCGCAACTTTTTACCTTGTCTAGTTGTCTTGTGCGTACTTGTACTTGTACTTGCAGGCAGATGTTCTGTCTGCGATGTGTATGAGTATGTATTACAAGTGATGGAATATTATCGATGATGGCTTTCTTCATTTCTTTCTTTCAGCTTCTACGACCTCGCTGAGGTTGTGTTGTTTGTTTCAGAGAAACATCTTGTGTAAAAACTTGTGTTTGCACTGACCCAAGCCACTGGTCAGGCAAATTGTGTGTTGTATCACAATCTTTTAAAAGATTTATTGAGATTTATCGTGAACTATCGTGATTTTGAGTGAATTTGAGTGATTTTGAGTGAATTACATTGAATTATCTTGAATTATCGTGAAATAATAAGAAATCCTATCAGAAAACCCAGAGTGAATAATTTTTTGTGAAGTGTATTGCATAAAATATCAAAGAAACTACAGTATCAGTATGGGGATAACAATTGAACAATATAGAGCCAGAGCAGGTGTTCATGTGAGTTTTCTCAGACAGAGAGATGCGGCTAAGCGTCTTTCAGGTGCATTTTGGAACACCATGTTGATGCAGTTTTATCTAACTGTATTTTATTTCCCAACATTAAAACAAATAAATGAGAATTACAGAAAATCTAATGAGGCTGTTGTTTGGTTTATTAAGATAGTTTGTTATCACCAAGTCTATGTGCCTCAGTTATTAAGACTATAAAATGATGTTGAAACAAATCCAGGACCCAATGTGAATGATGTTGTCAATCCTTCTGAGACCATATGTGCTGATTTTAGCCAGGGTTGCCGAATTAGATTTCGACAAAATGCTGGAAAGCAATGTGTTGCAATGTCCTTGACGGCAATAGTTTACAGTCAAATACAGGATGTCAGACGGCTGAGACAAAGCTCAATAACAATCGCACACAGCCAGTTTCAACCTCGTACCCAGGGTAATTTCGCTGTGTTATAGGGAGAGACCGCCCGCTGCGAAATTACCCTGGCGTCGGCTGGTCACGTGAATCCCAGAATCTGGGATTTTTCTCATAAAACCGTTTAGGGTGGGTATGTGCGTAGTATGATTGTCTCTAGAGTAATTTTGACAAAGGAGCGAAGAGAAACTGTAATGAAATAACGCGGAAAAATGGAGGAAATAACATGCAATATAGCATTTTTTCTGGTCATAAGATCAAATTACATATCAAATTACAATAGCATGAGCATTTGCATCTTGCAAAGCTTCAAATGTCATTTGCTCGGTATGGCTTTGAGAGAAACACCAAAGAAATTGTATCCAGCGTCCGTTTCTAGTTGTATTGACCCAGCGTCTTGTCGACTTTGTCGTTCTATTGGTGACGCGAGCCATCGCAAAGATATTTTTAAGCCAACAAATCGGGCATTGTTGAAAATCGCCGAACAATTGTATGGCCGCAATATTGCTCCGGATCCAAATCTGCCCCGTCAAGTGTGTAGACCATGTGAGCGCAGACTTAAGAACTGTTTGGAGTTTCAGAAAGTTATTTCAGAAACACAGGAGGTCTTCCTAAAACGTCAGCCGGCTAACACACGAGTTAAACGATGTATTGATGTCTCGCCATCGATTTCCAGGGAGCCAAAATCCCGTTTAAATCCTTCTTTGAGAACCTCTTTGATTTCGTCTTTTGGTACGTCCAGTTCGAATGCTGATATAGAGGTAAATACGCAATTGAATATATATTCTGCTGTGTTAAAATATTTTCTTTTCAGATACATTTAATAAAAAATATCTGCGGGAAATATGCTAAAATATATACGATTTTAATATTCAGTATGCAAATCAGCACATGTATTCTGTAATTTGAGATAATAAATTATATATCCATATGGGCAGGGTCTTTTTTGCTATTGTTGGTGGCATTGTTTAATGTTGAGACAATAAAGGCAAGGTTTTTACGAGTTAATTTTTAATATTTTTTAGTAAAACATACAATATTTTGTGATGAAATAAAATATAAGATTCAATGTAAGATTCAGTTTATGCTGTGACCATGCATACAGTAGTTTTACATAACTTTTACACATTGCCTTTAATTACCCCAAACTCCCCATCATTTTCTGCAGCAATATATCTTTTTATAATTGTTTTAAGATTGCATATTATATTTATTATAGAATGTAACTCCCTTGAAAGAGGTTAATGTATTGGAGATGGCTGAAAGTGAAATGGTGAATGTTGCAAGGAGAGACCCACCATCAGTCTTGCGTAAAAGGACATATGCAGGTTTGTGCCAGGAAAATTGGATGGATGAGGTTGTAAGCGAGCTAACCACCAGATGCCCGACTGTTGCCAAAATCTTATCAACCTTGCTTGATTGTGATATAACTAATCCTGGAAAGAAGCTACCACCTTTATGTTTGGTGTATGCCACCATTATGTTCCTGAGATGTCATGAGTTGAGCAGGATCCAGCGGATAAACACTGTTATTTTGGTCCAAGGAAAAGCAACAACAAATGTATGTCCTGTATAAATTGACTGCAGTGATATAGGTTTGCTCAATATCTCATATATTATATATTTCTTCTTTTAGCTTATTGATCGACTTAATAAATATGGGGTATGCCTAAGTTCCTCAAAAAAGTATGTTGTGTATGATGATATCGGAAAGCATTTTTTGGATCATGCTGTTGAGCTGGTAAAATCAGGTAATAAAAAGAAATAATCTGGCATATATATAATATATTATATACCGGTATAATATGTCACACAATAATTGCAATCTGATGGTAATCCTTGTTTCCAGGAGCCAATGTCTAACTGGATTCCCATATTGTGTGGGCTGAGTCAATCATGTCATACTGTCGTCAATTGCTATCCATATAATTATATATTTGCATGTTGACTAGTTTATTCACTCTTCTGATTTAGCTGTTAACAGATCAGATTCTGTATTTTAGAATATAAATAAATTAGATGACCAAATGGCTACTCGGGTAACTAAAACTTAACTAAACTAACTTAATCTTAACCAATGCAGGTATGAAGTTTGTTTATGTCGTTGACAACATTGACTGGGAAGAAAGGGTTCATGATATGAGGGAACATCATCAAAACAAGAGCATTCATGCAGTAGCAACCAGTATGGTGTTCACCAGGATTCCAAGTGATCATTTGCCAGACAATGGCCCACAGATGGATGTCAAGACTTGCAACTTTCGGGAAATTGTTAGGATAAGTGACAGTGAAATGCAAAGTATCCACAGTCGATACCGAATGCTTGTAGCAAGAATTTTGATTGAAAAGTTCCCAAAATTCTCCAATCTGAGATCTTATATATCTGACGAACTTGCTCTAGAACATGAACATTCAGCTGTTACCTCTCAAAGGTCGGAAATCATGACCCTTCCAGTATTAATGAAGGACGAAAAGAAGTATAGTGATTGTGTTGATGTCTTGGACCAACTTGAAGAATGGACACACGAGGTCTATTATGCAAGTGGTTATTGTAAAGTTCCCCAGTCTTCAAAATCTAACACCCCAGTAGAAGTCGCTACAAGACCAGATCAACCAAGAGCACACATACCACCTGTGCCATCAGATGAAGATCCATTGAGTGGCATTAAAATTCCTTGCTTTGGTGATGAATTAACAAGAGTTCGATTTGCTGGAGCACGAGATCTTCGCTCTGGGTGCCATACAGCTAAGCAACGTTTGGATCATTTGTATCCATACCGTATTGTTGGATGGCATACTAAGAGAAGTTTTTTGAAGGTAATGTTAATATATTTTTTATTAAAGCAAACTGGTTTCATGTGCTTCTTCTGACTTGGATAGTAAGTTTCAAATTATTGTAACAGAATATAGTATATACCCCTGGGGATTTCATAAGACTTGTGATTTGCTTAAATGCTGATTATAAAATGAATCATTCCAATAAAAATATTAGCAAGGTGTGGGTTTTATTACAACTCCCACTATAGGTTTAAAACATCAGAACTTGTATAAATGAATGTCTGAGAAAATTGAACTTTTTGTTATTAGTCATACATAAAATTTTACACTTACATTTCATAGTCGATCTTCAAAAGACTGTACAAGAACTCGGGCAGAGAGAGTGGTACACTGAGGTATTTCCGGGAGGTGCTAAATAGACGAAATGTGACCATTGATGTTAAACATTTTGAAGACTGCGAGCAACTTTTTATGAGTGTTGGCAATTGCTACATCATTGAAGCTCTGCTTGCATTCTTTGAGATGGATAATGTTGATGAGTCACCAAAGGAAAATAATCCCCTTCCTCCCAATGACTTGACAGATGAAGAGAAAAAAGCCCACGTACATGCAGTGTTGGACAAGTTCCTTTACCAATTTCTTAATCAAACTATGGAACACAGTGATGATGAAGACATGTCAGGTGATGATGACAATGATGATGACATATCAGATGGTGTATTTAATTACTCCATAAATCTTATCAAGTCATTCATGGTGCTATTAGATTGCAAAGATGCTGTAGCATCAGGGAATGGTGAGCATCTTGCATTAGTTCAGAAACAGATGTTGTTTTACTTCTCATCTGTTTCTGGATATAATTCATATGCAATTGAGATGTTAGTTAATACTATTCAGAATGCTGTATTGCTGTCCCCTGCTGAAGCACATCTGTGCAAATGGGCTGCACTGGCAAATTGGAAGGGTGGAAAAAACAAAAACATTGAGATAGATCTGCTGCAGGAAAACAGAAACAAAGATATCAAAGGACTTATCAGCTTAATGGGAGCAAATAAGACTACGAAAGCAATTGAAAGGGTTAGCAGGGCAGCTGGAGGTGTTCACAAGATTGTTGATGTGTATGAAAGCCAGGCATTGATTAAGGCAAAGGCATCAGCCCACTCCCACAGGTCCTCTATCGAAGATGAAAACAAGATCCTTGCTGATTTAAGGAAGATAAAGCCATTTAAGCAAACACCTGGTAGATCCCATAAATCCTTTGTAGGAATTTCATCCAACCCACTCAATAACTTGGATGAGAAAAAGTTCTGTGAATGGCTGCAGAGACATCAGAAAAACATTTCGGTACACTTTCCTACACAATCACCTGAGGAACGTGAGACTGATGATGAAGAAACCAACCAATAAAAGGGGTTTTTAGAAGCCAATAGAAGCTTTCATGTTAGTCACTGAACAGTGGACTGCAGTCAAATAAAATAGGGTGCATGGGGGGGGGGGCAGTGTGCCACTTCATGGGAGCTACTGATGATAGGGGCTACTAAATGCATGGGGGTTAGGCTGAAAAGATGAAGAATGATCTAAACCTTGTCAAGTTTGACAAGTAAAATCTATTTATACTATTCTTGTTTGTTTGCATGGTGACATCAAATAAGTAAATTAGTTTGTAGGTACACCACATATAAGCATTTAATACTGAAAAGCTTTTAGTCCATTAACCCAGGCTTTCATCGGTGCAATATATCATTCATATTGCACTGATGAAGGCCTGGGTTAACAGACCAAAAGCTTTACAGTTTTAAATACTTATGTGGTGTACCTACAAGCTAATTTACCTAAAATCTATTCAAATTAAGTAGAATCTAGTGAAGTGGCAACCTTCTACTGTACAAATAGTATAATTCCCAGTCTAAAATGCATAAACAAGCTTTTTAACTTTGTAACATGCCCATTGCATGGAAGTAATATCTGTACATAACTAATATTTCTATGGTGCACTGATATTTGAAGCTAAACGTTTCATATCTAGGTTGTTTGTAAATAAATTTGCACTTGATAAAAATAGTATTATGTAAATAAATTGTAAATAGTATTGTTTTTTTAATTGAATATTGAATTATGTGAAATATGAACATGACACCACAATATATTTGTACATAATTATGAACTAGTTTGAAAAAGTGTGCAATAACACAGGTGAAAACACCCAAAATTTTTATGGCTAACAAAAAGGATTGAACTTATAAAAGGTTATTATTACAAAAGTTGTTGATAACAGTTTTATGAAAAGTGCAGTATAACTTTGTTCAATCTTGTTTTCATTAACCAAGAACAGTTTTCAATGTTTTCATTAACCAAGAACAGTTTCAAGAAAAGTGTTTCTAGAGTAAAAAAACTATTTCATGCAAGAGCTGCATTCACACTCTAACATACCAACATCACAGCAAAGATGTTTAGGTGTAACAAGTGGGAAATACTTTTTGTCTGTGTCCAATAAAGACAGCAAAACATGCCTAAGGCATTCACCTTTAGTTTTGCAAAAACGTCTGACAGCTTCTTGCATTCCAGGCTTGTTTTTTGCTATATCCCGATTGTTGTAGTACAGCACAGCAGTTGCAGGTTGTCCATCCCTCCCCGCTCTACCAGTTTCCTGGAAGTATGCTTGGATGGTATATGGTGGGGTGATGTGAACAATACATCGTATACCTCTAATATCAATACCCATACCCAGGGCTACTGTGGCAAATATGACTCTAACAGTACTTTGGGAAGAGCACAACTGTTTTAGGATCATATCTTTCATTTCTGTTGTCTGAGGTGAGTGGAATTGGGCAAACAATCTGTTCTCTGGTGTTTGCCTAGATCCTTTCGGGTGATATTGATTAATACCCAAAACAGATTCAAAAATCTTGTATGCAAACCCACACCATCTTAGTGGAATGTATATGATAGTCAAGGGGTAACATATATTTTTCTCCAGCAAGCCTTGTGCCATGGGAGTAAGAATACTTGTGAGAGAATCTATATCAGAACCAACTCTAAAATGTTTCTCATACATTATGTTTCTGCGATCAGGATTGCCAACTACTTCACTGCAGTCCTTTATGTCCAAAGAGTTTTTAATTTCTTCCCTGTCTCTTTTGGTAGCTGTGGCTGTCATGGCCATGACAGGTACATTTGCAAATGTAGCACATAACACTGCTAAGTTGCTATAGTCAACTCTGAAATCTTTACCCCTGTAAATTATGAATATACCTAAGTTTAAAATACTTCTATATTGAAAATTGTAACAAGGGCATTCAACCAGCAGGCCTGACAACTTATTTATAGTGCGACTACCTTTGTGCAACTACCTAATCTTTGTGCACAATTAAACCTTTGAGATCAATCCAGACAGATATAAATTTGATATAAAATGACAAACTATATACATGTGTATACTCACCAATTTAAAATACAGTGAGCTTCATCCACCACAATGGCACAAACGTTTTCTTGGTAGGGGGTTGTGTGCATCAATTTTCTTCCATACGTACACGATACAAAAGATTCAGGATGCGCAAACACAATGTTGTAGTATCCGGCCTCTAACTTTTCTCTGTCGATCAGGCTAAAATCACAAATCGACTCTTCGCTGTCGTCAACATCATCTTTCGTCGTGCTTTTTACCCCCAAAGCAGACGCTCGAATTCCACTAGAACTTAACCGTGAAATTTGGTTTTCTATTAGCGCATTCAAAGGCGAAACAACGATCACAATAGATGATATGCTTCCTCCAGGGCATTTGACACCGTTCTTCTTCGCAAACAACAACGCAGGAATTAGGCAAAAAATCAACGATTTACCGTACCCAGTCGGCAGGATGGCGATAATATCCAAATTCAAAAAGATTTTTTCTAGGCAAATCACCTGTTTAGGCTTTAAAATCACCTCACTATACAAACTATTTAGTATAGCAAACTGTAAACACGAAAGGAAAACCCCGCACATTGTATTCGGAAACATGGCGCATTGAACTAATTATAAACACAATAACGAAAATTCACCCACGAAATTCACCCACCCTCCCACGTAAACAAATTTTAATTGTAGTCACATGACCAGCCGACGCCAGGGTCTTCGCCGCAGCGTGGTCCGAGGAGCGGAGGTAAAAAGACCCTGGGTACGAGGTTGAGCCAGTTTTCCCTTTTTCGATAAATTGCAAAATTTGGCATTTTTTTTTAATTTTTTGCTACTTCGAACAAGTAGCACTATCGCTTCTTCCACACATGTTGGAAAGATTAGAAACTGAAAGGATTGCCCACGCACACTGACCTCCAGTGCTAAGTTGTTCAAGGTTTAAATGCCTGAAGGTTACTATGTTACATCTATGGTTACATCTACCAACACCATGGCGGGCGCATGTCCGCTCCGCGGACCTATTTTATTAATGTAGGTTCATATTTAGCAGATAATATATGTATAATTATTATCGTCGCCAGTTTAGTGTATTTCGATCAAATCAAAAGAGAACAATTCGTTCTAAATCACTTTATTCACAACTGTCTTATTAAGGATCTATCTATATAACAACATGGCTGTCTTATATATACCCTACCTATAATTATGCTACATTAATTATACATATATTATCATAATACACTATATCCCTTTTCTTCTCAAAATATTATTACCTACATGGTACTATATATAAATATATATATATTTTTTTTCTTAAACATTTGCTAAAAGCAAAGTATAAAGTTCTTTGTTTATATCCTAACTAATTTTAACTGTTCAAATGCTATTTCATCATCTATGTTAAATATTACTTAAATGCTATTTCTTTAGCTATCTATAGTCATAAATTCAGTCTATCTGGCGGTTTCCCTTTTGTACTTCTTGAAGAACTCCTTACATTACCTCTAACAGTCTGTGATCTGTCACTCTCTTCTTCGTCACGATCAACTGTTTCCTGTTCCAATTGTGAACTTGTTTCTTCAAACTTTCTAACATGCGAAGAATTACGTTTATATAGAACACCTTCATCAGACTTAATCTTCATTTGCGAACCATTTACATTCACAATCTCATATGGATCATGTTCATATGTTGATGTTGTCTTACACCTTTTCTTTTGCTGTAACAACACTTTATCATTGCGTCTTTATCACGTATGTCTTCGTCCAATTTATCTACTGGAACCAACTCTGGTATCTTTGTACGAAGATGCCTTTTAAACAACATCTCATCAGGTGCTTTTCCAGTGGTGCTATGCGGTGTTGTACGATACGCCATCAAAAATTTATATAGCTCTTCTTCTAAATTTGCTCCTTGTGCATAAGTTATTTTTATGATTTTGTTCAAATTTCTTATTTGCCTTTCTATTTCTGCGTTAGCTTGTGGCCATAACGGAGTTATACGTCTATGATAAATGCCATTCTTTTCACAGAATTCTTCAAATTGAAACGACATGAACTGTGGACCATTGTCCGAAGTTATCTCATAAGGTAATCCGTGTGTGAGAAACATTCTTTCAAGTGATGCAATAATCTTTGTTGATGTCACAGATTTCAGAATGTCTATTTCAATCCATCTGCTGTAGTAATCTATTACTACTAAGATGTAAATGTTACCATCTATTGGACCAAGTAAATCACAAGCAAGAATCTCCCATGGACTTTCAGGCAATAATGTTCTTACCATTGGTTCTGGACGTGAAGGTGACTGTACAACTTGACATCCATGACACGTACGACATTCTCTTTCTACTTCTTTATCAATGTTTGGCCACCAAACTACTTCTTAAACGTTGTTTGGTTTTCACAATTCCTTGGTGTCCTTCATGGGCCAATTTCAATACCTTCTTCTGCAACGATTTTGGTATCACCAACCGCGTACCACAAATTACTAGCTTCCCAAGGACACTAAGTTCCTGTCTGACGGATCTGTAAGATACATCCACCGATTCCCATTGCCTATCTGTTATAATACACATTCTCACCTTTGAAAGTTCTGTATCATTTGCAGACTCTTTCTCCACTTCTTGTATTGTGATTGCATTTGGAACTGCATTCTTTGCCACGAACCGTATGTACTCTTCTGCATCATCAGTGCTCTGACTGGTATTCACAGTCAACCTCGAGAGTGTATCAGCAATATTCTCGTTCCCAGGCTTATACTTCACTATAAAGTCATACAATTGCAAACGTAGAACCATCTCTGTATTCTTGCTGGTGATGAGTTCTTTGAATATATTACCTCTAAAAGTTTGTGATCTGTAATCAACTCAAACCGTTTGCCATATAGATACGCATGAAAATTTTCACACGCCCAAACCGAGAGCTTCTTTTTCAGTCTGGCTATATCTTCTTTCAACACTTGTCAACGATCGGCTTGCATAATTAACAACTCTTTATTCCCCATTCTGTTCTTGAACCAATACAGCACCAAGACCCACAGGACTTGCATCAGCAATAACTTTTGTCTTGGCATCTTTATCGAAATATGCCAAAACCTTAGCACTTGCCAGTTGTAACTTCAATTTATTGAAAGCGTTCTCATGAACTTCTTCCCACTTGAAAATTTCACCTTTTCTTGTTAACTGCCGTAGGGGCTCAGAAGTTGTCGCCAAGTCTGGAATGAATCTAGCAGAAAAGTTAACAAGCCCTAGAAAACTACGAACCTCTGAGGGTGTTTCAGGTCGTCGTGCATTCTTTACTGCTTCTACTTTTGAATTGGTTGGACCTATGCCTCTCTCTGACAACAAATATCCCATAAATGTTAGTTCGGTCATCCGAAACTGACACTTTTCAGGGTTAAGTGTGAGATTTTTCTTCTGCAAGGTGTTCAATACTTTTTCAAGCCTTTCATCATGCTCAGCTTGATTCTTCCCATGTACAATAATATTGTCCGATATATTACGTACACCTTCGCAGTCACAAATTGCATCTCCCACATGATACTGATAAACTTCTGCCGCATTATTCATACCAAATATGAGGCGAGTATAACGATAATGACCTTTATGCGTCACTGTAGTTGTAATCTCTCTAGATTTTTCATCAAATTCTAGCTGATGATACCCATACCTTAGATCAAGCTTAGAAAAAACTTTACTACCATTAATTTCATGAAGGATATCATCTACTGTGGGAATAGGATACTTTTCTCTGATAATAGCTTTGTTAGCCTTCCTCATATCCGTACATAATCGTATTTCCCCCAATTGGGTTTAGGTACTACAACAAGAGGATTTGCCCATCTTGCTGGTCCTTTTACTTTCTCTATAATACCTTGAGCTTCTAATTCATCTAACTTCTTTTCAACTTTAGACTGTAAACCATAAGATATGTTACGGACCTTCTGTGCTACTGGTTTAACATTCGGATCTAAACTTATCTTCAGCTGCCTATCCTTTAGTTTACCAATGCCAGTAAAACACTTACTATATGTTGTTTTCATCCTTTTCTCAAATGAAACATCATCTTCTAATGAACACACATCTGCAGCTATCACAGGTTGTGGCCCAATCTTCAATACTCCCATACCAACAGCAGTTTTTCTTCCAAGCAATGGTTTACCTGTCCCATCGATAACTATGAATTCTACTTCTTTCACTTCTTTTCCTTGACACACTATGTCAGCTATGAATTTTCCAGCTACTTTTAAAGGTTTTGTGGAACCATATGCGTAGATCTGTGTTGCTGTTTTCTGGGATTTGCATTTGATATGTTTCTTTTTCAGATCTTCCCAGCACAATTTATCAATCACATTACATGTAGAACCAGAATCAATCAGAAAGTTACATAATACCCCTCCAATATAAACATCAATGAAACCCATACTACCATCAGAATGAGCATTAACCACAAAAGCACATTCACTGTCCTGTCCTTCGGACCCTTGATCTTCTTCCATACAATTAATTCTTCCTTGACCATCTTTCTGGTTTCTCATTTTGGTTTTGCAGACTTTTGCAAAATGTTTCTTTTTATGACACTTGTTACATTCAGCAAGCTTGGCAAGACACTTTGGTGACTTGGCATAATGACCAATTTTGCCACATCTGAAACATTTATTTTCATCTGACTTGTTTTGAAACTTTTCTTCTTTCTTTCTGCCACCAACAGAGTTGACATTTTCCTTTTTGATCTGGATTCCAGCATCATCATTAATTTTGCTAGCCTGAAAATAAGAGGCTTCATGTGCACGAGATATCTCTTGAAGGCTTTTAAGCGTTAAAGATTGTCCTTTTTCAAGCAATTTTCTACGAAGTGCCACTGTGCAACACTTATCAATAACTTGATCTCGAATAAATTCATCACTTGAATCCTCATAATCACAGCTCAACGCTTTCTGTTTAAGCCTTGTGACAAACTGATCTATCGTCTCATCATCTTCTTGAATCATACGCCGAAACATATGTCTTTCATACGGTACATTAACAGCGGGATTAAAATATGCATCAAACGCTTCGATCGCTTTAACATAATCCTTGGCTTCTCCAGTATCTGATAATGTGTCAAAAATATCTTGTACATCCCAATGCCAGCACAGTGCAACAACAAAGCTCGCTTTTGCGTATTGTCAGTAACTCCTTTTCCGACCACAAACAGTTCAAAAGCTCTTTTCCATCTTCGCCATCTCAGAGCAATACTAGTTGGCTCCCCTTTTGGATCAAAGGTTGGTATTCTGCTAAATATAGCATTTGCAGTTGCCATATTGCTCGTCGTATTTTATAAAATCTCCAAATCTAATCCATATCCATCCTACAGTTTCTTTATACTTTTCTGCAGCAATTATTACAAAATATTAAAACCATCCCATCATCGTCACCAGTTTAGTGTATTTCGATCAAATCAAAAGAGAACAATTCGTTCTAAATCACTTTGTTCACAACTGTCTTATTAAGGATCTATCTATATAACAACATGGCTGTCTTATATTTACCCTACCTATAATTATGCTACATTAATTATACATATATTATCATAATACACTATAGGTACAACATACGAAAACCAACAAGATATAGCTAATCAGCTTAATCATCATTTTATTAATGTAGGTTCATATTTAGCAGATCTTATTGAAAATACAAATGTTGATCCGATATCATATATTAACAAATCATGTTTGACTAGTTTTGTTATGTCACCTGTGAGTGAGACAAATGTATCTTTGCTCTTCTCATAGTTGAACCCAAATAAAACTTCTCTTGATATTCCTAACAAGTTAATAAAGATAGCTTCTGGACCACTCTCAGTACCATTTACATTATTGTATAATGAATCTATACTAACAGATAAGGTCCCAGACATGTTAAAAATCTCAAAAGTGATTCCAATTTATAAAAGTGGAATAATGACTGATTCTAATAATTATAGATCATAGTAAAGTTTTCGAATGTTTAATTTATGATAAATTATTATCTTTCATTAATAAACAAAATATCTTATTTAAATTTCAGTTTGGCTTTAGGAAGGGTCATTCTACTGAACAAGCTATTCTAGAAACTACTGATTATTTAAAATCATGCATTCGATAATAAACTTTATACTTGTGGCATTTTTCTAGACTTTTCAAAGGCCTTTGATACAGTAAATCGTAAAATTCTATTGAGAAAGCTTGAGAGATATGGAATAAGAGGTATCCCACTGGAATGGTTTCAAAGCTATCTTAGTGATCGAGCTCAATCTGTTCACATAGGAAATGTGAAATCAAATTTGTTAACAATGAAATGTGGAGTACCACAAGGGTCAACACTTGGTCCACTGCTCTTTCTTATTTATACAAATGATCTACCCAATTCTTCGGATTTATTTCAATTTAGAATATTCGCTGATGATACTAACATATTTTGCTCTTCTAAAACACCAAATGATCTGCAAAATACTGTTAATGAGGAATTAAAAAAAGTTTATATGTACTGTTCATCAAATAAACTCTCAATAAATTTTAAAAAAACAAACTACATGATAATAATTCATATATGCAATTACATAATTCTTATTTAATTTGTATACCAGGTTCGTTTCTCGACTTTTTACATAACCCATCCAAACTCTCCCACTAGCCGTTTAACGTGTTCCAGATGGGATTGCTGTGGGAATTCAGGGGGTACAAAAAGATATTTGCCATGAAAATTTGGATACTTTGTTCGAATACATGATGCACGAAGATGAAAGTGGACGTTTTGTGGTTGAGACATTAGCTGTAACTGTTCGGAATCCTGATCTTATAGATGTTAATTAAAGAGTTGAGATTGCATGTATATGGTAGTTGAAGCAAATTCAGTACGAAAGCACTAGCTTGGAGAAATCGTACTCAAAATTACTCAAATTACGTTTGCCACGATATTGCTATTATTGAATTTATTGAATTACATTTTTAGTTGCTCGTTTGAAGGGGTTGCAAATATGCACTTTCAACTGACCGCGGTGAATATATATTGCATTATTATAATACAATGCATTTAAAGAAGTAGGATTTCTGTTTACATTGTTGATCTATTATATCAGACACTTACTAAATTGACGTTGTCCTTTTTAATACTCTTTACTGGACATCTTTCTTCAGCACTTGACATCTTTCTTCAGGTAAATTTGGACAAAAACTCTGTTTTTCA
Organism: Dendronephthya gigantea; assembly: GCF_004324835.1. Classification (NCBI taxonomy): domain Eukaryota; kingdom Metazoa; phylum Cnidaria; class Anthozoa; order Malacalcyonacea; family Nephtheidae; genus Dendronephthya; species Dendronephthya gigantea. The sequence goes on from NW_021163054.1 coordinate 289,758, forward strand.
TCTTCTTTGACTCCAGAATGCTTAAGTCTTTGCAATATTCATTGAACTAGCAATTCACAAGACAGGTTACTCAAATCCTTTGTTACAATCAATAAACCATTTCCTCCAAGTTCTTTTGGTATTGGATGACTATCCACCAAGAAGAAAACGTTGTTTACGCCAAATCGTGAATATGTATGGGCAGAAAGTATTAAGTATACACACCTATTCCGAGAACGTCTGGCTCAGAATTTTAGATTTTTGACGCAATGGCTTTTGTCAGTTCCTCCCGACCACTGAGCGAAAATACTGTGCTACCGGTTATGCATTCTTCTAAAAGTTCATAGCTAGAATCTAAAAGATTGTGACTGTAAAGAATTTTCTTAGCTTCACCTAAATGATCATACAGTTGATTTGCATCTCTTATTTTTTCAGGAAAGGTGTTTATCAGGTCTTCTGCTGTTTCTTCTATTTTGTGCCATGCCACCACAGATGAATTAACTTTTGCTTGTTCAGTTTCCTGTCCTAACTGCTCATACACTTTAATTGCGAGGCAGGCACAGCAGTTCGTACCATCACTTAGTGTTCTGTTCTCTTCAACTAGCTCTAAATTTCCAGAGCTTTATAGCAGCGATGGCAACTATCTGGTCACTTTTTCTAAAGCTGAAGCTTGACTAACAGAAAGTGGAAGCAGCTGGAAGGATTTTTCTGGTTTCTTACAGTCAAGTATTTTGACTGTTTGCGATGTTGGTGGTCTATGAACAGGGTCAAATATACAACAGGACTTAAACACTTTTTCAATTTCCCACCATTCTATCAACCTTAAAACCTCGTACTTCTTATCATATACTGGCAAGACCTGCTTTTTCATTAATCTGTTAATGACCGTACCCACGTCAGGCGTGACAGTTTGTTCTCAACAATTCGGGGCAAAATGGATAAGAGATATTCAGATTTATTCTTTTTTATTATTATTTTATAATATTTTATTAACATACCAAGTGACCAGATATCAGCTTTTACAAGTTCTTCTTGGCTTGCTCAAACAAGCTGTTGTAGATGTATTTTGGGGGCCATATAAACGGGTGTACCACAGCAGACTGATTGTGTTTGGGTCATCAAAGCGGATTTGGTTTGCAAGTCAACAAAACGACTAAGACCAAAGTCCGCCAATTTACAAATAATCGGGCATTTTCCATAAGCCTGGACCATTTTATCATTACAAAATGTATTGTAGTGTTGATTAGACACAAGAATATTTTCCGGTTTTAGGTCGCAATGAGCAATTCCCAACGAGTGCAAATGCTGTAAACCAAGAACGACATTTTTTGCACAGACTGGTATGACTTCAGCAAATGAGCTAAAATCAAATTCATTGTCAATATAATGAAAAAAACTCGTCCAAAGTTGTAACAAACTTTTCGATATTAAAGGGTCTGAAGTCGAAACAGACAAATTCCATCATAATTGCACGAGGCTCATCGCAAAACCCTAAAAAGATAATTATGTTGCAATGCTCTTGAGCTCGATTCAATATTTCAGCTTTTAAAAAACGTGCTTTTGACTCATGTGATTGAGTTTGATTTTTTTCACAACCAGGTCTGTGCTTTTCCTCCATATTTTCCGACGTAAACAGAGCCAAAAGCCCGGCTTCCAAGTTTGCTTTCTTTTACAAACAGATTTTAAGTTAAATTCCGGGAGTTGTACTCTGTTTTTTGCCATCACCCGTAGCGATGGAAATTTTAAAATCTCAGCCATGTTTACTTACCGCTGCTTACCGCACCTGGCGGGAAAATGGGTTTCCTTCCACTTTCGGAAACACTGTTCCTTTTTGATTAATGTTCCTTTATTTTATAAAACTTAGAAAAACCATACTATAAAGGCCACCAATTAGTGCGCCCATAAACACAGTTTTCTTTCCTCATATACTTGCATTTATATGCGAATGCATTATTTATGCATTATCATCAGTGCAAATGAACTTAAAAAAAATGAAATGAAATGAGATTAAATGAAATCTAACTAAATTTAATTTAATTTATTTTAATTCAAATCACACGTCATAGTTTGCACAGGATTGAAGATTTAATATAACTATACTAGAAATACATGCATGCAGCAACCCCTCGCCATTTTAAACAAAGCAAAATATTTCGTGCGCTACCCACACCTAACTTTCTACGCTAATATTATGAAATAACTCGTGCAAATTTTTCGGAAGCAAAGACAGTCGTAAAGGCGAACAGAAATCACCTGTTTGCCTGCTGCATTATGTTGCAGTTTAAGTGAGTGTTAAACTTTTCTATAGCTAAACCTTCAAAACATCAAAATAGCACAAATAATTATAATAAGCATACAAGCACTAAACGTCAAATGTTGTTTTTCGATTATTTATTTCACTCAATGATTTTAGCGAATATATAAGCTGTAAAGTGATATTTGTTTTATCAAAACTCTAAAGTACACTTTTGAGAACTCTTTTTAACATTTAAGCGATGATGTAAAGCCTTAAACGGTTGGTTAGCTCCTTGTAAAACGACATACCAAGCTCGTACTTGTCAAAAAAACAATGCATTCTTACAGCAAACACTGAATAAGCAAAATATAGACACCTACCACTTCAAAGATTATAAACTACGAGTCGTTCCTATTTCACCAACTGTTTCTGTGCTGTGATGATCTTTAAATCTTTTATTATTGTTTTAATACTTGACTCCATGATTTCATTATATATTTTTAAAAAATAGTTTGCAAAATGATGGTTAAAATGCTGACGCTATCATGCATGCTTTCTTTTTGTCTTAGCCAATCAGCAAGTCGTAGACAACCATTCTTTCTTCAATCAAATTTCGCGCATGCGCACAACTACATGACCATTGTTTCGTCCATGACATTTTGGCTTCCAACTTTGGATTCCACTATGTTCTCCTGGGTCCCGGGTGTAATTCCTAATCTCCGGGCGGAATTAGTACCCGCGCCGGCTCGGGGATAAGCACAAATTCCAAAGGCAAAGTGTAAGACAAAGCGAATGTATCATGCGGTTTATTTTAATTTAATCGGGTATTTAGATTTATTTGGAGTGTTTCAACCTATCAGAAACGAGAATACAGTGTGAATGTATAAAAAAATATAATACTCTTGATTCATTCCCCGTTCCCCATTTTAAAGATAGCCATTAACAAATGCATGGTCATAGAAATTAAAAATAAAATCTTGTTCGGGAAGAGAAATTACTCGCGTTGGTCTTGGCAAACACAGCCAATTGATACATGTGTTTGCTGTTGGCAGGAAAGAAGAATCAGGAGTCACTTTCACAAATTCTAATGATGGGTGTAAGGAAAAACCAAGAATAGGTTCTTCATCAGCACCTGTGGTGAATGCAAGCACTTTGCCAAGGGACAAATTTTCACATCTCTTGCCTTGTAAAAAATATTAAAATACTGTGATTGCATCATATACTGTACAAACAACTAAAAATAGGTACTGAATTATGAAAATACACCACAGGAAAGATTCTTAATGGGACAGGGGGGGGGCTAATATTCATATATTTGTGTTCTGCATTTATACTTTGTTTTCTAATTGATTCTTTATACGGACTGTTAATTGGATAAAGATTCTTAATTGGAGAGTTGGGGGAATTAATATTCATACATTTGTGTTCTGCATTTATAGTTTGTTTTCTAATCGATTCTTTATACGGACTGTTAACACACAAATATATAAATATTTGCCCTCCAATTAAGGATCTTCCTCAGTCGCTGAAATATATGTTATATCGCTTACTGGCAACTTCTCTTAAAAACTTGAGAAACACAGCATACACCATGAAAAAATTTTCAGTCAACTGAAGCTGGTTAAAAATGATCAGCGAAATTTGTTGAAATCAACGACATTGGTTTCTTTGCTTCAAGCTAAGATGAGAATGAAGACCTGATTATGAATGAGAATTGAGTCCTGCCACTATGACAACTAGCAAAGGAATGTTAGAACTTGGAGCCCAGATGAAATCAAGAATTTCTGAGAAAAATACCTTAATGCTATAAGTGATGTTCGAAGTTCAAACTTGAGAGCGGCACCAGTAAATGAGAATATATATGTTCATATTGGTTCCTATTACGTTTTATGTTGAATGTTAATGTTAATAATAAGACAGAATTGTGACAACATATATTTTGTAAAATGTGGAATAAAATAATTTTTTTTGTCTTGAACCATCTTGGGGTGATTGATAATTGTCATCAATAGACAATAATAGTGGTTTACCAATAAATTTGGGAATAAACATGTGAAGCAAATTTGAACGAAATTTTGATATTTTTTTTAAGGAAATTCTCTCTGAAATCAAGACAAAATAAGGATATTTCAGATTTTCAAAATGGAAACACTGATCATCATCTTCTATATCTGATTGCTGTATGGCATGATCTGCACATCTCCACATGTGCATTCTCAACTCTCGCAGAAGCAGATGGCAGATGTTGCATTTTTCTTTTATCTGAGATTCCTTCATCTCGTCAACCACTGGTTTTGTTGACAGCGATTTCTGCACCAGTCTCAAATAAATTTTTTTTCTTCTACCCATACACGACTCTAAGCTTTTCGCTGACCAGTTAACTTCGATAATGCTCAGATTTCTACAATTTGAATTGCATTGCATAAATTCGAAACCTCTACAAGAATGAAGCTTTGGGAGGCTGACAGCAACACCATATTCCTCAGAAACAGACATCAACTTTTCTTTAACTTTGTTTTTATCGTCATCTAAATCGAGTTTGATCTTTTTTAGAACCCAAACCAGCCTTATGGAGAATCTGTCTTCCGTTGTCGTTGGCACCTTAGTGGTTAAGCGATCGGCAAGGCATATGAACTGAACAGTTTAGGTACGTTTGGGAGCTTTCTTTTTATTTTATTATTATATTATTATCATAAATTCGGTTTTAGCTATATTGAAACTAAGTTTACTTGCAATCAACCAAGTTTTGAGATTAGCAAGTTCTGAATTGACTAAGGGCTCAAGTTCAGGTAGGTTATGTGCCGAAAGGCTAATATTAGTATCATCAGCAAATAAATTGGCAGAGGCTGATCGAAGACAATTTGGTAGATCATTTATGTAAATTAAAAATAGCAAAGGACCAATAATACCACCTTGAGGCACGCCACAATTAATTGCGCCAAGACTAGATAAACAGCCGTTGACATCACATTTTTGGGTTCGGCCACTGAGATATGAATTAAACCACCTTAGGGCATTCTGGTCAACACCATAGTTTACTAATTTACGCAGTAAAATATCATGGTCAATAGTGTCAAAGGCCTTCTTCAGGTCAATAAATATTACTCCATTGAGAAGACCTTTGTCTATATTCACCGACCATTTATTAGTGGCCTCAAGTAAAGCTGTTACTGTACTATGGAGCGAACGAAGGCCAGATTGGCAGCTACTTAATAAATTATTCTCATTTAAATAGCCAAAAAGCTGATCATAAACCATTTTTTCAAAAACTTTTGAGACAATTGGTAATATTGAAATTGGTCGATAATTGCTCTGGTCAGATTTCCTGCCTTTTTTAAACACTGGTAACACCCGCGCGAGTTTCCATTCTGTTGGATATATTCCGGTAACAATTGATCGCTCAAATATGTTGGTAAGCGAGGGACCAACAACAAAAGCCGCAATTTTTAGAAGCCTAGCTGGAATTTTATCAAGACCCATAGCCTTTTTTTCATTAAGTTTACTTAACAGTAGACATACTGTTTGCTCAGAAGGGGCGTCAAGACTAAAAGATTTGGTGGCTGGTTCTAAATATATTTCCGGGTTAATGTTAGTTTGTGGAATTTCCCTAGCTAAGTCAGGACCAATATTGCTGAAATATTCATTAAAAGCTTCTGCTATATGCGTAGAAGATTTAATAGTACGATCACCAACTTCAATTTCGGAAATTTGGGACTTACTACACATGCGGGAAGTCAGTTCATTAATAAGCTTCCACGTTTGACAAGGATTATTTTTATTATGTTCAAGGTTTGAACTGAAGTACTGCTGTTTAGCATACTTAATTGCATTATTAGTCAGATTACGAGAACGTTTATATTTTTCCCAAGATACCCCATCGTTAAAGTTGACCGCCTGTTTCTTAAGATAATTACGCACATGCATTTTCTTCAACAACTCATTGGTAATCCACGGTGCTTTTTTTCTACCAACACGTCTGCTTCTAATAGGTGCGTGTTTGTCTATGCTTTCCATTAGAAGTGATTTCCAGATATCCCACATGCAATTCGGATTATTTTGGGAGTTAACCTCACACCAGGGCTTTTCGTTCAACTCCTGAAGAAAATTATTTTTATTAAAGTTTTTAAACACCCGCGATTGGATGATACGTGCGGTTGTTTGCTGATAAAGTGTTTTTCGAATAAAATAAACCAAAGAGTGATCACTAATTCGAAGATGCAAGACACCTGCATTGACTATTTTTTGAGGACAATTAGTGACACATAGGTCAATTAATGTTCGCGAACTGGGGGTTACTCTTGCTGGCTCATCAATCAACTGACTTAATCCATATTTATTGAATAAATCAATCAAGGTAGAAGTATTATGCCTCAGGAGATAACATGTCACAATTAATATCTCCAAGCAAATAATGCTCTTTATCCTCGCTATCTATCCTGCCTATAATTTTCTCAAAAGCATGGAACGCTTCATTTGAGGAGCTCGGAGGCCTATATCATGTGCTGACCAAAAATGCCTTCGATCTTGGCTTAGTAATTTCAATACAAAGATATTCAAGGGTCAGAGCTTCTAAGTTGTGTCAGATGAAGTAATTAATGTTGGATCGTACATAGAGGCAAATTCCACCTCCATGCCTACCGTTCAGGTCACGATCCCTTCTCACGAGTTCAAAACCCGGTAGTTGAATTTCCCTATTCTCAATATGAAAGTCTAATTTGGTTTCATTGATTGCTAAAATGTCGATTTTAGAAGTACTCAAAAATAATTTTAGCTCATCAATATGCAGTAACAAGCTATTAATGTTTAATGATGCCATAACCAAGCCCCGATTTGTTATGTTAAAATTCAAATTCGAAGCTTGAGACATGGGAGTTGCTCCAACGGGCACAAATTTATCTGATTTCCCCGTGGCAATATCCTAATCTTTTCTAATATAATTTACAAAATTAAGAGCTAAAAGAGCTGTTCCACGTTTATTCAAATGGAGACGACTACGATTCAGATGCTCACTGGCTAATATAATACTATTATTGATAAATCCCCATTTGTTTTGTTTGCTCATTTGATCCAAATATTTATTAATGTCTCTAATTTTACTAGCAGATTTCAAGTCGTCTGACCTGTCAACTATACCAGATATAGCGATTTTAGATGCAGAATGACGACTAATTGTTGAGGCTAAATCAATTATTTCATCGGCACATTTCCTAGCTGACTTATTTTCGCATAGATTATTGGTCCCAACATAGATAATTATCTCTGCTGGATTTTATCTCAGTATCGGCTTGGCATGATCTTTCATGTCTAATGTAGTACAGCCTGGAAAAGAACGTACCTGAACCTTTGCCTTACTTGATAGTCGGTGTCCGTCTATATTCTTGACAATAGAGTCGCCGATTATATAAATTTCTTTCTTCGTGTTAGTCATACTTGTCGCTGAGTCTGTGTCTGTTTGCGTGGCCATTTCCAAACTAGTCTCCCAACATTAGCTGACTTAACGGTGGCCTGGCGATGCGATCGGTTCTTTCCTGATTTGATCCTATGCCGTTTATGCTTCCGAATCGTTTGAGTCGATCGATTTAGAATAGAGCCACGAGCGTCGGACTTATCTGGCGAAACTTCAACAACAGAATTGTCTTCCTCAAGAGCAGGCCTCTCACAGGCATTGAAGGTCCCAGATGCAATGCATTTTAGTCTCTGATTGTTGCGGTACTCTTCTATCTGATCATCGAAGGTAGCGGGGACAGTGACACTGCTTTGATCGCTAGGATTTACTTCGGATTGATATTCACTCGGCTCATTAGCGAGGGGCTCAAAATAATTGAAAATAGCTGTATTACTTGATTCGTTAGCGGTTTCCCTTGGACATGTTTGACGAGGCTGGTCCCATGAGGTTTGACTATATTCTAGGAGTTCTTTAAAGTGTCTATGAAGTGAAAATTTACTACCCAATTTTTTTGTTCCAAATGAGACACTTACATATGAAAATATACTGTGCAAAATCTGAGCTTAATCCATACAATACTTTCCAAGTTACAAGCCCTTAAACATAGGAAATTTGCCGATTTTTGGCGACAATATTTTGCTCGGCCAAAAGGTGACCAAAGGTCATGGATGACGTATGCAAATGGACACACTGAACATCGTAGATTTAATTTACTAAACAAGAATACAGAACATATTACTTATATCAAACACAAGTGCTCAGTTTAAGGATAAATTTCGGTTTTTCTACGTCTGTGTCATATTTAATACAGTGAAGCACAAAAGCGATATAAATTTTACTGGTAATTATGCGTTTGAATAATAACAAATCTGTATGCTCGATCAAACTCTGCGGTCTTGTAGACCAACGCAAATAAAACATTACCTGAGTACGTCTGTATGTCTACGCTCGTTTATGACACTAGTTTTTTGCGGTTTTGAAGTAAAATAGCCAAAAGCGGAATGATCGGGAACATTCGCATTTACGCAATTATGTAAATATTACGAAGCCTTATACGTGTAGCGCAAACCCTAATCTCTGCATTTATTTCAAATGAAGTGTCTAGAGCCCCAACCCTGATAATGTTGACGCAAATTCACGCGCATTGACTTACTGAAATCCATCGAGGATTTTTCTATGAATATGGAAGTCTTAGGTTTGTTCAGCAGAAAATTTTGTAGCTACACTAGTCACTAAACTACATACACCGGAACGAACATTGCTTTTAGTTTGCACATGGCATCGCAGTAAACGATAAAAAGAGGAGGTTTATACTGCGCTTGTGGGGGCCCAGGTGGTATTAGCTGTACAAACTCGACACACACTCCTGGAATTTCAATGCATAAATTTCCGAGGAAAGAAAAAAATCCAAACGAATATAAATTGTGGGTCCAATTTGTTCGAAAACACCGGGTGAATTTTATACCTACGAACTCTTCGGCTATTTGCTTTGCTCATTTTGAAACATCGTGTTATCCAATGCGTTATTCCTTGGGCGTTCCTTCTCCGTTAAAGCCAAAAGCAATGTATCTCAAACCGGGTTCAATTCCAACGAAAAATATAGTTTTACCTCAGGACGTACCAACTTCTGGAATAGCACGTCGCCAAAGACAGGTAACTTTCTAGTTATTAACTCTAATATTGCGCTTTTAAATTAAATGACAAAACTGTGTAACAAATGAGTAAAATTATATTATTGGGATTAATTGTTTTTAGGTAATCCACGAAATGCTAGGAAATGAAGAAGGTTCCTGTTCATCGTCTAAACAGCTGATGGAAGATGCAGAGACTGAAGAGCAGATAACTACAGAACAGGCAGATCAACTTGATACGAGCCTAGATGATTCCATGATTATGTCAGATGATGTATTAGATAGTTCCTTTACCAGCGTTGGTAGCAATCTTCCAGATAACCAAGAAAATAAAAGTGCAGTTCCAGTTTCATGCAAAATGTGCAAAAAAAGACGTAAAAATGCACGGATGTATCAGCGAAAGGTTAAAAAACTACAACGCGAGTTAAAGTCCTGTGAAGAACGAATTGAAACTTTGGAATCAGAGAAAAGGAGGCAAGAAAATATAGGAAAGGTGTGGTGTCATTTAGCAAGATTAATGTTCTTGAAATATAGCTTTGGTATTCTTTTTGAAAACCACTACAACATGCATCTGTTTACCATGTTTTTTGTATACAGAGAATGTCTGTTGATGATGAAGTAGTTATTATTATTATTATTATTATGCATGAATATTTACAAACAGGATATAAAACACTTCAGTAAAAAATTACTGCTATTACCGTGTGTCCTGTCATGTTAGAACTAATTAAACTATTTCTAAATTAAGTAGAATATTACTGATTGTAAAACTACATATAAAAAGGTAATATGTATGCATGCTTAGATCATCCATAAAAAGATAAAATACTAACTACTAATTACAAGTAAAAAAGTTTTACTTTATTTCTAAAAGCAGGAAAAGATTCCAATCGCCTTATCTCATTTGGCAAGGTATTATAAATTTTAACACCCATAGAGAAAAATCCTGATTTGGCAAGTTTCAGCTTTGTTTTCGGAATACAAAGTAAAGTCCCATTATTCCTCGTGGCTTTTTCATGCACCTTAAGAGTAAAGTAATCCGCGAAATGTTCATTAGTTTCCCCTAACATACATTTTTTAACAATCAACACAGTGTGTTTATAAATTTCGTTTAGGATACTAGGTTTTTTCTCCCCAAGAATCCTTTCCACCCTTCGATCTATAGATTCGAGCATCGTTAGTTGAGTATTGGAATAGTTAAGGTTTACAGTGCAGTTGAATAAAGCTGTTGGTAAAATTATTCCCTGATAGATCTTCCCCAGACTTTTCCGAGTTAAGCACGGCTTCAAGGAAGAAAGTAACCGTAACTTCGACGATAATTTCTTATAAGTTTTTCTAAAATTTTCAGCCATATTTAATTTTTTGTCTAGGGTAGTTCCAAGATATGTGTATGTAGTCGTTGAATTTATTTTTGTATCTTGGTAACGTAGGTCTAGTTCATCTGGACAACTGCTTAGTCTTTTCGCTGTACCAAATAGCATTGACTCGGTTTTGTTCTTCTTTAAATTAATGATTAGTTCATTGTCCGTAAAATATTTATTTAAATTCTTTAAATCAGCGTTTAGCTTGCTCACGATGACGGAAAATTATGGGTCTGCCACATAAAGAACGGTATCATCAGCAAATAATATAACACTCGAATGAGTGAGATTTTCTTCCAGGTCATTAAAATATAATAGGAATAATACTGGTCCCAGGATTGATCCTTGCGGCACACCACATGTTAAGGGGAATTCATCTGACAATGTGTTTTTGTAATTACACACTTGCTTTCGTTGAAATAAGTAGTCAGAAAACCATTTATATTCTAAACCCACAATACCATAACTTTCGAGTTTCGCTAGTAATATACTATGGGATAGTGTGTCGAAAGCTTTGGAAAGATCAACAAATATTGCCCCTACAAGATTCCCCGTATCCGCTTTCTTTCGAATGTTGTCGGTGAACAAAACTGTTGCATGTTCTGTAGATCTCTTTTTACGGTAGCCAAATTGATATTTAGATAACAAGTGATTGCTTTCGAGGAATTTGGTTAACTGCTTATTTGCTGCACGTTCTAAGATTTTGGATAAGATCGGCAACACTGAAACAGGTCGATAGTTGTCGAACAGTGATGTTGATCCACTCTTGTATATAGGCGTCACCTTGGCAATTTTCCACTCTGAGGGCACTACACCAGTACCTAAAGACAAGTTTATAATATACGATAATGGCTTCGCCAATTCACCTGCTGCATCCTTCAACATACCAGGTGGAATATTATCATGTCCAGCAGATTTTCCTCGTTTAAAAGCCATTAGCTGCTTCTCAACAAAGATTTTGCTCACATAGGTAAATTTAAACTGTTTATTTGTTCTCACTTTTGCCTGTACAGGTGGTTTTCCCCAGATGAAATTTCTTAATGGCAATGACTTTTGTTTTAATTTAAAAGCCATTGTTAAGAAGAATTCGCAAAATTTGTTCGCAACTGATTTTACATCTATTTTGTTGGCTTCATCCAAACTAGTTTGTTTTGAATTTGCTTTTGGGAATATGTTCTTTATTACTCTCCAAAACTTTTTAGGATTATTGCATGTTTCATCTTGAAGATTTCGATGATATTCATACTTGGCTTGTTTTACAGCGTTGTTGCATCGGTTTTTTGACTGTTTATAGGCTTTCCAGTCAATATCGCTATTTGTTTTCCTTGCCTTCCGAAGGAGCTTATCACGAATGTTCATGTGATTCTTAAGTTCAGACGAGAGCCACGGACAAAAACGACCTTTGACCCGCTTCTCTATAATTGGAGCATGTTTATTTATGTTTTGCAATAACAAATCTCTCATAAATGCCCACGCTTCATTTACACTTTGTATCAGGTAAAGCTTGTGCCAATCTTCTTCATTTATATCCTTACAAAATTCAGTCGGGTTGTAATATGAATAATTTCGTATTTTGATTGATTTTGCCTTATACTTTCGATAATTTAACTTGCGCACACAACCCACACAGTCATGATCACTTAACGATAATGGCACCACTTCCCATTCAGCAATGTTCTGTTCATTGTTTGTCAATATAATGTCGATCAGCGTACTAGACTTTGCAGTAACTCTCGTGGGGCTATCAATAATCTGCTTAAAACCAGCGGTATTTATGATATCTTTCAATTTCTGGTGATCAGGCTTTTTAATATAATTTATGTTCATATGTCCCACGAGTATCGTCTCCATTTTAAGGTCATTTACAGTTGATAGCATACTTTTAAAAAGTTTGTTGAAGTCTTTCAGATGATAAGGTGACGAGTCAGGTGGGCGATAAATACAGCCAACTAGGAAACTTTTCGCCTTTGCTGGAAAAATCTCTATCCAAATACACTCGAGCTTCTCCGATTCTAAATCAGGTCGCTTTTTCCATTGCAGTCTGTTTGATATATATGCCGCTACTCCCCCTTGTAGTCCATTAGATCTATTCTTTTTCACAAAGTGGTACCCCGCGATTCGATAAAGCTCAACGTTGTCAAACTCACTGTTTTCAACTATGTGTGTTTCAGATAGAGTATATATATCAATACCCTTTCCTTGTTCAAACACAGTGGATAGATTCGCCATTTTATGAAATAAACCCCGTATATTTTGATGGAATATATTCACACCTTTCCTTTTAGTCAAGCTTGCGAGACTATTTGGCTCAAGACACGTTTCACCGCTTTCACAATTTTCACCGGGAAACGAGAAGGGATAGTTTTCAGCATGTACTTCTTTAGTTGTACCAAATACAGGGCCAGGGTTAGGACTTATATCACCAGCAAGCATAATAAGGTCACCAGCAGTCAGACTTGCCCTCGTCACGAGCAGTGCAGCTCGCAGCTTCACCAGTGTCGATGTTGATGGTTTACTAACACAATTATGTCTTGGGCATCCCGAGTTTCGTCCAGGATAATGCTTCACATCCAATTTAAGGATGGTAAACAAGCTACCATTGCTATTTACATTTTTACTATCCATCCAAAGTGTGCAAAAAAGCAACACTAGGACGAGATAGCAGGAGCGCTGAGAAAACGTGCTAACCTCCATGTTGACTACACAAAACAAAGTTGAAGCGATGATGGACGAAGATGAGAAAAGCACAGCAGATGAAGAGGTCTATGATGAAGCTAGTGATCCTGAATGGTGCAAAAATGCGGAGGATTTAGTCGAAGGGGATTCTATCGAGTCTAACTCCAGAACAAATGTCAGGTTAATATGTGAAAACATTCTTTTTATTAGGTTTGCTTATACCATCCTTAAGCTTGGCATTTTGAGGAAGGTAACCGAACATACGTACATATGCTAAATCATTTATAATTATAGGGTGGATCCAGGGGCGAAGCGAGTGTCATTGTTTTGGGGGGGTGCACGACCGCATTTTGCCGATAAAAGGGCGTGGCTAAGTGCGCAATTAGGGCGTGGTCGAAGGTGATATAAAAGGCAATAACTCCCAAGTAAAATATTTTATTCATGTGATTCCTAAATTTAAAACTTCTAAAATGTTGAAACGTGTGTGCATTTTATAAAATTTCCCACTACAGTATATACAGACATACAGTTCTAGTCTTCTCTATGATATGGAAATGGAGACCCGACGTTGTTTTAAAGCTGCCCAAGCTGTAGCCATTCGGGAAATGCTTATGCTATCTGTGATATCTTTTTCACAAGCCATTAGTAGCAGTTCTTCCAGTCGTTCATCGCGCATCGTTGATCTGCACAGGGTTTTCACAAGCTTTAACTTGCTAAATGTTCTTTCGTCTTTCGCTACAGTAACTGGTGCAGTAAGAGCTAGGCGATAAGCCTTGTTCGTCAAGGGAAACACTGACTTCTGTTTCTCTGATATTTCGCCTGCCTCAGAAATATTTTTAACGTCGTTGTGATTGTCAGCTAGGTGCACCTTGAAAACTTCAATTTCTGCCATTAGAGCTTCTGCGTCTGGTCGTTGGTCTCGTGGGAAAAATTCTCCGAAGTCTTTAAACGATTCCAGTGGAACCTTGCCTTTGGAAGGATGCAAAACATCGATCAGTGGACCAGTCGTTTCTTTGGAACTGTTGTACACTTCTTTGTAGCGGGTGATCTGAGTATCCAATACTGCTTTAAATTCTTTCCGGTAAAAGGACTCCAGGCTTAGTGCTACAGTATTAGAGGGGTTGTCATCGATTCTTCGAGGTGGTTTTCTGAGGCGATGATGGCGTCGGAAATCACTCTCTACATCCACACCAAGCCGTTCTGCGAACACAGTTGCTGCTTGAATTTCTGCATTCATTGCATCACTGTCGTTGGCCACGCTTTCCAAGCTTTTTATGGTTGATTCCATAATTGTAATTGCGTCAATGATGTTAAGTTCCTCTTTCTGAAGGATCTCCGTCATTCTCTTCGTTTTGTACATTATGTTTTTCATAAACATTATGCACACGATGAAATCGAATTGAGTGATTTTGGCCAACAAACCCGAGGAAGCCGTTTTTGTCTTACCATCAGTTGAACGTTCTTTAAGATCCGTCAATGATTTCAAGATTGCTTCGTACGTCGACCACACAGCCTTGATCGATTCCGCTCGAGCCACCCAGCGTGTCTTGGACAGGTTCCTTAGCTGCAACGGGTTATCGATATCTGCATCATCGATGTGCTCTTTAAGCGATGAAATGCGCTTGGTACTGCTCGTGAAGAAAACATACAATTCCTCGAGTACGTTGAACAACTCAGTTATAATAGCGCTTGCTTCACAACTGTGTTCAATTACCGTGTTTGAACGGTGTGCTAAGCATGGCATATATGGAATTCTTCTTCCAAGCTTATCTTGAATCTTCTTTTGAACTCCATTGAATCTTCCAGACATTGAAGCTGCGTAGTCGTAGCTTTGGAAGCATAGATCGTCTAAATTGATCTCATGCTTATTTAGCGCCTCGATGATCTCCCTAGCTCCTCCTTCCCCCGTCTTGTCTTTGGCTTCCGTCAGTGACATCAATCGTTCTCTTGGCTGACCGTTGGCATCCACGTACCGACAAGCAAGTGCAAGGCGATCTTTGTGTGAAACATCTGGCGTTGTATCAGCCATGACCGAGTACATGTGGGCTTCTTCAATTTCTTTGGCAATCTGTTTTTGCAATTGGTGGCCAATTAGTTGAATAAATTCGTTTTGGGAGTGTGCACTTAGATATGTTATGCGGTATGGTCGCATCCGGGTAGTGTTGAACCAGGCTTTTAAATCGGGACAATGTCTGGCCATCATCATCACAATCTGCTGGAAATTTCCTTCTTTGTCATCTCCGTGACCTCTAAACGCGATACTTTGGCGTCCGAGTGTTTTCGTTACGTCGAGCAGTATCTCAACAATCTTCCTGTTGTGGATTAGGTCTTCCTCTTCCTGGATGAGAGCCTGACGTCTGGCCTTAGAAAGCAGTACATCGACGTGTCCAGACGTTTTCACAAAATTTGCATACGCCAGGACGGCACTTTTGTGACTCGTAGATGAGAAGTGTGTTGCTAACTTCCCAGGCTTCGCCTTCCCACAGCTCTTAAATTTATGCCATGTGCGCACTCCTTCTGTACTCCAAGCACTTTCCGCTTTCTCCATCCCTGGACCACTGCTAAACAGAGAACATACAAAGCAAAAGGCAGCATCTTTTGATATGCTATATTCCAGGTGAGGGTAATCTTTGTACCAGGATGGATTAAACCTGGACTGCTTGTGGCCTTCTCTCATAACGTCGGAGGCACTTGGGTTGGTTGGATATGCCTGTAAATGCGGTTGATTCGGACCGATTTGTATCAGGTACGTTTTTTGACTGTCTGTCAGATGCCTTGATCGCAATGCAGGATCCAATGGTGGAATTGCAGGGGAAAAATAATTCTCATTGCTATCTTCGAGTGTCATCTTCTCCTTTTCAATGTTTTTGAGAACTTGAGATGATCTTTTAACAAGCTCGCTTGCAGTTTCCCTAACTTGATCAGCAGTTTCGACCACTTTGCTCAGAAAATGTTCCTGATTGGGATTATCAGCCGATGCAACTTCGTCCATAATTCCTTCAACGTTACGAAGTTGAAACTTGAGATAATGGAGCAACCCTGCGCACTGAAGCCATGTTATGTTACCATCGCCCTCGCTTACTTCGGTCTCTTTGTTCACGTCTTCCACGGTATAGCTCTCGACTGTTTCGTCTTTGTGTGATTTGTCACTTTCGCTTCCTGATGCCTAATTCAATATTATTGAAAATTCAAAACGTTGAGAGCTATTTACAAATATTTCATAACAAATATGGAAAAAGTTAATTGGATAAATTTAGTTAGACTTGAAAGATAAAAAAGTTACCTTTGAAGAAAGTACTGCTGTGTCAACATTATGTGATTTTGAGGGTTGGGAATCTTTCTCGGCAACACTTTCGCCTGCGGAAACAGTCAACGTCTCCAAAGGGGCACCAGAGCTTTCCGGATCATTCTTTGTCTGTGATACCTATAGTTATCACACATTGGAGGTTTTAAACTTAAATGTTCCTTTGAGGTTATTACTAATTAATATGTTTGTGGGGAGCTAGAAATATGGTATTTAAAAAACAGCCTTACCTTTTCCTTATGTATCTGTGCCGCCAAGACAAACGGGTTTGCGGGAGCACCGGCCACTTTATAAGATATTGATTTCCCTGCCTTTAACAAATCATCGTGGTATTTCTTGTTGTGTTCATTTCGGTAATCATCATCAAACGACCGATTACAGACTAAACATGTCAGTTTCTCTCGCTTCCGTTTGCGTTTACCTTTGCTACTCTCCATTCATTCAGTTTGTTTTATTCGTTTACCTTTTTAATTTCGCAAATTCGTGTATATAATAAAGTATAAACATTCCCAAAGCAAATGACGCGCAGATGAGTGTTGTGTTTTGTATGCTATATCATGTTTCATAGCGCAACTTTCATATACGTAATATGATATATCTTATTGCAGCGTACGGACCGCAGGTGGCGCTGCGAAAAGTCAAATGTGCCCGCAACTGGCACTGAACTGTCGCGCAATGGCGCAAGCCTGAATCTTCAGAACCCGAGGCCGAACAAACAATTCATTTCTTCATTTTCAAGTATTTTCCGATGCATTCAAATTACTTGTACGAAATTACAAATCAGTAAAATTCATTTTATTTTTGTGCCGACAGTTGCCTTATTTTGCCGACAAGCACGGCATTGGGGGGGTGCAGCACCCCCCCGCACCCCCCCGTAGCTACGCCCCTGGGTGGATCCAGGCACCTCCAGCACTGATGAACCTAAGTTTGTTGTGTTTTACTCTACGCTTATGTCATTATTTTCGATGTTTTGCTTCAAATGTGAAGACAACTCCCCAGCAGTCGAAATGAAAGTCCATGGAACTATGGTAACGGTATATCAAAATTGTGATCACTGTGGCGGGACATATAAATGGCACAGCCAACCTCTTGTGCTCGGGCGATACCCTGCTGGAAACATACTTTTAAGTTTTGCTACGTTATTGGCCGGTGCTTTGATAAGCAAAATTCTACTGGTGTTTAAGCATATGGGTTTAGCAGTCTTTACAGCAAGAGCCTTCTATCAACATCAAGCAAAATTCTTGTTCCCGGTCATACTGAAACACTGGGAAACGTATGTGCTGTCTTGGTTGGCAGAGTGAAAGGTTTACAAGATGTTTCATGGTGTGGCGATGGAAGATTTGATTCTATGGGACATAGTGCTAAATATGGTGTGTACAGCATGTTTTGCTGTGATCTTCAAAAGATTGTTCATTTTGAGTTATTGCAGGTATTTTAAATAATTTTGTGCTATATCTAGCTGTACACAGTCTGTTGGAGAGTTTAAGAGATAATTTGCATTTTTAGTCTAACGAGACAGGCAGCAGCAATGCTATGGAGTTGGCCGGCGCCAAAAGATGTTTCTCGCACTTGAAAACATCTGGTTTGGAGATAAAGACTTTTATTTCTGATCGACATAGAGGTATTGGTAAATGAATTAGAACAAAAGAAAAAGGAACAACGCACTTTTATGACATTTGGCATATTGCAAAATCCATAATCAAAAAGGTTCTCAAAGCTAGCAAAGACAATACGTGCGAAATTCTAAAAAACTGGACTAAGGCTATTAAATCTCATCTTTACTGGTGTGCAACCTCTACAAAACCTGGTTTTGGAGATTTGATCGTCGCTAAATGGAAGTCGTTTCTCCGGCATGTGTGTAATAAACATACGGACCACCCGGACCCATTGTACAAAGCATGTGCTCATGGTGATTTGGCGCCAAGAAAATGGTTGAAATATTGTAGGTATATTCAGTATGGAGAGGCAGCTATACAACCAATGTATATGACAACAAAACGGCACAACATATTTTGAAACAGTTCTATAAAATGAAGCAGTAAATATATGCAAATATATTTTCAGGCAGTAGACCACATGAGAAATTAAAATCTATCTTGCTGAAAGGGAACGTCATTAATGATGTACGAAAGATGTCACCAGAAGCTCAGACAAGCTCTTTGGAAGGTTTTCATGCTACATTAAACCATTGGCACCCTAAGATGCTAAGCTTCTCTTGGATGGGTACATATTGCAGGTGACATTATTGTTGAAAGTTCCGTGCAGTTATCTCTGTAGGTAGTTTTTGTATGTTTTCTGCATAAAAATCAAAATTTATTTTATGTGTTAGACACATTTTGGCATGTCTCCACTTCAATGAGAATGTAAGCAGGCAAACCAGAAAAACAAATGAAGGCTTACGATACATAAAAGTGACATATCCTAAATACAAGCTTGGTGATGAATTAGTTTGTGAGATTGCAATCACTCCCACATATGGTAATATTTGAACTTTACATTAAAGCATTACTAGTCAAGTGACAAATTCATAGTTTTAAAAATTTGACATTATTTTTTTCCCCTTATAACAGGTTATGTTTCAGATTTAAAAAGAGTTTTGTTCAACCTGCCCTTAACAGATATGAAAAAAAGTACAGGAAGAAAGTTCCCAAACCATTATCAGCACAGTTTGAGAATCGTCTTGGAAGGAAAGACACAATTAAGAGACAAGACAAAAGAAAGAAAATGGTAACAGAACTGTTTCCTGCAGGTAAATTATCTCCTCAGAACAATTTCTCTCATACTTAATTACTTATTACCAAGAACTCAGTACATAATTAATTCTCTATGCCAGTTGCTGAACAAGAGAAACTACTGAATGCCCAAAGGGAGCAACAAGCAGCCAAACACAAGCATAAAGCACCAACCTGCAAGAAATGTAACCAGCCAATGAAAGGACACAAAAAAATCTGCTTGTGAAAATTCAAATAATTCAGTTTAACTTTATTTCAGTCAAACATTCAAAATTTCATCATTGTTAATAAAAAAGGTAACATAAATATATAGTCACATAAATATATAATCACTGATTCTGCTGTCTTTGCCTGGCACCTTTATAACCTTGTACATCAGCACTAGGGAACTCAGACCTGATGTGGTCATAAATGCACGCTGGTAGTGGTCGTGAATGGTCCCATCCCAGATAGCCACACAGCCATAAAACAAGCCACCGATAGGCGACTGAACGTAGATATCTATGGATTAATAAGGAAACAATTATTGAAAAATTGATGCATTTACATTTCATATACATGTACATGAACACGTAGAAAGTTTGTATCAAAGTTTGACATGTTTTGCATGTGAGTTTGAAATATTGATCCCTTGCCTTGCCTTGTCATAAAGCGATTCTGATCAATTCACTATACATATAAATAAGGACAAAAAATATAGTATATACAAATATGAACATTGAACTTTATAATAGTTACAAAGTACCCACTCGTTTTCACTCTGGTTTTTTTTTCTTTTATATTTAGTGCCATCTTTCCTGGTTAATAACTGCCCAACGTTACTTAACACAGTTCTGTGAACCATTGGCAAATAATCCCAATGTTCCACAATGCACGCAGCATCCTTACCCTCATACGTATACTTCCCTGCACACTCAAGGATTTCCTTACAGCAATGATATCCCTTGCGCTACTGAGGTGACGATCGTTGCACCGTCCACATTGACACCTATATTGTATTAATAGAGTGCCTTCAATGAAAAGTTTAGTTTAGGACGAACCAAATAATAGCGCAACTCACCATGAGTTCACTGGCACGTCCTTGCTCCATCTTTTCCCGAGCGTCTCGGAAGAAATGCCATCCTCGTCGTCTGTTGTACTCTCGTCAAACTCATCGCCGCTACTAGCAAGCGGTTCGTTTGAATAGGGTACAATAAGAGACGATTGCTCTAGAATTTCATCCTCGCTAGCGCTTTCTTGTGAAGATGAATTTGAGCTCGAAGAGCGTTCGCTTTTCTTAGTAACTTCCATCGCAGTAGCCATATTTTGCTATGATTCTTTATTATGTTTATCGTGCGTGATTGTCGTCGTGTCCATTTGCATACGTCACAAAACATCATACTCATCCCCAGGCTCCATAAAAAATGGTCACTTAAAACTCTAACTTTAGGTAGCTCTATCTCGGTCACTAATATACGAAATTTTATAAAACAATTTTTCTACTTTCCGTCTATCCCTAATCTATCATTTTAAAACAAAAAAAATGTGATTTTTTCACTTCATAGACACTTTAATGCTTTCATTTTGATTCTTTAACAAATTAATTTCAGCTTTCAAGTGTTCAATATCAGAACAAGGCAGGTTGGCCTTAACAATGTCTTCGAGTTTATGCACCACTGGCCAAAGCATAGCAAGCTTTGCTTCAGCCATCTCGACTCTAGTAGCTTTACAATCTGAACAGTTAATGCCGTTACAAGCTGTGTTATCGCCATCATGAGAGGGAATATTAGCACTAGAGGGACATAGTTGATCCCGAATCAGCGATAATAGTTCACTTGCTCTCGAACCTTTGAAATAAATTGACTTGCTTTTAGAATACCAAGTGACGAGAAGCTGCTTGCTCGTAAACTTCCAAGTACCACCACTGGGTGATTTCCAAAAGGCTTGTTCTAAAGCCTCCTTATCGACAACTGTGCTAACAAATGCTTTTAATTCGTCCAGATTCCCTGTCCAGGATAGTTTGTCTTTCAAGAAGACGAACTTATTCGTAGGAATCGCTAACACTTTATCCATATTTAAAGTAAATTTAAATCGATCGAAACGGAGCTATAAAATACACGTCCGCACGTGGTCGTGAGCAACGATGTATGATTGGAAGTGGAAGACCATTTTTGGAAGTGGAAGACCTTTGGGTTACAGTCTTTGGTAACCTGAACAACATAGTGCGCTCTTGTAATGCTAATGCTAAACTGTGGCCAATTTGGGCACTTTGACATTCAGCCACCTTTCGTTGGTAAATTGCCCTCGGGAGCACAGGATCTCCAATTGTGTGAACCCCAAGATGTATCAACTCATTATCACTAAGACCAGTCACAGCTGCCGGATCGATCCTTTTATCGGTGAAACTGCTCAGAAGTGTTCCTATGTTCAGGGGTGGATCTAGGGTAAGTCCAGTCAGTCGCGCGACTTATGTATATTTGGCAGTAAAAATGATAATTAAATATTGAAATTTATCTTGAAGTATAAATAATTAACCCCTTCAAGATTGTAATAAGAATTAAAATCATCGTCCAGTTAAAGGGTTCAGTTTCAAAAAAGCAATATTCTTTCATCCAGAGCAGCGGTAAAATGCAAAAAACTCGCAGAATAGGGTGGGTCAGCCTGCTCATTTGATTGGTCGATAAGCCATTTGGACTTATCTCGACTGATTTGTGGGGTGGCCGGACTGATTTACACCTTAAGAGGGCCAAATCAGTCCATTTCTTGCATTGCGATTGGTCAGTTTGAATTTACCGGACTTATCTTGACTGATTTGCGGGGTGCCCGGATTGACTTGAACTTTAAACGGATTGACTTGAACTTTAAACGGGGTTCAATTGCTCTGTCTTCAGAATGATAAAATTGCAAAATTTATTATTAAACGAGCGAGCCGGGCTCTCCACTTCCAATATTCTGTTATAGGAACGATTACAACTTTATTGTTAGAAAATTATTTTAATATGCGGACATTCGAAGCAGGACTTTACAAGATAACTGGCTCTTGATAAGCTTTATCGTGGAGCAACGATTTTATGTGAGCAACTGTGTTCATGTTAGACTTCAATAGACGAGGGAATTAATCACGATATCCCTGCTGAACATGAAAACTAAGACTGTGTTGGTAAAAGAAACGTTTAACATGGATATAATATAACAAATATAGCAATATACCTAAAAATATAATGATTTAGGAGTGTTCCATGCATGCGACAAGTTCGTTCACAGTTATTCATTTCATGCTGCTTTGTTGTATAACCTGATCAATTTTCAATATATAGTTTATATATCATAATTTTCCTAGTAGTTCCTATGGTCATAAGGGACGGTCATTATTTATACCCAGGGTTGGGGCCGAAGAGAAATTATTTTAACTGCCAAAAATTTACCTACCCAACCCAACTTGAACCAGAAATTTGGATACCCCGCTATTTTTAACTTTAAAAAATTTTTACCCAACCCTGGCGGAAATGGTGCATTTTGTTACTTAATTTTTCATATTTGTACCTTTCTTGACATGAATACCAGTTTCCACTTACGACTCTTCATTTCAATGCTGATAATGCCCAATTTCCAGCATATCGTCCAAAACGAGTTTGGACAATAAAAGGAACTGGACCATTTAATATATTTTGCTGCTGTTCATGGTCTGATTCAATATCAGGTTCACTTTCCGTGCCAAACTCCTCTAAAATAATGTCTTGCTCGCTTTCCAAGTCACTTTCCAATTCATTGTTTCCTTCATCTACTTGTCCCTGCTTTAAAACTTCTTCTACAGTTCCAGTATCACTCTTGCGTAGAATGTCTGCAGTAATTGCACTCAGTTTATCTTTTTTCTTTCCTTTCTTACATAACTTGTTCTCATCAATGTACTTATCCAATTCACATACCTTCAGTGTATTAAGTTTCCCTTCCAATACCAAGTTCAACCAGTCATACTCGTTGTATTCCTTTTCTTTCCTTTGTCTCTGCTCTTCTTTTCTGGTACTTGCACGAATGTTCTTTGTCAACTGAAGGTTAGTAAAGTGTTCAATGCATGCAACAACATACTCTCTTTTCACATAAAATGTTTCCGACAATCTTGTGATTGCCTCTTGATTCTCCAAAGATATTTTACCATTGTGAAACAGTTTTTTAATGTTTGCCCTTGGTTGCCAATCATCTACAGGTCTTGTGTTGCCACTTTCAGTACGTAATGGTGTAACCATCACATTCATGTAATGGAATGGCTTGTCTGGGTCTGGCATAGGCTGGGGTACTCTCTTAGCTGCAGAGCTGGTCCAGGCAAGACAAAACTCACATTCTTTGTTATTTTCATCCTCTTCCTGATTTTCATCCTCTTTATGATCATCTTCCTTCTGATTTCCATTCTCTTCACATCTATATTTAATGAATTCCATGAACGGTTCTCCTACAATGTAATGGGAATCAAAGAACTTCAATATCTTTTCTATGTATGCTGACCCAGGAACAGCCTTTCTTGTTGAAGGGCTTGATGATGAGTTAAACTCAGTGACATATCTTGTATTGAAATAGAAGGTTTTATTATTGTGCTCGGATAGGTAACACTTAATTCTCTCGCCATGAACTGGTGCCCCATCAATTCGCTCAACTAATAGTTCTGCCACATGCCAGGCATTTTTTTCCATTCTTTCTTCTTCCAGTTTTTCATATTCTTTAACTCCTAATGCAGCTATATCATCCTTGGACATTCCCTCAAACTTTTTGTATCTTTCCCAATCTATTGTTGAACCATCCACTATGGAATCACTAATTGCAGAATTGGTTCTTTCTGCTTCATTTTGGCCACTGTCTCCTCTTGATCTGTGAAGTCGGATCCTATAGTCAGAATTGAACATTCTGCACATTTCAGCATCACGAAATTTAACTTCTAGGTTTGAAATCCCAACTCCAGGACCTGTATCTGTTAAATCACACCATCGAGGTTTAACAACGGGCAACTGAAGATCTTTAATGGTTGTTAGAACATCTCGACAGCATGTTGTTACAAACCAAATACACTGGTGGAGTTCATCACCTGATGGTTTTTCATCAAAGTACTTCTCAATTGTTTCCTTCATATTGGTAAGCTTTGTAGTAATTTGTGCAAAAACACTTGCTTCTCTGCTTGGCTTTCTAATGTGTCACTGATTGTTAATGCTGACTCAAGTTCTTTCTTCAAATTATAAAGGCGCTCACTTTCATAACAAGTATAAATACATTGGTTGAGTCCAGTTGCTTTCAAGAGATCTCCATCCTCAATCATATCCTGGTAAAGGAAACACGAGTCATGAATAACAGCACAGACTGTCTGAAAACCTCACTATACTTCTGCTCATTTTCTTGTACTTCAAAGAGTTCTGGGTTCCATTGCCTAAGTCGCACAGTCTCACTGGCCCAGGTTGAGCCACTTGATCCAATTATGGCTTTCGGGCGAACAAATACAAAATGCCTATCTTCAGCTGTAACCAACTTTTCTTCCCCAACATCAGACATAGTTGAGGCTTTTGTGAAAATCCTGTGTGTGCCTGGTGTTTGGTACACAAGTTTTTCTGGCCAATCATACTTGGGAAGGGCCCTTGCTTTGTCGACATCAGTGGCTGTCAAGATTCTTTGATTTCTAGTGTTGGAGAAACCTTCAGATGTTCCTGGGCGTAAATATGCCTTGTCATCTATACTTCTCATAAAACAAAGTTTAGAACTTTCTTCAGATTGTTTCCCAAAAAATGCCATCTTTACATTTTTAACATGGGCTCTTTGATAGTGAGTATTTTCATTATCAATGTCCTCAGCCTTTGGCGGTTTCTTACAGCAGAACAAGCTCTTTCCTCTGTGTTCTTTGCTTGGACAGACCGTAAGCATCTTGGTTTACTACGATTGTAGACAGTTGTTGCACTTTTAATAGTTTGCTTAACCTGACAAATTAGTTTGTAGTTAGCAATGTTGAGTAGATCAGCTTTTTTGACCCTCCTGTTCGTGTACATAGCCAAATCATGTCGACGTCCATGATAAGTTGCCTTGTCTTCTATGCTCTTTGCCACAAACTCTTCATCATCACTATCCAATAATGATGGTCTTCCTTGGTTTGCTCTGGCTCATTTCTCAATTTTTCTTTCTTTTCCTCTATATCCTGTTCCATATCTGCAATTATTGTGCTATCCCATTTTCCTCTCTTTGTGTTTAACCTGTTGGAATCACTTTCAATGATCTCTGTAAGTTTCCTTTTCTTCTCATTCAAATCTATTCAAACAGACTTTTCTGCCATCCTGGTTGCTTCTTTCCATGATTCTGCCACATCTAAGACCTGTTATTAATTTTAAGTACATAGAATATTAAAGTTAATATGTTGACATTTAACAATATGATGTCTCATTGTCTTTGTGATTGGGGTCCCCTTCCAGCAAAAAAATGGGGGCATTTAATACATTTCTTAAGAGTATGTACATTTAAAGAGAGGCAATGTTCCATTTGTCTGCATTTTTAATTAATTCTCCACCTTCAGGAGTTTTCAGAGATTATTACCTTGCAATAATCAGTTTTGACAATTTGCACATCTATTCCAAGCTCATGTATCTGCTTTCTTGTTCGATTAGCACAGAGGAAAACTCTTGCAACCTTCCTGTCCCATTCGGTGTCGACTGTATCCATTATCTCTTTAACTTTCTCACCATCAAGAATCATTCCATCATCAGGTGTTTCTTTATAGTTGCTTCCAGCTGCACAGATCATGCTTAAAAAAACTTCATTTCCAAAGCTATCTGGTCTAAGCACAATAAATTTCCTTTTTAGATACTCGACATAGACTATATAAACAGCAAGACCCCATTCTTGATGCAGCAATGCATAGGTAAATTTATCTCTGTCAGTATTGATAAATGGAGGATACTTGTTTTGAAAGGTAAAAAAGACTTCCATGGCTTCATCAAATGCGACATGACTGCCATCATATTCTTTACCATCCTCTGCCACATAATTTCCTTTTAGCAAATCATGAACCGCCAAAAGATTTTCAATCTTTTGTTTCTTACTTTGACTTGGTATGGATGCCCCATTTAATAGTACTAGTTGTCTTTCTAGAACTTGTCGATTATCCTTAACAAGACATGGCTGTAATGATCTGGACAGATGGGAACTAAAATGTGCTAGTCGAACTAAATCTGCTCTTGCGGCGTTTTTAGACCTCAGCTGTAACTCTGATTTTCTTGGTCTTCCAACTCTTGTGGGTCCATTCATATTTTAACGTATTCTTTTACTACTGACTGTAAATTATATTCGAAATTTTATAATAGGCAGAACCTCTAGAAAACTAGAAATTTGTACAAAACTGTAGAATCGAATTTACATAGCATGCGGTTTAAAATCAACAAATTAAGCGAGCTCTACCCGAGTGCTAACCGAGTCTGGCCCGAGTGATTTTTCTTCACAACATTAAAAAACATGGCGGCCAGTGAAAACGAATTTGAAGCCTTTCTCCAATCGATAAATTTGGCTGTGGAATATTTTGAAAGATTTAAGCAGACTGGCTTTGACGACATTGATTTGATTAAGTCATTGGAGCCGAGGGAACTGCAGAATATGTTTGATATGGTGGGATTAGCTGCGAAACTGGGGCATGTGTTAAAGTTTAAGAAGGCTATTGCTCAACTCACTGCACCGACACCACAAAGAACTGGCAATGTTGACCAAAGTTCTGTGCCTCAGAAGAAAGTTCAAAAAAGTAAGTTTTTAAAAATGCATATTATTAAATTAATACACTATGTGGACTATTTGTTTTGGGACAATCATGGAAAAGTATTTTTTAATCGAAAAAGGCTCTCCATTTTATATCATACATGAATACTTAAATATATTATTGATCATTTCAACTTTCAACGTACATGTCCACATATAAACTAGCATATTTGAAATACAGTAACGACTGTATATTAAGCTTTAATATTGTTGAAATACGTTTTCCAATACCAGAAAAATATGAATAAAACATCTCCATATTTTTTTCAAGAGAAGGCCCCTACCTCTTGACTGAAGACCTTTGCTCATGTGTGTGAGAAGTGAGACATTTACAATAGCTGATATAAAGGAATAATCAAAACACCTTTGCCAAATATTTAATATAATATATTTTCTTTCTTTTAATAATAGCGATTGCATTTGTTGGTGGGAAATTTGTCTTGGGCGAGAATGCTACAATTATGGATAAAGAGCCCTGGCAAAAGTTTACTATGCCAAATGTAAAATCCAAGAGACTGATTTATCACAACCAGCTGACCAAGGAGATTTACCTCTCAGCATACACATCTAAGCAATAAGGTTTCCAGGCATATCTGAATGGTCAACGTCAATTCAGGTGGAATATGAAATGCAGCATTGAGAAACTTGCTAATATTGTTTCCAGTTACAAATCTGGTTTAATCCCAAAAGAAAATATCAATTGTGATCGTTACAGAGAGTTCCCTGCAGATGTCAAGATAGAGGATGTGAATAAGAGTCAAAGAGCAATTCTGTATATCAACAATACATTGTGTGAAATGAGAAAGGAAAAAGACAAACTTTTGAATAAAAAAAAAGAACTGTATGGGGAAGATATGGAAGCCAAGAAATGGGCTAGCAATGAAATTGCTTTTGTTCTACCAACAATAC
Source organism: Dendronephthya gigantea (assembly GCF_004324835.1). Classification (NCBI taxonomy): domain Eukaryota; kingdom Metazoa; phylum Cnidaria; class Anthozoa; order Malacalcyonacea; family Nephtheidae; genus Dendronephthya; species Dendronephthya gigantea. The sequence continues at coordinate 317,778 of NW_021163054.1, forward strand.
GACAGATAGAGGAGTTGATAAATGAAACTGAGAAAATTGCTAATGATGTGGAACATGTTAGTAATCAATTTATGAAAAGATTTTATTCAAGCACTGTTCATGAGAGTGAGGAGAAACGTAAACTTAAGAGAGCAAAGGAGCAGAGGTCAAAGGCAAAGAAAAAGAGACAAACTGTCAAAATGTCAAAACCAGTCAGGCTTAATGTAGAGAATGATTCATCAAGTGATGATCCAATTGATATTCTTTAAACAGATGATGAATTTTAAGTATATTTTGTTCAATTTCATATCTTCAATATTACATTGTTGTTATTTTGAAAAATTGTTACAATTTTCTTTTTACCCAACCTTGAAAGAATGAGATTTTTTCTTTACCCAACCTTTTACGTCATGGATTTTTCAGTTACCCAACCATTTTCTCTTCGGCCCCAACCCTGGGTATAAATAATGACCGATCCCTAATATTATGGTTATAAAACTTATCCTGTCATAAAATGCACTAGAATGGATAAGCCTACTTACTCAACACTCGCTAGAGTGTTTGAGAATTTGCATTATACTGAAGTTTGCAATGCATATTATAATATTCGCATCTATTTATAGCATATTATGTTTGTTATGATTGGTATGGTTTGTAAATTTCTTGTACGCCTAATGCATCTTACGCGAAGCAATGGAATATTTCTGTTTATATTATTTGAGGATATTGTTTAATTTGTGTTAAATCAACTATTGCTATCATAAGGGGATAATATATGGGAGTACGAAGTTGTGTGTTTTGAAATATGACCCTCGCCAGCTCTGTTAAGAAGCGGAATCTAGTATATCTTTCCTGGGCATTGTGATGAAGCCTAAAATGAGCCGAAATAATCAAAATTCCGATCTGCCGATTTGAAAATTTTTCTCAAAATTTCCCCAAATTTGGACTTATGTTTGAAAAATCCTAGATGCGCCCCTGCCTATGTTTAATCAGGGCCGGATTAACCATATGGCTGATGGGGCGTCCGCCATTGGGCCCGCGCTTTAGGGGCCACGCGCTTTACTTGGTTATAATTTTTTTTGCGTGTGAGTCGACGCCGTCACGCCGAAAGGACCCCAACCAAAGCCCCATGGCCACAAAATAAAATAATGTTATTCCAAAAAGTAGGTATTTACTAAAAGTTCGTTTAAGAAATTCATTTTGGGATCTTGCATATACTGCAGTTTAGACATGACTCATTGCCTATTTGTGTCACTGGAGCGCAGGTGTCATTTGACATGACGTCTCATTTTACAAACAACAAGATTACAGTCGACTAGTCAAGACATTCAAATATATATCAAATTGAAACCCTCTCTTTGGAAAGGAACTAAAACCAGGTATGTATAATGTATTATCCTTTTCAGAACTAATGTTAAATTATGAAATATAAATAAAATGTTGCGCATTTTCGAACAAAGCGCTAATGCAAATAAATTTGTATGAACATTCAAAGCTGACAACGCATATTAATCATTATTGATCAAGTGACGCGTTTATATTTATATTTAAATTTTAATGTTTAGGTTTTGTACTTTGCTACAGACGTAGCTTACGAGATATATGCTCTATGAGTTCCCAAGGTGGACGTGGCAGTGGCCATGACCGAGATAAAAATCGCAAATATGAGTCAGGAGCGGCACAACGCAAGGCAAAGGAGGAACGTGTTGCACCGGAAAGTAAAGTTTTGAGTAAAGTCCCTAAGATATCCACACTGTTTTCTCCCAAAACTAGCGTTGGTAATATTGGTGGCAACACAACCGGTTGCAGCACACAGACCCTTACAGATATGCAATCTGCTCCCGATCCTGTTGAGTCGGCCGCTAGTAATACCACAGGTAATACGGCCATGAATCCAGCAATAGTGACAGATTCTGTGCCGGAACAATCTGACGAAACGATGACAATAACAATCTGGCCTTTCTGGCGATCCATTTACAACTGACGCCTATTGCTGTGATTTAGGTATGTGGCCTTCTAATGTTTCATAAAAGTATGAGAGAATACTGGGTAGCAAAAGGAAGTGGCGAATGTAGAAATTTGGATGCAGATTTCAGCGTATCATCTTCCAGCAAATCTAAAGGGAGAAAATTACAAACGCCAGTGCCAGAAAAGCTTGTTCACATACACCCATGAGCTCACAAAACAGCAACACCCTTGAACCTGGTTCTGTTACTCGCCATCTAAACATGCAGTGTTCTGCTTTGCATGTAAACTGATGAACGGCACTAACATTTTGGGGAAGGAAGGATATAAGGATTGGAAACACACACCCAATAAAATTCCACTGCATGAAAAAAGTGCATTGCACCGAGAGGCTATGATTCAGATGCTCCAACGAAATGATGCTGGTTGCCGTGTTGATTTGGAACTAGTTTAACAGGCCAATGCAGAACGCGATTATTGGCGTGCTGTACTTCAATGGATAGTAGAAACTATCCGTTATCTATCTGAACGCAGTCTACCATTTTGTGGCTCAAATGAAATTATCGGATCACCCAAAAACGGTAACTACTTGGGTACTTTGGAACTGTTAGCCATATTTGATCCATTTCTTGCGCAACATATCAAATGTACCGCAAATAAGGGATGAGGTCACACTTCCTATCTGGCAAAGACAATTTGCGATGAAATTATCGATTTGCTAGCAAATCACGTACGCGAGCATATCATTACGGAGGTGAAGTCCACCAAGTATTACTCGGTTTCTGTGGACTCGACCCCTGATATATCCCATGTTGACCAACTCACCTGCATTCTTCGGTATGTTTTACCATCAGGTCCAGTTGAACGATATGTAACTTTTCTCGACATGCAAGGTCACACTGGAAGAGAACTAGCAGAAAGCTTGCTTGAATTCAAAAGCCCATGACATCGCTATTGCTGATTGCCACAGTCAGTCTTACGATAATGCAAGCAATATGAGTGGAAAATATAATGGAATGCAGGCCATTATTCTACAACAATGTAATCTGGTTGAGTACGTACCCTGTGCTGCACATTCTCTCAATCTGGTTGGTCAAACTGCAGTAGGTTGTTGCATGCTGGCCATTGGATTCTTCAGGTTCCTTCAAGGACTATACTCCTTTTTCTCCGCTTCACCACATTGTTGGAAAGTTCTAATGGATCAACTTTCAAGCGAGGGCCTGCCAACAGTCAAACGCATGTCAGATAGTCACTGGTCAGCAGACGCCACAAAGGCTCTAGTCAAAGGCTATGATGAAATTAATGACGCATTGGTAGAAATCGCAGATGACAAAGAGGAGAAACCCGAAACGCGAGAGGAAGCCTGTGGACTTGCAGCCAAAATGAACCGGCTGGAAACCGGAATTCTGGCAGCTCTGTGGCATCACATCCTGCATCGTTTTCAAACGAACAGTCAAGCCTTGCAATTGGCCAACCAAGATCTCAACTCCGCAGTTGCAATCTATGAATCACTCATGGATTTTATCAGTAAGCAACCTGAAAGATTTGACGAGTTTGAGGCGGAGGGAAAAAAGCTCAGTCAATGTGACCATTATGTCGGCGAAGAAAAACGGGTGCGAAAGAGAAATTGCTGTTACGACATAAGTTCCGCACAGATACGTTCCTGGTCATAATCGACAGATTTGATGCTGAGTTGCGGAAACGACTGGGCGCATACACTGCAATAGCTGCAAGATTTGGCTTTCTACGAAAACTCAAGGATCTTTCAGTACCAGAAGTGATAAAAAATGCAGAGATTCTCCAAGAGGCATACCCAGCAGATCTAGAAGCCAGTTTGCCTGATGAATTAGTACAGTTTTCTGATTTCCTCAGCACAGATTTTGCTGTGAAATCATTAAATGTAACTACTGCTTCTGCAACTTCTTCAGCAGCTATGAATGAAACATCCTCTGATGAATCTGATGACGAAGATGACATAACGGAAGATGACTACAATGTCACAATTAACGTAGATTCATTGGAATTGCGCACGTACAGACTTCTTCTGGAGAACAATCTGGAAACATTTTTTTTTCGAACACTGTAATCGCACTGCGGATCTATCTTAGTCTCATGATCTCGAACTGTTCTGGAGAACGATCCTTTTCTAAACTTAAGCTAATCAAGAATCAGCTCCAATCATGCATGACACAGAAGCGATTGAACAACCTTGTTCTACTGAGCATCGAAAATGATCTTCGCAGCATTGACATGTCGTCCATAATTAACGAGTTTGCCCTAAAAAAATCCCGCAAACACAACCTTTACAGAGCAAAATGACATTTTAGTAAAAGATTTGTTACATTACGTCTTACACATACATTTTAAACCTTACATCAGAGCATGTTACTGAGTAAAGATGAGAGTGTATATTGATAGAGCTGGCTATTGCTATAGATAAGCTGGGTTGGATGAAAGTTCAAATTCATGTACATACGTTCTTATTTGTCATAGAGTTATTTTTCACATCATGGTATACATATTATATTTTGATTTCAGGACAGTCTGAATTTCGGCTTGCCCGGGGGGGATGGGGTGATTGTTGAGCGGCCCTGCACTGAAAAAATGCTACGGGCCCCAGGATAGGTTAATCCAGCCCTGTGTTTAATTCCTACAAGATCTCTTCTTGTTATTGTACCTTCTTTTGCATATTCTTTTTGAACAAGGATACTTGCAAAGAATTCTGGTTTTAGGCTATGTTCATAATATGGGAGTCGTTTTCAATCGTTTCAAAAGCATTTTCATCTTGTTTATCATTTTAACAACTTATTGGTTCAAATGGTTTACCTGCATACTTCTTTTTTTGGGTCATTAAGAAAGAAGTGTGTGTAGTGTGGTCAATTTAACTTGTCATCATTTGTTGTTTATTTCCAATGCTGCAGTATCAAACTCCCGATCTCCAGGTTTCCATCTATGCATGCTTGACAGAGTAAAGGGATTCCATAGATCACAATGTCTTTTCTACCGTGTTTTCTACAGTGTGTATAAGTGTATAAAATATATATATTTGAATATCACAAGGTACTTGATATAAAACAGTATTATGAACTAAGGGTTAATTAGGGTCATTTGGGTTATTTAAAGCTCTGCTCTGCAATGCATTATTAACATTCCATAAATTTAAAATACCACCCGATTAATTACGCACTTGGAATCGCACTTGAATAATTTGGGTTTACCAGAGCTGTTTTCTGGATTACCTTCAAAGATAAAGTATGTGTTGTGGAAACATCTCTTCGACAACATATTTTTATGTAAGATAGTATATGAATATTTATGCATTCATCCTTGCATCATATTGAGATAATCAATGACCTTGTGCTAATAACTAAGTGGTACAAGGAATCATTACGTCAAGGAAACAGCATCTCTGTTGAGGGAGTATGGATGCTGTGTCCCACACTTTTTTGTCAAGTTGGTAAAATTAACTCCCGCAACAAAGCATTTACACAAATAGTAAATTCGATCGCCACTCGCTTATAGGAAGCTCTACCAATAGAATCTAACTTGAAATTTAAGTGGCAATGTGGGAAGACAACTGGCTGGTGATGAGTGGGTAGAGGAGTATTTGGTGTGACCAGTTCAGCAATTTGCACATGCCCAGTCATCGTTTAACATGGTCGAACTGATGTCATGTTGTATCAACCTGCCTGAAATGAATAGGGAAATGTACAGAAGTTAGAGAAGCATTCCATATTTATTCCACGAAAAAGTATAAAACACCCAGTTCTGGTGCAGGCTTACCAGCAGATGCAGGCTTACCATCCCTACCAGCATGGCTAGTTTCTTGAAAATATGCTTTAATAGTGCATGGAGGAACAATATGAATGCTTCTTACATCTGGTATATCCACACCCATCCCCATTGCCACTGTTGCAAAAACAACATGAATAAGTACTATTTCTTGAACACAGTTGTTTCATTATTTCATCCTTCATTTCACTTGTCTGAGGAGAGTGAAACTGATCAAACATTCTGTTAGCTGGAATTTTTGATCAAACATTCTGTTAGCTGGAATTTGAGCTTCTTCAGTGGAAAAGTATTGCTCATTTCCAAGGATATGCTCAAATAGCCTATAAGCAAATCCACATAGTTTTAACCAGATGTATATAACCTTTAATGGATATCCAACCTTTACCTTTAATAGTTGTTTAGCAATAGGAATCAGAATGGATTCAACTGCATCAGAATCTTTGCCAGATCGAAAAATTTTTGCCTAAAAAATATTTTCCCTGTCAGGATTTGCTACAACCATCTTACAGTTCTTTTTAAAGGCCAGTGATTCTTGAATGAGAATAGGACATAGCAACAACTGGAATATCTGGGAAAAGAGCACACAAGACACCAAGCTTGGAATAGTCAATCCTGAATTCAGTTCCCCTGCAATAACAAAATTCATCACAATTTAAATGTATCAGCATGGTATACTGAAGCTATATAGAGATATTTCACAATATAAAAATATACTAACCACAAATAAAAACAAAATAAAATAAATAATTTAAGCATGCTATAAAAATTAAAAGGGCTGTAGGAAATACTAACCAGTCGAACACACAATGGGCCTCATCTACAAAAAGTGCAACAACATTCTCCTTGTTTACTAGAAATCAATGACTCAGCATGCGTAAAGACAATGTGGTAATAGCCATTCAAAAGCTTCTCTTCACAAAGGGTAAAGTCCAGTTGTATACCACTTAAGCTTAGCCTTGAAATTTGATTACTCATCAGATAATTCAATGGTGAAACTACTATTACAATAATGTTGACATCTTTTGATGAATATCGTAATTGCCTCACAAATTGCCAGACAAACTGCCTTGTAGCTTACGCTTGGCGAACCGTAACATGGGCATAAGATAAAAAATCAAAGACTTCCCATAACTGGTCGGAAGAACGCACATAACATCTTTTTGAAGAAAGACAGTCTTCAGGCATATAGAATAGAATAGAATAGAGGTTTATTCAAATTACTTTGCAGCAAAAGCTGAATTACGTAATGATTACAACCTTTGTATTAAAATTAATTATGATACTACTGATATTACTTACATCAAAAAGTTTAAAAAGCAGAATAAAATTCAGTTAAAATCTAAAAGTCAGGTAGACCTAAACCTATTTAATTTTATTATTGAATCTGTTGCACATAGCAAAGATAAAAGAGTTTTTGGTCCTTTCAGTTTTAATTAGAGGCAAGTTAAAATTATTTACATTCCTTAAAAGATAGCCTGGATCATATCTTCCAGGCAATAAATGACGAATCTTGTGATTTTCATCGGACATTACAGATTGGAACAAAGTGTCATAAATATTCCTGATGATTTTCCATGGATTTAATGTTTAACAATCTGAGAGCATCAAGGTAATGCGTATCGGGCATAATTATCGCAATTGCCCTTTTCTCCAACCGTATCAGTTCATTCTTTAAATATTGTGGTAATGAGTGATAGAATACTGGTATTGCATAATCAACAACAGATCTGATACATGAAGTGTAAAACAATGCTAAATCTTTCGATTTCACTTTGGCACGTTTTAATTGTGAGAGAAAGTATAATCTTTTGTTCACTTTCTTAACCACAACCGCGATGTGCTCATTCCATTCCAATTTACTGTTTATAGTGAGACCCAACAGCTTTATACTTTCCACGACTTCTAATTCTTTACCATTAAGAACCAAGGGATCCAGATCAATGGGATTTGCGGAAAACGTAATGCGCAGTTCTTTGCATTTCTCTGAGTTTAGTTGCATCCTGTTTTTTTCAGACCAGCAAGACATTTCGTTTACTAGGCTCTGAGCTTTACTAATGCCGTTTTTCCGGACTATCTCAGATGTTGTTGAGTCGTCAACATACTTCCATAGATCCCCTTGAGATATATGTAAGTCGTTTATTAAAATAATAAACAACCAGGGACCTAATTTTGTGCCCTGAGGGACGCCTGATGGAACAGAGTCCCACGACGAAAAGCAGGAATTTCCCAGCTTAATTCTCTGGAATCTATCGGTAAGAAAATCCATAATCCAATTTACGACACTGTGGGGAATATCTAATTGTGACACTTTTTTGATCAGGATTGAATGGTCTATGAAATCAAAGGCTTTCCGATAGTCAAAAGAATTGTTCTAATAACTGATCCATTTCCCTGTTCCAGTGTACCATTGGTGTAACATATTAATAAGTGCCATTGTTGTAGATGATTCAGGTATAACGCCATATTGATTCCGATCAATCGCCTTTAGTACAGCTGGCTTTACATATTTATTTACCACAAATTCTTCTGCCACTTTAGAAACGCACGAAGTAAGCGAAATCGGTCTTAGATCTTTTTCCGGGTGTTTCACAATCTTAATTTTTGGCATTGAAATAACATCTGCCTTTTTCCAAAGGGAAGGAACATACTGCTCTCGAAAGGATGCGTTGAGAATAAGGGTAATAGGAAATGCAAGGATAAATGAATATTCCTTTAGAAGCCAGTTAGGGATTTCATCTGGACCAGCTGCTTTGTTCACCTTAAGTTTTGATAAGACTCTCTGTACTGATAATTCTGATACATTGAGAAAAACTGGAGACTCTTCCAAAGAGTATTTGGGTAGTGGAGAATGTAACCTATACTCATTCAGTGGGTCTAGAAATGCCGTGTTAATCTTTGCTTGATCTTTAGGGCTTAAGTTGGAAAATTCCTCAACGCCTGTAAAGTTGGACACGCTTTCCTTGATCTTAAAATTACAAATACGTTTCACCTCGTTCCACCATTTCTGTGGATTTTCTTTTCCCAGTTTTTGAACTCTTGACTCGTAGTACTTTCCACGACATGCCTTTCTTTCAGCATTGACCATGTTTCTGTAATATTTAAATTCGGTTGAGTTAACTCCATATATAGTAAACGCCTTCTGTCTTTTTCTTATAAGGCTTTTCAATGTGTGATTCATCCATGGAGCATCAGTTAGGGAAATTTTAACTTTCTTCATTGGCATAAGAATGTTTAATCCAGACAGGACGGCTTCATTAAAAACGTTCCACATATTTTCACAATTTTTTTCAGCCATAATTAATTCCCAGTTTATTGAGCTGAGATATCTTCCCAGTTCTGCTCTGCAGTTTGCTTGTCTATCGCGCTTCGTTATAATCTTCTTCTTTTATTTATTACTGGGCTTAATACTTGGTGGTATCACTATAGTGTTATGGTCAGAAAGACCAAAAGGAGGAAACGCCTGAGGTACCGTATAATATTCATGCATATTCGTCAACAATAGGTCTAAAGTAACATTATTTCTTGTAGGGACCTTTATAAGTTGTTTAAGACGAAATTGTTTTAACAGATTATTAACTTTTAAATGGTTAAAGTCTCCAGCTAAGATTATGTCGCAACTTTGGTATTTGGACTCTATTCTTGTAAGGGAGATAAATAAATGTTCTCGAATTAACGCATCACAGTTGCCCGGGGGATGGTATAAGACTCCAACAATTATACTTGAGATGCCCCGTGGTAAACGATTAGGTCTAATATGAAGCCAAAGGATTTCGTGGTCGTCACATTAATTTACATCAAATATTGGCTTAAAATTTTGCACTCGTTCAGCATGAACATAAATACAGACCCCACCGTGAGCATCTTTAACTCTATCCCGGCGAAAAATTGTATATCCTGGAATATTTATGGAACAATCCGGTATTGAATCTCTAAGCCAAGTCTCTGTAATAAGACCCAGATCAATGTTTTGGCATAACATGAAGTTAGAAATTTCATCTAATTTTGGAGCTAACGACCTCACATTTGTTAACAGAATGTTAGGTACGTTAAATGTCGGTGTGACAATAGAAGGCGTTTTCTTAATTGAAATTAAGTTATTCCTGATACTGTTCTTATGGATTTTGTCTTCAAATTTACGATTGGAGTCGTTTAATAGTACCAACGGAACCATTTGATTTTTTCTTTCTCTCTCTTGCTTAACCTCTAACAGATTTGAAGCAGTCATTACAGCAGTCACATCATGATGGACTTTAACTTCACCTTGCTTCTTATCCTTCTCTGGGAGTGTCAAAGACTCTAGCATCACCAAAATTCGATTTATGTCACCCTGTATCTGCTCCAATGGTGATGCCTCTGGTTTATCCTTAGTGACCACAAAACTCTGTAAAGACCTTTGGACAGGAGCAGATACCACATACAACATGATGACTAGCTCCTATGTCTTCCTTGTTCTTAGGGTCTTGTTCAGTGGCAGTTATGGTGGTAGATTGACTTGATACATGCATTGTTCCCAATGATTGAAGAGCACTAGTTTCCTTGGCTTTAATTTCAGCTAGACGTTTTCTAGCAAGATCATGGTTCTTCAGGGTGTTTTTGCAACCAATGTCGTTTTCTATTGTAATCACGCCCCCTTTAATTTCTGTTCATATTCTTCATCTTCACTATCCAGTGGTTCACCAAAGAATATGTGAACAAAATTTTTGCATGACACACATTGGTGTGCACTTCCAACTTCTGTATTACGTACCACACAAACTACGACAAAATACATTATAATCAATTATTTACAACTCAAATGATGACTAAAATATGTATGTATGTTAAATGTATTTATGTAAATGAACAATTAGGTAACTCTAAGTATTAAAATACAGTGATCAAGAAGTAATTTACTTTTTTTGCATCTTTTTTGTCAGCCATATTCGGTAATAAATACACATGCCTTTGCCTTGGCCTACTTGGGATACTGAGACGTTAGTTCACATTGTATTTTGGTCAGCGTTGCAATACATACATCTAAGCTCATCGGCATGCAGGCGTGCAAGACTTCCACAAATTCAGAAAGAATGAAATCTTTTTACATGAAATCTCATATTTTTAAACATTTAAAAATTTCTGACGCATATTTTTAAATATACTATATATATACTATATATACTATATAATGCCTACATTGCCTGAACACTGTCAGGTACGCTAGTTGTCCGTTGCATAATATACAGGATGTCAGGATTTTAGTTAGCATGAATAAATTATACATGTTCAATTTAATCAAAATACGGATAGCTTTGTTCTAATTTTCAATGTTTTAGTGCACTTTTATTTTAAGCAAAACCATTTGCCATTGGGCTGCCTATGGTTTGACACACATGTTCCACCAAGGCTGATTTTGAACCATCTAAGTTTGAAACAGCTTTTTGATGTTCTTTTAAAAGTGTGCTGAACTGGCATTTTGTTTCACCTAGATATTCTTTCGCGCAATCACGACATATACAGCAGGAGTTTTCTGTTTAGTTGTTATGTGATCCTTGGGTTTCAGACACTGGGACATATTTTTGCGAAAACCAAGGATCGCGCAGCGACTAAAAAGTAAAACTCATGCTGTATACTCTATACCATGTGTTGATTTAGAAAGAATATGTAGGTGAAACAAAACGCCAGTTTGGCACACATTTAAAAGAGCATCAAAAGGCCGTTTCGAACTTAGACAGTTCAAAATCAGCCTTGGCGGAACATTTGTGTCAAACAAACCATAACATTGCGTGGAACGATTTAAAAGTCATTACCACTAATGATCGTGATGGACAAAGGCGTTTTTTGGAAGCCTGGCATATTAATGTGAGTCTTTGTGCCCTAAATAGGGATTACGGAAGCTATCTGCCAAAAGAATATTTACATCTGATTGATAGATGACGTCATTTTGAGAGTATATAAGGAACCAGTTTATGTCGGAGTGTCGAAATGTTGGGTCGTGAAAGTTCATCTTTGTGTGGTTATTACTTTCATTTATTAAAACCAGAGTAGCAATAATTACGATGGATTATGTACCTGGTTGCCCTGAACTTATTAACCATCTTTGTGTTTGAATTAACCAACCCTCTAATATACACTAAAAGTAATATAAACACATCCACGATGTGCAGGTATCATTGATTATTTGCATTATCAGCAATGCACACTTCTTTGCAACACAACTTATATTGTGCCAGGACACCCCACCGCTCAAAATACAATGTTCATGTCCAGCACATGTTTTAAGATATGATTATTTTAAGACCTGCCATCTTGAGCAACGCAGTTTCCACATCCTCCTTCAATATTGTGTCTCATCAGCAGTTGTTTGTACCCTGCGACAAACTGGCGTGTGGTTGGATTATTATTACAACCTCCGCATGCTCACACAGCACCAAAGAACAACTCCAAGTGATCTAAGCTCATCTTGTATGTCAAGAGGTACTTCAGGACTGGTTTCTCAGTAATAACCAGATTGTCAGCCCAAAACTGACCAACTGATGCAATTTCTAATAAATTGCCACTGAATGGTGTTGTCGTCTTCATCCTTCAGGACTTTCCAATCCGACATGATGTTTCATACCAACTGTACTTCATATCATGTGACAACCATCTAAAAACACATAGATCTTGGCTTTAGGGTCACATGGATACTTGAAATACACTTGCAGATCATCAGGTGACAGCTTGGCTCAGAGCTCTTCAAGCATTGCCTGGTGGCTTGCAGGGCCATCGCATGTGAATGAAATCACTTGCACTCCAACCTCGTGCAATTTCTCAATGTGTTCTTTTGTCAGGTTTGCCTTCTGTTCACCAGTCAGTCCATCCACAAGAAAATATCCACAGGGTATTTTCCAACTCGAATTTGCGCAAACAGCCATAAACACCAGCACATTGGTTGCTTCAGGCAGCAAGTCATCTTCAATACGTGTTCCAAGGTCGACATAACCACACATTCTCTGACCATCCTACTCAACATGTTTACATATAAACATCTCGTCCAAGGTCAGGGCACAAACAACTTCTTGACCTTGACCGCCATCTGTTTTTGTCAACGCATCCTTCATGAAACCCAGTTCGCCGTCCATCGAGGTATACATTGATCGAATCACCAATACAAGTGGCAACCCTAAATCAAAGCTTTTCTGACATAATTATATGCATTTGTTGAATAAAATTTCAATGTCTGTGAGAATGACCTGAGCTCAGGCTTCTATGTGCCAGGATTTTTTTGTTATATTATTCATTTCATGAGTTCCTTTGGTACTCCAGAAAGGGTTCTCTCTAATATAGTAACACAATCACTATAAGATTTTTCTCTTTCAGTTCACTTACCACTTCACAATGTACCAACCTTTCTTTTTAGCCATCTGGTTTCCTGGTGCGACACCTTCACCTTCTTCAAATCAGTTATCTTCATTACAAAGCTATTCACATGTTCCTTCATTTTATGAGGAGATTTACTGATACCATAAGTGTGATCATGGTCTACATCACTCAAATGGACTCTTTTGGAGTACTTACCTCATTCATAATAATGTCTTCATTTAAAAGCTTTTTCTTTTTTTACCTTGTGGTTTCATTAGCAATAAGAACCTCTTATTAACACCCTGTACACTTACATCAGGAGAGCTTACCTCTTCAGTAATAATACTCTGTATACTTACATTTCCAGTACTTCCAGTAAACAAATCTTCTGTGACACCCTGCATAGGTACAGTGCATTCACCAACCCTGAGTTAATCTACCTCTTGCAAACAATCTTTGCCAGCCACCCAATTTGTGACATCTACAAGTTCCTCATTTTGTGTTACCTTTGCAAAAATTTAAAATAAAATGATAATTAATATAATTGTTAATATATTGAAAATATTTGAAGGAAATATTATAGTTTGGCTTATAACAATGGGTATATATATACTGAGATTTAGCATCTTTCCTGTTTTTAAAATATCTTGAATATTCTGATGTGATATTTTAGGAAGATATAGTTATTCAAACATGTAAAATGAATTGGTTAACATTACAGACTGTGCCCCACCTTAAAGAGTTCAATATCTGTGAGGGTATAATGATTTTGAGAGGCAAAGAAGCTGTGATTTACTCACTAGTTTATTAAGCAATTAATAATTTTGAGAATGCACCAAAGAATTTTTAGAACAACATATGGTAAATATTTAATTGAGCACTTTAAGAATTAATGAACTCAATCCAAGTTCATCTTTCCATTAGTTGTCATATAGAACATGTAAACCACTCTACCTTTAAATTTGTTAACCTTTCTCTGTACAGTGGAAAGGCAGGCATTGTCATGGCAACAGGTACAAAGTTAATTTTCATAAGCATCAAGCCCAGTTTACACAGACAAATTTTACTTGACAAATTTCATGTCACACATACATTTTGCTTGTGTGGATAAGTATTTTGTTACAAATTTTACACAGCAAATGCATTGGTTCAAAAGCTGACTTGCTAGCTTTTTTTGCCATATAAAATTTGTCAAATGTTGAAATTTGCTCGTCTGGATGATGATTATCACATTACATGAGTTAAATTTGTCAAAGAAAATGGCGATGATGCAAGGCGTGCAAACAACAAGGCATTCCGTTTCTTGCACTGACAACAGTCTATCCCTGCTTCTGGAATCGCTTAAGACTAGAAAAAGTGTATGGAACTCTAAAAATTTATCATACAGAAACAGAAGTATAAAAAGAAAGAATATCAAGAAATAGTTGCCATTCTAAGAGATGAAATCCCTGATGTCAACTTACCAGCAGTAAAAGGTAGACTATACCATTGTATCAAACTATTTTGGGATCACAATATACCCATGCATGCACGTAATCCTTAGATCGAATAAGGATTAAGTGAGGAAAGTTAAAAAAAGTGAGCACACTGGTGGTGGCTAAGCTGAAATTTACATTCCTAAATGGAAGTGTTTTAATGAATGCTTGTTCCTTGAAGATGTTGTAGCTTTAAAAAAATGGACCAACATATAGTAACATGCAAGAGGATATGGTAAAGCTCAATAAAGAAGATGGAGATGAAGACATATTTGAAAAAGATGAAAATTCAGAAATTGGTAGCACATGCAGTGAAACATCATCTGAGGCACTTGGTATACATCCAAAAAGGAAAAGAAAGGGCTCAGAAGAAAATGAGTGGATGAAGACTGCAGAAGGTGCACTTACCAAATTAACACAAGATAGTAATAGTGATGATCAACAAGATGAATGGGATGTGTTTGTCATGGATGTTGCAAATTCCCTCAAGGGCATAAAAAATTCAGATTGGCAAAGACGTGTTAAGTTTGCTGTACAATCTTTGTACTAGCTTGAGATTGTACAAAGATTTAACAAAGAAAAATGCTGCATGACAAGAACTATGTAGCAAGCTGAATGCGCCTGGTAAGCCTGGTATTTTGTTTCTTGTTTATAATATTGCTTGCTTAAATACAATGATATGTTTGCTCACACAAATATGAAAGCAAAGTACTTCCAAAAAAATTATTATACATACATATAATATAGAGTCAAATTTCTGACTGTTAACTTATCAAGATTGATTGTCTTGGTGCCTAGGAATAATATCAGGAAATATATCAGCTTAGCTGCATGTTTGATGTTTTTCTTGAAGGTTTCGTTTTGTATTTGTAGTTGATACACTCAAAAGGTGAATGGGAGAAGTTGAAAGATAACTATAGAGAATGTCTTAATAAAAGAGAGAAGGCTACAAGATGTGGTGCTGGAGCAAAGAAATTACCCTCATGCAACTTCTTTGCAGAGCTTTCTTTCCTGTGCGATAATCTACTGAACAGGAAAAGTGAAAGCAATATACCCCAACTGCTAAGCAACCTACCTCAACTACCAAATGTTGACCTCACTGTTGTAGCAGAAAAGAATAACAACCCACAGCTCAATTTCGCCAATGTTAATGAAGCAGCTTCAACATCAGCACCCTCACAACCATTTGCTAGTCCATTTAAAAAGCAAAAGTTTGAAAACCACAAGAATAAGAAAGCAAATGACATACAACTTGGTATTGATGCTTTACTTGTAAAGACACTCAGTAAATATCTCAATTCCTCTCCTAAACAATCTCCAAAGCAATCACTGAAACAAAATGATGATCCTGATGTGTTATTCTGCTTAAGTTTAGTAGATACCATCAAAAGACTTAATGGGCGCAAAAAATCAATGGCAAAAATGAAAATACAAAAATTGTTATTTAATATTGAATTTGATGAAACATAGCTTCATTTTATATCAACATGTATAATTATAACAATTTGTAAAAATCAAATTTGCAAGAATAACCTATTTTTTATTCCTTTTGAATGCTGTCAATGTGGTTTTTCTAAACTATAACACTAATATTGTGGTTCGCTCCAAAAAGCACATAATATATACAACCCCCCTTTTTGATGTACTTTTGTTAATTCACAGTTTATTCACAAAGTTTATTCACAGTTTTTTTAGCATTATGTTTGATAAATTGAGCAACCTTGTAGATAAATTGAGCAACCTTGTAGAGTTTCCAGTCAATATTTCATAAATTCAAAAAAATTTTAATGACAATTTGGGAGCAGGAAAATGAAAAATGTTCGCCGAAGTCAATCGTCAATTTTGCTTATAAGTATTTCTATCTTGGCAATTATGCCTAATAAAACATACATTTTTCACTTACCTTTGCATATATAGTATGATGGGCATTAGTCATTATCACTATTTTGCAAACATACCAGACGTCAAAGATACCTCCTTTCGTACTTCATACTGTTTGAAAAGGAAATACAGGTTATCTTTTGTTGTGGAAAGTGAAAAACGTTTCACAACACAAAAAATAGTCCTGCATTGCCTTTTTATTGTTGCTCTAAAATATTATGCCTCGTTGCTCGCTAAACGGTGAAACAGTGCAGGAAAATTTGACAACTGCCACAGCAAAAGAACGTATCGGGAAGGCTAATCCAACAGTCATTCTTTTATAAAATGTTCAAGGCAAAGGATCTTCCAACAGCAGCAGATAATAACACAGTCATTCTTTTATAAAATGTTCAAGGCAAAGGATCTTCCAACAGCAGCAGATAATAACACAGTCAATCTTTTATAAAATGTTCAAGTCAAAGGATCTTCCAACAGCAGCAGATAATAACACAGTCAATCTTTTATAAAATGTTCAAGGCAAAGGATCTTCCAACAGCAGCAAATAATAACAGTCAATAACATAGTCAATAACATAGTCAATAACACAGTCAATTTTTTATAAAATCTGGAAAGTAATGGATACTCCATTTATAATAGATAAGCGACGTCCTGTACTTATAAGGCATTCACGTCGTCTTCAAAAATATTTAAAAACTGCATTCAGGTAGGGTTTTGCCGGGCAAATATATCAATTACTTCTTCAACTTCTATAGAAATGTCGTTGTTAATGTGCATCATTGCTAATCCAGTCAACCTTTCATTCGACATGGTGTTGCGTAGCCAGGTTTTCATGCAACGTAAGGCGGAGATAGATCGTTCACACTCGCAGGTAGTGACTGGTATTATCGCTAGAATTTTAGGGGCTACAAAAATATTTGGAAACGACAGTTCATTACAATTCTGTAGAGTATCGGCAACATTGTCGTATACATTTTTCTCCAGACCGGTTTTCCAACTGGTTTCCCAAAGATCTAGTTCAGCATGCACACTTCGAAAATTAGGCATGTCATCCTTGTACGCGGTCATAAACTTCATGAACTCTGCTTTCCAATTAACACCTTTGCAGTGAAGAAAATTGCTGGGAAGAATGTAAAAGCCATTGTAAAGGTTGCACATTTCAGATGGAAAACGCGACTCAATTTCTGCGATGATATGGTCGAGAAGTGGGATGGTGAATTTCAATCGATAGTAATCACGAGCAGTTTCGGCAGGGAAATTTTCTCGCTTACTTTGGACTTTACACAACCGTAGCATCCACTCGTTTAATCCTATCTTCGTAGCTAGTTGCAGCGCCTCGTCATAATACTTGTTGTGAAAATGTTCGACAGAATCACGCAACATCACCATTTGGGACTTCAAAAGATGGATTTGCTTCAGTGACTCGGAAATATCAATCTTCATTTGCTGTAATTGGATGGTTAAGGATAAAGTGTGGTCAAAAATGTTGGTTGTAATAACTAGGGCCACAACGAATTCAAATCTTTTCAGCGTTAACCAATATATCTCAGCCTCGCTAGCTGATTTATTGAATTTCTTATTATCGTCTCCGCCAGTACGTATTTGATCCAGTGCCTTGAAAATAGCTTCAAATGCTTCTAAGAAACCATCAAGTGATGATATTCTTTCTACCCAGCGAGTCGTAGATGGAGCCTTTAGCTTTTTACGGGTTAAGCCAGACTCTAACATAATTTCACTAAGGTAGTGCGAACGAATAGGAGAAGCACTAAAAAAGGTTGCAATTGACTGTCCTTGCTTCATCATATTTGAAATTTGACGAATTGAACATGCTTTAGCGATTACAAGATTCAATCGATGACTGGAGCAATGGACGTACAAAGCTTTTGGATTTTTACTTAATATGCGACCAGAAACACCCTTTCGTTCACTTGCCATTGCACTGGCACCATTGTAGCCTTGACCGCGAATATTTTCAAGAGGAAGACCGATCTGCTGCAATGAACTTTCAATATTTTCTGCCAAACCCAATCCAGTCATATCTTCTGTGACGTTTGTGTATCTTATGAAACGTTCATTAATTTCCTTGCGAGAGTCGACGTAACGCAAAACAAGTGACATTTGCTCCATCCGACCACAATCGGAAGCTTCATCAGCCAAAACAGAACAAAATGGAGAGCTGCTACTGTTGATTTCCGAAACAATTTTTCGTTCTACTATCTTGCCACAGATCTCTACTAACTTATTTTGAGTTGTCTTTGAGCGATAGGTAGCATTCTTCTTTGCATGATGAAAATGTTCCTCCAATGTTTTGTCACCACTACTTATTCTGTAATTGAGCAAAGCTTGAAAGTTGCCAGGATTAGCTGAATCGTAATGCTGCGAGTCATCACGATGTCCTCGTAAAGCGATATTCTGCCTCCCAGAGAGAATAACTGCACCAAGAATACGTCGATTACATTGAATACGATCATTTCTTAGGCTATTGGCCTGCTCACGAATACCTTTAGTCTTCCCAGGCATCACGTTATTAAAGTGTTGTAATTGTAGCATGGAATCACGATGAAGCAAGGAACTCTTCTCATGATCTTCAAGACGTCTTACAGCACTCTGCCAATTTGTCAACGGTTCTTGAAAAAGTTTGACCAATTTCGTGCCATTGCGTCCTGTCTCACGACCAAACAAAACACAAGAAAGACAAAACGCTCCGTCGTAAAGCTTGGAATAACATAACCAGGACCAACGAGAGAACCAATTAGGAGAGAACTTACGAAATTGCTTCTTAGTGGAACCATATTCACAAGATGGAAAGTTGAACGTAGAAGAAGGACGCCAATGATTTTTTATAATGTCAAACTTAGTGTCATCGTCAATTTCCTGTTGATTACCAACAAAATTTCCAACGTCAAGTGGATCAATGTCAGAGGCATCCAATTTCAATTTTTTTGCAATCTCCATATCCTTGTTTGCAACTTTCCGTTTTAATAACTTTGAAACCACTCAACATTTGTAGCTACCAATGGCAGAACGTTTATTAACCTATGCTAATTTATGCGTGTAGAACACTATTTAAGCTGCTCAGCAAATATGTATTTGTAAAAAATAATAATCGCAAAGAGTGCGGTTAACTTGTAGAGGAGATAAGTTGGTTAAATATAGAAACCTGGGAGTTATTGGATTGAAAGACTGAGAAACGATATAGTCGGTATGTTGGTATATGTTATCTAAATTTTCTAAATTTCTATATTTATCTAAATTTTATAACTAGCTATACTGTAATTATGTTTGTAATGTACTTATGTTTATTATAAGAAAACCTCGTTCGTTTGAGACGTGAGTTTGGCTATATAGTTTAAAGAATTGAAAAAATCGGAGGATGTCCGATACAGTTTTCAACTTCATCGAACTTAGAAGCGATTTTTGTGGTGAGCGAACGTTTATGAACGAGATAGGATGTTTATCAAGTTGAGCTGTTATTGAAGTGCGACGTGGCACTGAATAAATTATGTTGACTTCGAAATCGTCGGTAAGAAGTAATTTTGGAGAGAAGCTACCAGACGCGTTTCCAGAAGAATATTTACAATATCAAGATGCGGACTCGAGAGCTAGAGCACGAAGCAGGAGAATTTATGATGAAGGCTATATACAAGAACGAACACGCCAACTTTCAAAAAGTCGCTCGGGGCACATTAGTTTGTTAACAAGGATTTATAATGAGATTCGTGAGTTAATTACGAACGAGAAAGGAAACGTGGGCGATATATCCTCAAAATATGAAGCTTTTCGTGAGGCGTGGTATAGATTTATAGATGCGCACGAGAAATATTTCGCTTTATTGGAAAGGGAAAGTGATAGAAAAGCCGCTAATGTTAGTTATGAAGAACAGAGAATGAGAAAGTTGGAACTTGATGCCATGGTAAACGAGTGGCGTGATATGGTTGAAATGGCACGGCCCAGTGAATCCAAATCTGGAAGTAAGGGATCAAGATCAAAGTCCAAAGGCAGTCAAGTAACAAAAGCAAGTTCAAATTCGTCGATAATATCAAAGAAAAAGGAAGAAATTGCGCTGGCGCAATTAAAACTGGAACAATTGAAAATACGTCAAGTATTCGAGGAAAAGGAACAAGAACTGAAACGAAAGAAAGAATTAGCCGAAGCTGAAATAGAAGTCGATCGGGCAGCTGTTTCCTTAGAAGTGTATCAACAAGCTGAGGAGCAGAAGGAGAATAGTTCTAAAGGGGAGATCCGTCAAGAACAATCGTTGACGTCTGCCTTGGCAAAAGACGAAGTACCTGTTCATCGTGCACCTACAAGAGTGGATGAACAGCCTCTAGGAAACGTCACTGGAACGAACCATCATGAAGCAGTATTTTCAGTCTCTATTTCTAGATTTAACAGTAGCCATAAAATTGTTGGTGGTTTGTCTGGCAGAAACTATCCTTTCACAAATGATTTACCTTCAACTGATGCATTACCAAGCAGAGACGTCTCATCTGGTCAGACACAAACGACTAGTACAACCTCTGAAGCATATTGTCCAATTCCATTTACACGGCAACCGTTTGTCCCGCAACCCGTCTCAAGATTTGGTTCATCTGCAATACCTACTGGTACTCTATATGAAGACCTGAATGTCTCGTTAGTTGAACCCGATGTTAGATATGTTCCTAGAAGCTTGGGTCCAACAGCAGCTAGAAATGCTGTGCCGCACCACAGAACATACAATTCCCAACCACCAATAGCGTATAATGCGACGTCAGCCACACCAAACACAAGTACTAGTGTAGATATGGTGCAAGCTTTAAGACAAATTGCTAACACGCCTAAATTGGAGTATCTTCATTTCGATGGCGATCCAATGAAGTACGGCGCATTCATACATAACTTTGAGAACTTTTTAGAACGAGATAATTCAGATGAATCAAGAAAGCTACAATTATTAATACAGCATTGTTCAGGAAAGGCAACAGAAGCAATCGAAAGTTGCGTGAGCTTATTTATCAAACGGAGATGGTTATAGAGTTGCGAAAGACACATTATATGAGAATTTCGGAAAGCCACATGTAATAGTGGAAACACACATAAAGAGATTGATGAATTTGCCGAGTTTGAAAATTGGAGATGGTCCTTCACTTTTACAGTTTGCGAGACATTTGGAAACAGCACAAAGAACTTTGACTGGTATGGGATCCGTCTATGTGGCTGATTAAGATCATATGCACGTATTAAGAGAAGTTGTCAAGAAACTTCCAATGTACCTCAGAGCCAAATGGACAGAACTCGCAGGAAACCTTTTCGAATCGGGACGAAGACCACGTTTTGAGCATTTCCTGAAATTTGTCAAGGAGAAGGCAAAGCTTGTGAATAATGAATTTGGAAAGGATATGAGTATTACTTACTCAAAGCCGAAGTTGAGTAGTAAAGATTTGGCAGGAAATATTGGGAAGTCGGACTCGAGATATACCTCATTTGCAGCAAGTGGAATGGAGGACTCAGTTTGTCAGATTTCACCCAATCGGAAATTAACTTGTGAAGTTTGCTCCGGACTGCATCGAATATGGAATTGTGATCGCTTTAAGAAGGCTGAATATAAAGTGAAGCGTAAAATCGTGTTACAAAATGGATTTTGTAACAAGTGCTTAGGGAAAGGTCACATTGCAAGAACTTGCCCCAAAACACATTTCAAATGTCAGGAAGTTGGATGTGATGAACCACACCACACCCTAATGCATCGTCCCAATAATGGAAAGGATCCTCCCTTGCAAAAGCAAGTAAAAACAATGAAGTCATCGCAAACCCGAACTGGGGCCGGCGATCAGCAGGAAACTCCTGATCGAGAAACTAATGCTAGCAGATCAGTTGCTGCAACCCATGCTGAAGGTAACAGAATTTGTTTAGGAACAATTCCAGTTAGAGTTCGAGGAATTGAAGGAACACAAGAAATACAAACGTACGCTTTGTTAGATAGCGGATCGGAAGTGACTCTGTGCGATGAGAGACTAGCTAAGAAATTAAATATAGACGGTGAAAATACGAAATTTACGCTAACAGGAATTAATGGTTCAGTTGAAGTGGAAAGTTAACTTGTCGATATTGATGTTACGTCTTTGGATGGATCAATGGCGGTAGAATTACTAAAGGTAAAAACTGTTAAAGAAATACCAATCTCGAAAGGCTGCGTTCCGAAACAAGTAGATGTAAACAAATGGCCACATCTCCGCGAAGTGTGTATTCCTGAATTAGAAGATGGAAATATCATGTTGTTAATCGGTCTGAAAGAAAGGCCTCGGTTGTTTCTCCCATTAGAATGTAAAGAAGGTCGTGAAGGCGAACCAATAGCAATACGCTACAGTCTTGGATGGACGGTTATGGGTCCTGTTGGTGGCGGCAGAGAAGATGATGGTCTTTCCGTAAATTTCACTCGGGCGTAAGATCAAGACTCCGTATCGTTACATCACAACTTCGCAGAATCGAGTGAGACAAAGGGATGTCGGAGGAAACGTGATTCTTTGAAGTTTGCAGACGAAGAAATATTTCAAGCCAGGATTGCAGGTTGTCAAATTTATGACGAAGTTAAAGATCGGACTAAGGTGAATGATGAAATCTTGACACATCAGTTAGAGCGTTTGTGGAACACTGATTTTAAGGATATAAAGGTGAGCGATAAAGTGTTGGCTTCAGTAGAAGATGAAAAAGCATTGCACGTAATGGAAGAAAGCGTAAAGATGGTAGATGGCCATTTTCAGGTTGCACTACAGGTTGGTGGTGTCGAGAACCCCCGGTTATTTCAAATAACAAGGTAATGGCAGAAAAAAGACTTCGTTCTTTGAATAATCGATTAGTGAAAGATACTGAATTGTTTAAGAAATATACGAATGCTATGCAGGATTATATCAATAAAGGACATGCTCAGAAAGTACCTAAAGAAGAATTGGACAAAGACAACGGAAGAATCTGGTATCTCCCACATCATCCTTGTCACTCATCGATTGAAACCAGATAAAACGAGAATCGTGTTTGACTGCGCAGCGAAGTTCAAAGGTGAATCCCTCAACCAGCATTTGTTGACTGGACCCGATTTAACTAATTCTTTAATCGGAGTCATAATTCGGTTTCGCCAAGAACTGATCGCAATTGTCGCTGATATTGAATTAATGTTCTATCAAGTATTGGTTGAACCCAAAGATTGTGATGCATTTAGATTCTTGTGGTGGGAAACTAATAATCTTAACGACACTCCTACAGAATATAGAATGGTGAAACACGTATTTGGCGCTACATCTTCGCCAAGTGTTGCTAATTTTTGTGTAAAGAAGACTGCATCCTGCTTCGGTGGAGAGTTTGAGAAGGAAGTCGCGGAAACAGTGAACAAAAATATGTACGTCGACGATCTGATGAAATCTGTGGATACACCAGAGAAAGCTATGAAGCTGTCAGAAAATCTTCAGATTAACAAAATGGCTTAGCAATGATCGGAAGGTGTTAGAAGAAATTCCCGAAAATGAAAGAGCAAAATCTGTTGTCAATTTGGAGATTGATAATTTACCTACAGAATGTGCTCTTGGAGTGAAGTGGAATGTCGAGACTGACAACTTCATATGGGAAGTTCGTGAGGAGACTATGGCATTGGCTAAACGAAAGTTACCTACGAGACGAGGAATGCTGTCTGTAATATATTCACTTTTCGACCCGATAGGATTTATTACTCCATACATAATGAAAGCGAAGCTACTGTTACAAGAGTTGTGCCGGAAACGACGAGGATGGGATGACAAAATTGACGAACATGAAAGTCAGCAATGGTATTGTTGGTTGAATGATCTTCCTAAGTTAGAAGAGGTGAAGACAGGACGTTGCTTTAAGCCACAATATTTTGGTGAGATAAAGAGCACACACCTGCATATTTTCAGTGATGGCTCACGTGTGGGATACGGAGCTGTGGCTTACCTACGTCTAGAGAACAACAACGGACGTATTCATTGTTCATTCGTACTTGGCAAGGCTCGTCTTGCACCCATTCGTGAAATCGCTATTCCAAGGTTGGAACTGTCCGCAGCGGTTATGGCTGTACGACTCCATCAAACAATTGAAGAAGAGCTAGAGTATAAGATAGACGGCGTAACGTTCTGGACGGATTCCATCTCTGTTTTGAAATGTATCAAGAACGAAACAAAGCGATTCCATACATTCGAGTCTAATTGTTTGACTGCGATACGGAATGGATCTTCTATCTCTGAGTGGTGATACGTCAACGGTGAAAAGAATCCGGCCGATGACGCATCTAAAGGTTTGAAGTTGAACGAGATGTTAGCAAATAAACGATGGTTAGAAGGACCTGAGTTCTTGTGGAAGACCGAGCATTATTGGCCGACAATGATAGACGTACCACCTTTGGTAAATGAAGACCCTGAAGTTAGAAAGGAGATGAAAATTTATGTCACAACAACTAATGATGATTGCCTGCTGAAGTTACTGCAACGATATTCGTCTTGGTGGTGTTTGAAGCGATCGGTTGCCTGGCTCTCTCGATACAAGCAGTTCTTAAAGATGAAAGTGCACCAAAGAAAGGACGGTGTTGATATAATGAAAATGAAACCTGGCTATTTACGACTTAAAGAGTTGAAACAAGCAGAGATAGACATTGTTCGTTATGTTCAGTCTATGTCATTTCCCGAGCTGGTGAATTTAGAAGCCACTTATCATCTTTCAGATAAAAGGTCTAAGAAGAAGAGTTTAAAGAATATCAAGACGTCGTTATACAAGTTAAATCCGTTGGTAAAAGACGGCTTATTGGTTGTAGGAGGACAACTCAAGAAAGCACAGATTAATGAAGAGTCAAAACACCCGATAATCCTTCCGTATAAGCATCACGTGACAAACCTTATAATTCAGCAATACCATCATATGGTTGGTCATATGGGTCAGGAATCTGTGCTAGCGTCATTAAGAGAAAGATTTTGGTTCATAAAGGGACGATCGGCAGTTCGCCAAGCTATTCGAAGATGTATTGACTGTCAGAAGAGAAAGAAACCACCAAGTGAACAATTTATGGCGGATCTGCCTCGAGATAGATACGAACAACGTTCGTTGGAATTGACTATTTTGGGCCATTGGAGGTGAAACAGGGAAGAAGTCGAGTAAAAAGATATGGTTGCATTTTTACCTGTTTGAATGTCCGAGCAGTACATATCAAGATCGTTCATTCATTGAACACAGATGCAATGATTAACGCATTAAGAAGATTTATTAGTTTACGAGGATACCCTAAAGAAATCAGAAGTGATTGTGGTACAAATTTCATTAACGCAGATAAGGAGTTGAAAGCTAGCATCGAAGAATGGAATCAACAGAAGATTAGATCTTTCTGTAATCAAAAAGGAATAGAATGGACATTTAATCCACCAAGTGCGAGTCATATGGGGGGCGCATGGGAGCGGTTGATAAGAATTGTACGTCAGATTCTTCGAGCGCTGCTGAAAGAACAAATAATTGGAGACGAAGTCCTGTTAACCGTCGTGGCTGAAGCAACAAACATTCTAGACAGTCGACCACTAACGCGAAATGGTGATGATCCACGAGATGAAGTACCACTAACCCCAAACCATCTGTTACATTTACGCCCGTATTCTACAGGTATATTGCCTCCTGGAGTGTTCACCGAGCATGACCATTACAAACGTAGATGGAAACAAGCACAATATTTAGCTAATCTTTTTTGGAAAAGATGGATAAAGGAGTATCTTCCTAATCTCCAAATTCGACAGAGGTGGACAGAAAGAAAGGAAAACTTAAAGGTTGGAGATCTCGTACTTCTCATGGATAAGAATTACAGAAGAGGACAGTGGCCGCTTGCACGTGTTGTTGAAGTGTTCCCAAGTGAAGATGGTTTAGTTCGTAGTGTTAATCTCAAGACAAGTTCAACAGTGGTCACTCGAGCCAGACGAACCCGACGTGGAGAAATAAAAACAACAACGACCTACCTTACTCGCCCAATAACAAAACTATGTCGTCTGGAAATGGACACTGAAGATAAGTGCAATTCATGATGAATGAAATATATAAAACATTGATAGCTTTAGTTATATTGTAGTAAATGACACTTCCTCAAAGTAGTCATTTAGGGGCCGGTGTAGCTACCAATGGCAAAACATTTATTAACCTATGCTAATCTATGCGTGTAGAACACTATTTAAGCTGCTCAGCAAATATGTATTTGTAAAAAATAATAATCGCGAAGAGTGCGGTTAACTTGTAGAGGAGATAAGTTGGTTAAATATAGAAACCTGGGAGTTATTGGATTGAAAGACTGAGAAACGATATAGTCGGTATGTTTGTATATGTTTGTTCAAGTATTTATCTAAATTTTATAACTAGCTATACTGTAATTATGTTTGTAATGTACTTATGTTTATTATTAGAAAACCTTGTTCGTTTGAGACGTGAGTTTGGCTATATAGTTTAAAGAATTGAAAAAATCGGAGGATGTCCGATACAACATTTTTATTGGTAAACATTATACATTGATATACAGCTAGTACTTTTGTAACTACTAACTAGTAAGCTGTATGATCTTGGCAACAATGTGCATGCACCTGTTTAACCTGGTACACTAGCTAAATTTAACCAATATGATTTAACAAAACTGAAACAAAATTCTATAACTTCTAATTAGTTCCTGAAACAGAATAGATAATAAGTTTTAAATACCACTTGACAATTTCTTGGCATCTACTCCTGCTGCTGTCAGAAGATCTTCAGAGTTGTTTCCCTTATCTAAAAAAAGAAATTGACATAAATTACAATGAAGTTGCTGAAAAATCTTAAAATAAAAAATAGTTTGATGTGTAATTGGTCTTACCACTGTTTTGAGGCTTTTCATTCTTTGTTGTAGCATCTTTTACAAGATTATCAGGATTGTCTATAATAGGAAGAGAAAACTATTAATATAATTCAAGAAATGTACAATGAGCAACTGAAATATAAATGACATGTATGATTAACTTTGCACCACTATAATATTTATCGCTTCCCTTCATATCTAAAAGATACCTTGTCATGACGAGCTCTGTTTTCTGTGTTCTAGATCTCGTACAAAAACAACTCAGACACAGAGTTGGAATAATTTTGGCAATGTTTATACATTTACAAAACAAGCACCTAAATATCTAAAATTATATTAATCAAAGGGAATACCTTCAGAAATATTTCCCTTGCTCTTTAGGACATCAGTGATCTTCAGCTGCTGTCTAACTTTTTGTGGTTGTTCACACTTTGACTCTGTCACATGACTTTCTTTATGTTTGAATTCCAACAAAGGGACAAAGTGTGATTAGGTTGAAAGATGTTTGAATCCATACCAGGAAGGGTAGTGATAGTACCAAGACTTGACCATAAGAAAACAAGAGAATGTTGCATGACCTTGTTTGAAAATTTAGTATCGGCTGCTCTTGGAGAAATGATGCCATTCATGAACTGAGAATACTTGGTTTTCTCAGCTATTTTCTCTGGGTAAACAGTTCTTATATTCATCCCAGTCACTGAAGACAAGGCCAACATGCATAAAAGAGAAGAAAATTTTCCACTAACAGTTGTTCTCAAAGCCTCTTGCTGAACGACTGTAGTTCTTGTGGATGGATTTTTCCTGTCATAACCTTCAGCTAATGCTTCATCAGAGACAGCTGCAGAGAATGCAGTATTGTCACAATGGAAGAGATGTGACTTTTCTTTAATAAAAGGATGAAATGCATAAAACTGCTGATTATTGAACAATTCAATGCTTGTCAACATTCGCAACACATGCCATAGTTGGTCTTTACCACACAACATTTTGGAGCATGCTCAGTATAAGCAATTTCCATCTCCCAGGGTTCTGAGGCTGATATTCATATATTCGTGTTCGCAGATCGTAAAAACAATCGATTTCAAAAGGAGTTAATAATGCAGAACATGAATATATGAATATCTGCCCCCGTTATTATCGATATTCCGGTTATTGCCCCCGTTATTATCCAAATTCCACAAGAATACAATAGACTTCCTGTGGGGAAACACGGTTAGAGGACTCGGGACTGTTGCTAAATCGTGCTTCACTGGCGCAAATTATTCCCCCCTGGCGCTGCATAGACACTAAATATTCCCCACTGCATATCTAATTGCATATATTTTACTTGAAAACATGTCAAATTTAAAGCGTGACAAAAATATCGGCTATGCGATAAAAAACCGTCAAATTGTCAAATTCTGCTGCTACCTTCGTCTCCTTTCGATCCTGGACAATTCTCAACTCACTTTTTAAGTTTTTAAACTTGTGTGTTGTTTCAAAGTTTAATTGAGTGATTAAGCTACGAAAGTGGGTATTATGAAACATTTCGCATATTATTAGAAAATTTTGACCGATGCTTTAGCATCGGTAGCATCAGTCTGGATCCGCCCCTGGTATAAAGACTATCTCCACCCAGTAGAATAGTATCCAATACTGATGAGTTCCACCTATCAATACCCTGTATGACTGTAAACTAGATGAAATAACATTAACATAGTCTTTCAAAAGTTAGTTTTACTGTCTACCCATTTCCGTTTGCATGAGACAGTTGACATGAAAGCATACTCTTCTTGCTCTATTTTGGCTCAATTGTTATTCCTATATTATGACAGTTTGGAACAGTTAAATTGCACTTTTAGATGTTAGCAGCAGATTGACTTTGAGTGTGATATTTGGGATGTTCAGTAGTTATTTTTTAAATTTCTTATTTACAACTTCAGCTGATATTTCTAGATATTTCAGAGAGATATATTTAATAATAACTCACTCACATATTTCATAACGATTCACTCAGATATTTTACAATAATTCACTTAGATATTACACAATAATTCACTTAAATATTTCATGAGATTAGTGAGATATTATATAGAGGATATTATTGTCATATTTGCAGACAAACCTGGTCTTGAATCCGATAAATGACAAGTTGATGTGCTGATTGTCTCGTCGATCGAAACAGACTGATGACTTTTAACTGACTTACTAGCAGTTTGGACGGCCGTCGCACCTGATAGTACAACAAAAATTTGTTGTTGTTTCTTGTCTGACAAAGTTGAGTAATTATTTATGGAGGCAACGTTTTTATGTCCAGTTACTTGCATGATTTCGGTTGGCGGGTTGGTGGGATGTCGTTATCAACAATTTTTTGAACCAAATGTTTTTTTGTGCTGTGATTTACTAGCTTCTTGTCAGTTTCCAAGCCGGATTCTTCGACCATTCTCTTCAATATATTTCGCAGTGAATTTACACAGAGCGGAGTACATTTGTACCATTGTTGTCTTTCATTTTTCGGAACTTCAACATTTACAGCCAAGTAGAATGGAGACTCATCTGCCAACATCTCAGCTGGTCTATGAGCACAGTAGGCCAAGTAATTGTTGACCGGACAACGATCTGGATTACTCTTGTTTTTGTACATTTGAGGCTTTCTTGCTCTGCGGTTTCATTGGTTTTTGTAAGTATGTGTTTTTGTTTGTCTTTCTCGACAGAGCTCGACAAAGCAGGTTCCTTCCGAATCTTGTTTCAACTCCAAATCACCCCAACGAAGATCTCTTTGCTCTTTGCCTGGTCTCATACCAAAATGAATACAATTATTCAACCACACAATATTCAGCAAGGCTCTTGGTTCCCAAGACATTACGATCATAAAAGTTGTTCATGTCTTCATCTGACAGCGGGTCAGCAACATTTGGACGGTTCCCTTTGAGATTTTTTAACTGTTTTTGTTCCTTTTTAAGTGTGTCTTGGACATCGTAAAATGCTCTGTCTTTCAAAACAGATGAAGCGTAGTTATTTTTTCTTGGATAACGGTCAATGCTTTGTACAAATGCTCTGAGAGACAACGGCTCGTATTCTTTGCTGTTTTGCTTTCCTACAGACAAAATGAAATTTTTTATAATCCGTTGAAATTCTTTCGAGGGAAGGTCCTGTATCTCTGTCCTCAGAACTGTTGTAAACTGCAAGGAATTCCTTAAAAATACCGATATCATATGTCGTCTTTTTAGTTGTGTTTTCGTTTTCTTGTTCCTCGCAAAACTTGATTACTCTTGTTTTTGTACATTTGAGGCTTTTTTGTTCTGAGGTTTCGTGGGTTTTCGTAAGTGCGTGTTTTTGTTTGTCTTTCTCGACAGAGCACGACAAAGCGGGTTCCTTCCGAATCTTGTTTCAACTCCAAATCACCCCAACGAAGATCTCTTTGCTCTTTGCCTGGTCTCATACCAAAATGAATACTATTATTCAACCACACAGTATTCAGCAGGGCTCTCGGTGAGCTTGTTCCCAAGACATTACGATCATAAAAGTTGTTGATGTCTTCATCTGACAGCGGGTCAGCAACATTTGGACGGTTCCCTCGGCCGAGAGATTTTAACTGTTTTTGTTTCTTTTTAAGTGTGTCCTGGACATCGTAAAATGCTCTGTCTTTCAAAACAGATGGAGCGTAGTTCTTTTTTCTTAGATAACGGTCAATGCTTTGTACAAATGCTCTGAGAGATGATGGCTCGTATTCTTTACTGTTTTGCTTTCCTACAGACAAAATGAAATTCTTTATAATCGGTTGAAGTTCTTTGGGGGGAATGTCCTGTATCTCTCTGTCCTCAGAACTGTTGTAAACTGCAAGGAATTCCTTAAAAATAACGATATCATATGTCGTCTTTTTAGTTGTGTTTTCGTTTTCTTGTTCATCGCAAAACTTGATAATATCGTCCTCGCTTAAATTCACAAGCCTTGAACTTGAAGCCATTTGTAAAACAGCGAAAAAGGCAGGAAATGTTATGTCTATCCTTAGTGTGACATACGGAAAATACGTCACTCAAGTCTCCGATGTAGTGACGTATGAGCACTACAAGTGTTTTAGTTCCCAGTAAAATACCCCTGACCATATAATAATTCATGATAATTCACCCGCATATCTCACGACTCAGATATTTCACTCTGAAATCTGAAATTTAAAGAGACGAAAATATGAAGAATGGAGCAACAAGTGATCAAATAGAAGCAAAGAAATGTAAGGAACATCGTTAGTTTGTGTTGTTAAAGTCAACCATCAAGGCGATCCAAAAGCGACAAGCACAATCTTTTATCTCTGTACAGTTAAACAGTGAATTTCTTCCTAAGTTGGTTGAAGTTCTTTCAGCTCTTTGTCTAATGCCTCCTCTGACTCACAATCCACAAGTCCACAGTATTTGATGTCTCGTAAATGTCTATGAAGTATTTTACACATAAACTCAAAACACATACCTTCTGTGATTTCTCTCGAAATTAGCTCTTTCTGCTTACTTACTGTAGGGGTTGACTAATTCCCCCCACTAATTTCCCACATTCCAATGCTGGTATATATATAAAACTATATATATTGAGAATCAGTATAACATGCTTATTAATTATACATATTTCATTTGGTGCTAATTACAAAAGCATGACATCACAAGTAACTTGATTACTTACAATGAATAAAAATGTGACTAGTAAAAACTAAAAAAATCAAACTACTACCCCTATAAACTATGAATAGTGTCCAGTATCTCTAAAAATGGCACAAAATGTCAACGTTCTTCTCTTACTAAAATAATTAAAATTATATTATAAAATAATTAAAGTTATCTATATAACTGAGGTAACAAGTGGCCAATTTTGGCAGAGACATGTGACATCACATTTCTGCTCAAAATTTGACATTACAATACGGTACCTTTACAATATGATACTAGAAACTTCCCTGCAATTGACTTTTGTATGAAAAGCCTCCAAACAATTTTTACAAATAAACTTTTCACATTTTCTACAATAATTAAAGGTCTTTGTGTCCTTATAAGATTGGTTTTTACCTTTGCGGTAACCCTGCCTTTTGTTTGTTTGTCGTTTGTCCATGTAGCTTATCTATTTATGTATTTTCTTTCTAATGGCAAAGCTAATAAATTAAAAATTAAATGTAAAAAAAAATTAAACCAGCAAATAGTTTCCCCAACACTTGGAAAATAGCCCTTTTTCAGCTTGTATGCAAATCAACCCATTTCAAGTTAAGTTGTATTGGCTATTCCATGGTCACAACGTTTGGAACCATTTCAATGTAAGCTGAAATAGTCTATTGTCAAAGTAAAAATTTTGCAGTTATCACACGTACATAATCTACAACATTGGAGAAATGCTATTGGCTAGCTTAAAACAGGCGCAAAAATGTGATTTCGGTAAATTATCTGTGACATCTTATTGATCATGGCTCTCGACGACTCTGCCAATGAAATTCCTTGAATTCTTAAAGTTCATTTTAAGGTTGAAATGAAATTTATAAAGTTTTTTCATCTTCATAACTATTCTGACGCACAGCTTTTTCGAAAGTCACTGTTGTAAATATTTTTAAATTTACTGAAATATGTTTAATAAAGCCAAAGTATATATTGCTGCCATCTGTGAATATGTTTTGACAATGCAAACTTACCAACTTATTCAATCCTGGTATATTTTTTTAAAAAGGTACCTTTTTGTGTTATGGTAACATTTTTGAAAGTATAAAAAAAAAAGTAATAAATTTTCGTCTATAAGAAACTTTAGAAAAGTAAAACCTGAAATTCGTATAAAATTCTGTCATCATTTTGTAGAAATTTGTGAAAAACAGAATTGCCGAAAATTACCACTGATTCAAATCAGATCGAAAACGGGATTTGCATCAAAATCTGATCCCCAAACTCATTCTAGAGTAAAGCAAAACAAAAGCTTTACGCAAAGCTTTGCACAAAAGCTTTAAGCATCAGTGTCTTATATAAACCTAACGCTGGTGCTAGCGTCCCAAGTTATTTACACTTCACTGGTATCCACGCCATGCAGCGGGGGACCATCACGTGAGCGGTTAAACCAGTTTAGCAATCTCCCTGTACAAATAATGTACAAATGCTTAAAACCGACTTTCATCTGCACGACTGTACTAGCGAGTTCGATAGGAGCTCTCGGAAGAGTGTGTACATGTTGCAACGAGAGCAATTTTAAAGTATGCTCGGAAAATATTACACACACTTAAAATAAAAATGTTTAAAAAATTTTAACTTATAGATATGGAAAAGATATGTTAAATGTCTTCTTATTGGGATATACCTATCAGTAGCAGTGTACCTTTCATACTTCATCTGGAGCGCAGTTTCCTTGAACAAAAGGTAATCACCTTTTTAATAAATATTATTAGAAATGAGATTAGAAAGATGTGGAATTCAATCACTAATAAATTACTACCATTAAACAGATATTGGATTCGGTAGAGATCATTGAATAGCCGGTTACTACTTGGCAACTGAAGAAATTTAAATAAATGAAAGATGTTTAATGCACTTCACAATCTGCTGCACCCGGGAATCTCAGGGCCATTGGTTCGATTCATGCAAGAAGGACTTTGTGTTGCATCCCCAGTATTCTAATCCAACAAAGTGAAATGCATTAAACATCTTTCATTTATTTAAATTATCTTCTTCTTTTCTCCTTGATTAGACCGCAGCACTTTGAAAAGGACAAAACTGATATCCATATGCATTTTGGTAAGTCTACAATACATAGCTACACAGGCTGTAACTGGAGAAATGTGCCTTTTTAAAACTACTGATGATATACTGTAGGAAAATGTTTGCATAATACATTGGTAAAATCAAATGAAAAAACTAGTCGACCACAAAACATTTTGTGATGATTATTATAGATACATTTCATCTAGTTTCATTTGACGTTTTTAATTTTCATTTTGTAGCCCGCTAGCATGCTACTTTGATAGACATTTTGTGAAACTTGCGCTCTAATAATCGCCATTCGTATTACTTTTTTGAGGCTTAATTTCCATTCTATTTCGTATGATATCCTATATGTATAAAGAAAACACACTAGTGTAGTAAACATCCTGTCATGTCATGTAGAAATTTCAATTTAGAAGTTTCCACCAAAAACATTTTGGTGCCCATCTAGAAATGACTCCCCCCCCCCAACTCCCCCAGCCACCACGCCACTGACTGGGCTTAAACCTCCGTATTCTTACATAAAATATTTCGCAAATAAGCGACACTGCTTAAATATTGTAGTTGGCAAAATTCCATAACAACTCATTCAGTCTTTAGGCGTTCTAATATTTTTACACTATTTTATAGGAACAAAAGTGTTTCAGCAGTGTGATGAAGTCAACAAAAATTTAAATCTTAGGAATACTTTTCCAGATTTAGACTACGCCTTCCTTGGCTATAATATCATCAAAGACTACCCAATTCTAATGGTCATAATCCTGGATTTACCCATCAAATCTTCTCTGCTGATTACAGTTACAATTGAAAAACAAGTGATTGTCATTATGTTCCAAGAGGTTTGTTGGTTGTGCCTGACGTATCATATGTTACATTGTTCATCTCAACAATAATTCAAAATACATTTGAGTTACAAAAATCTTTTGAAACATCAGTACATGCCATTGGAGGATTTGGGGCTTTCAGTTTTTCTGCCAGCTCCTGTTACAAGAAAACCTCATCGGACGTGTCATCCGGTGAAAAAGTTTACATAACATTATTGGCTAAATGCTCTTATTACTTCAGTAAAATTGACCTAACCCAACCTCCACCGCTGCATCCTGGTTTTTACCGCTGGGCAAAACAATTAGAGAAAAACAGTTCTGATATTAAATTGCTCCAGTTTATAATGTTCTATGGCACTTATTTCCCAGTAAGTGTTGTATTTGGGGCGAAGTTTACACAACAACACAGTATGAGTTCGCAATCTTATAAAAAGGCATCGTCCAAGGCCATCAGTGTTTCGGCGCAAGCGAGCTATTCTGGACTGATCAGCGTCAGTGGGAAGTTTAGTTTGGACAAAAGTGAATGGCAGGCAGCATCGCAATTTTCAAAGGAAGTTGAAACTACAACTATAACTGTTGGAGCAGCCCCACTAAACAATAGGGACACCACCATATACTGGGCATCAACTGTCAAAGAGAATCCTGTACCAACATCATACGAAATTGAACCAATCTCTAACTTATTTACAAAGCGGTTTATGGAAGGCTCTGGAATAAATTACACATTTTTAAGAGAGAAGTTAGTGGGGATAGAGAATTTGTATCGTCAACAATTATTTCATACTGGAAGAACTGTCAATACCTGAGAGGAATCAATATCTGTTGGTATTACGATTCCTAAATATTACCTCCAAAATCCCATCACGAAGTTCAGTGCTATGGAGACATGTATTTCAAGATGCTTTGAAAATCGCCACTGTTTGTCCATAACTTATATAGCCAGATTTAGACTACGCCTTCCTTGGCTATAATATCATCAAAGACTACCCAATTCTAATGGTCATATTCCTGGATTTACCCATCAAATCTTCTCTGCTGATTACAGTGACCATTGAAAAACAAGTGATTGTCGTTATGTTCCAAGAGGTTTGTTGGTTGTCCCTGACGTATTATATGTTACATTGTTCACCTCAACAATAATTCAAAATACATTTGAGTTACAAAAATCTTTTGCAACGTCAGTACATGCCATTGGGGGATTTGGGGCTTTCAGTTTTTCTGCTAGCTCCTGTTACAAGAAAACCTCATTGGATGTGTCATCCGGTGAGACAGTTTACATAACATCATCGGCTAAATGCTCTTATTACTTCAGTAAAATTGACCTAACCCAACCTCCACCGCTGCATCCTGGTTTTTACCGCTGGGCAAAACAATTAGAGAAAAACAGTTCTGATATTAAATTGCTCCAGTTTTTAATGTATTATGGCACTCATTTCCCAGTAAGTGTTGTATTTGGGGCGAAGTTTACAAAACAATACAGTATGAGTTCGCATTGTTATAAAAAGGCATCGTCCAGGGCCATCAGTGTTTCGGCGCAAGCGAGCTATTCTGGACTGATCAGCGTCAGTGGGGGGTTTAGTTTGGACAAAAGTGAATGGCAGGCAGCATCGTAATTTTCAAAGGAAGTTGAAACTACAACTATAACTGTTGGAGCAGCCCCACCAAACAATGGGGACGTCACCATATACTGGGCATCAACTGTCAAAGAGAATCCTGTACCAACATCATACGAAATTGAACCAATCTCTAACTTATTTACAAAGCGGTTTATGGAAGGCTCTGGAGTAAATTACACATTTTTAAGAGAGAAGTTTCTGGGGATAGAGAATTTGTATCGTCAACAATTACTTCATGCTGGAACTGTCAATACCTGCGAGGAATCAATATCTGTTGGTATTACGATTCCTAATTATTACCTCCAAAATCCCATCGCGAAGTTCAGTGCTACGGAGACATCGTGTATTTCAAGATGCTTTGAAAATCGCCACTGTTTGTCGATAGCTTATATAGCCAGATTTAGACTACGCCTTCCTTGGCTATAATATCATCAAAGACTACCCAATTCTAATGGTCATAATCCTGGATTCACCCATCAAATCTTCTCTGCTGATTACAGTGACAATCGAAAAACAAGTGATTGTCGTTATGTTCCAAGAGGTTTGTTGGTTGTCCCTGACGTATCATATGTTACATTGTTCACCTCAACAATAATTCAAAATACATTTGAGTTACAAAAATCTTTTGCAACGTCAGTACATGCCATTGGGGGATTTGGGGCTTTCAGTTTTTCTGCTAGCTCCTGTTACAAGAAAACCTCATCGGACGTGTCATCCGGTGAGAAAGTTTACGTAACATTATTGGCTAAATGCTCTTATTACTTCAGTAAAATTGACCTAACCCAACCTCCACCGCTGCATCCTGGTTTTTACCGCTGGGCAAAACAATTAGAGAAAAACAGTTCTGATATTAAATTGCTCCAGTTTATAATGTATTATGGCACTCATTTCCCAGTAAGTGTTGTATTTGGGGCGAAGTTTACAAAACAACACAGTATGAGTTCGCAATCTTATAAAAAGGCATCGTCCAGGGCCATCAGTGTTTCGGCGCAAGCGAGCTATTCTGGACTGATCAGCGTCAGTGGGGGGTTTAGTTTGGACAAAACTGAATGGCAGGCAGCATCGCAATTTTCAAAGGAAGTTGAAACTACAACTATAACTGTTGGAGCAGCCCCACCAAACACTGGGGACGCCACCATATACTGGGCATCAACTGTCAAAGAGAATCCTGTACCAGCATCATACGAAATTGAACCAATCTCTAACTTATTTGCAAAGCGGTTTTTGGAAGGCTTTGAGAATAAATTACACATTTTTAAGAGAGAAGTTAGTGGAGATAGAGAATTTGTATTGTCAACAATTACTTCATGCTGGAACTGTCACCTGAACTGATACCTGCGAGGAATCAATATCTGTTGGTATTACGATTCCTAATTATTACCTCCAAAACCCCATCGCGAAGTTCAGTGCTACGGAGACATAGTGTATTTCAAGATGCTTTGAAAGTCGCCATTGTTTGTCGATAGCTTATATAGTTAATTCAAAGGAGTGCCACTTTTATGATGACAAAAAAGAGCATGATTTATCAACAAAGTCAAATGCCAAAGCAAAGGTTGTAATATTTCCTACAAAAATTAATGATCAGAAAACTGATTTTACTGTGACAGACCTTTGTGTATTCACACTAGATCGCCCTTAAAGTAAAACAATTGTTGATGTGCAATCGTGCAAGAACGCTTGTCTCAATGACTCCTTCTGTGATGTTTTTAACTTCTGCAGCGACAAGAACTACTGCAAGAGTGAAATCAGCAATTGTAAATTGTTTTCATCAAAGTTGGTAATTAAATTTGAAAAAGCTGATGCAAAATATAAAATCCTAACGTACTTTATTTCTCGCCTTTAACCTTATGGAAATATGGAACGGAACAATAAATAGCGGTTATATCTTTTATTATTATTATTTGATATTCTTGTGGACATTATAATTTTTAAACAGTACACGGCCAAAAACATGCAAGTTGTTCCCGGGAACCATTTGCCTGTGAACTATATTGGTATGTACTTTTAGTATATTATAATATAATTATATAAACATCATTGGGGTGCCACTGGATTAAATAACTCGCACATAGTGATCTATCTTAAGATCAAACATTGTTTGCCAGGAAATAAAGTGGGATGAAACCTCAGATTTAGTTTTAAATTGAAGGAAAAGATCTTCTCTTTAAGTATCAAAAAATTGCACAACTGTTTTAAGATCTTGTGTTCTAGAATCTGTAGTGGTGGAAAGTGGTTTACTGCTGTTTAGGACACTCCATAACAGATTGCAGTGTTGGACAAATAACTGTGTAGACTCTGTCACAACTGGATC
Source organism: Dendronephthya gigantea (assembly GCF_004324835.1). Taxonomy (NCBI): domain Eukaryota; kingdom Metazoa; phylum Cnidaria; class Anthozoa; order Malacalcyonacea; family Nephtheidae; genus Dendronephthya; species Dendronephthya gigantea. The sequence continues at coordinate 356,467 of NW_021163054.1, forward strand.
AAATGCTTCAACAGCAAGCTTTACTTTCATTTTGCTGACACTATCGAGGTGGACATGTGAGCTTCTCATATCTGTGGCAAATAGGTGACGATTTTTGTCTCTTTGGTACACCGAATAAATGTATTCCCACAATATAGGTTTCGAGTTCAGCAACAAATACCTGGTGTATCTAGTTGAAATATCTTGCACCACTGTATAAATATTGTTGCGCTTTTTCATTAATGTGGAGGGTCAGAAATAAGAAATAACGGCATTCGGAGATGCTTCTTTGTATGACTTACTCTTTCATCAATCAGTTTCATCATAAATGATCTGTTTCAGAAGCCTCACAACATCTTACAATTGTAGTAAACCCATAAGCCTGAGTAAACCACTTCTTGCCGAAACGTTTGTTAAGCTCATAGCTGAGATTCCTTTAGTTAAAAAATAGGTACGCTAAGCGTACATGTATCTGCTCACAAACATCTAGTTGGGCCAGCAAATGGACCATATGGATTTGGCCATGTTTTTTAATTTCCCATCTTCTGGTGAATAGGGTTTGATGATTACCTACACTATTTTCACTGCTGTTCAAGCAATAGAAAATATGCTTAGTAATATGTAGTAATGTCAGTCATGACAGTAATATAGACATGCTCTGTTTCGAGAGCTGGGAGGTCTCATTGGCTTGTTTGCATTTCTTATATTTCCTTGCATGTACTCTTCGCTTTTGCTTAGCATCAGGGCTCTGTATTTCATTAGCTCGTTTTTCCTTCATGTATTTTTTCATATATTCTGTTCTTTTTTGGTTAGGCTGAGAGCTCCTATTTGACTGTTCAGGTCCTCAGGATTTAGAAGTACCTGATGGCAAAGTTGATACATAATGATACTCATCTATATGACCTAAATAAAGATCTCTAAGTTGATCTGTTGGTAAATATCCCAGTACTAAATGGATTCAGAAAATTGTTCATGTGTCTAACTAATGACTATCTTTAACTTCAGCTGATCAGCCACAGCTTGTATAATCATAGCATCACCCCATGCATGGACATATTATTGAGGTATTCTAGCCATGAGTGTTCAGTGTTACTTTCAATGAATCTCTCAGGATTAGCCCTCAACCTAAGCAATGCCAAATGCTCGACCTTGTAGATGGTGATCAGGGTCACCATACAACTGATGAGACACAGCTCGAAAAAGGCAGTCACCATCACCACTAACATCAAATGGTCTTAAATATAATGAAAGCGTTGTAGCTTTTGCTCTAACGCTACATTTGATGACAGTCTAGTGGGACTGTTGTTTTGAACAGGACCAGGATTTCTTACAATATTACTAGCAATATTGCCTGCTATCTTGTGACTGTATAAAACATTAAAAGTATTTTTGTTACTATATAAATGTTTTTTTCTACTAAGTTGACAAACGATTTTAAATACATCCAAATGAATTGATAAAAATATGTCGCATTGGCACAAATTGAAGACAACATTGCTTGAAATTACTAGCTATCTTATTTAAAATGGATGACCTAGGGGCATTTCTTACAAAATAATGCTTCAAAGTGGATCTACTTTTTCTCTTTCTTATAGCCAATATAATTCTCTTTAAAGGCAACCTGGAAGGTGCAAGGTCTCTAGATCACTTGGTATTTGTCTGCTTTGTCAATTTCCGTACAGTCAGTCGGTGGCGACAACAGCAGCTACGCGTATAGTGATCTGAATTTATACACCTAACACAGCTGCTATCTATACAATACAAATGTATATAATTTTTGTATAATGGTTTGCTGGTGAATTTCTTTGGGTTTTGTTAATCGTCTCAGAAGAGATTGTTTCGATCTTCGAACAGATTGTTTCGATCTCCGAAGAGATTGTTTTGATCTCCGAAGAGATTGACTATTTACCTCATGCGGATAAGTTTCCATGTTCAGAAAAACTTGGATAAAAAAACACAGAACAAGATTTCTTGAAGCCAAAATTGCAATGAGTCACGAGTATATGTTTATAATTTCTGCATGCTTTAGGGTATGATGTGAGCGCGTAATAAATCAATTATATAAGCGCATCGCTGAATGGCTATGTGTTAACATACAGTACGCGCACGATAGCAATATATCTGCGTTCGCAGATACAAAAATATGCACATGGGTACTGAAAATTTGCAAAGATGCTTTTGAAATAAATTTGTAAGAGGTGTGTGGCCAAGCTATCTTGGACGTTTCCCGTACCAGCAATGTCTTTATTCTCTAAGTCAACAAAGCCAACCAACTCCCAGGATGAAAGGTTAAAACTAAGCCCTCCTTGATTTTAACCTCATCAAAAAACAAGCCACCTAACTTGCCAACCTCAGAAAACCCCTGCTCATTGAAGTTGTTTCTCATTGCACCAAGGACTGAAGTTTGCCATCCTGATTTGGAGGTTGAGAAGTTCTTGTAATCTGACAAAGTTCTACCGCTAGGTAGTCTTAAAAAACCAGAGTCACATATATCAGCATACAAACTATGTGATCTTGAATAGATTCGAAGACACCATTTTATTACCAGAGGGTGCCATCTCATCTGCCTGGATGGTATATTTAGGGCTTTTGCTTGATCTTTTAAAAGTGTAAGGAAAAACATGTCTAACTCACTCCCAATATGTTCTTCTAGCTGGTTTAAGAGAAGTTTTTTCTTTCCAAATTCTTTACTACAGCCCAACCACTCACAGTTATAATGTCTATTGATTGGTGATTCATCATTCTGAGAACATCTTCAAAGAGCGTCCATGGACAGGTTGGTGTCTTGGAGTTCTTTCACCTGATCACGTTGGACAAAACCGATAAAAAACATTGAAATTAAAGTACAACAACACAGAAACAATTCCCGTCAAGCCAAAGATGTTGGATTCTGTCCATAACTCATCAACAAAAGATTTTTGAGCGTAACAAACAGCAATTCCATTGGATTGTTCAAAACTCTCAAATCAGACAATAAAAATTTTCATTGCCAAGAAGTGCTCGATCAAGTGACTCTACCTGTTTAGACAAGCAAATTATGAAAACTTGTGGACCAGACCAAAATGCAGCAAATCGCCTCACAGGGATTTTAAATTTCAAAATTTTCCCGACCCCTGGACCCCCCTAGAGGTCATTTTGTTAGCCCCCTCATCGGGGAAGCTAGCCACCTTGTCGGGGGAATTCCTGGTGCCACCCCTGGCATATCTAACTATTACTTGTATAGAATCAAATACAAGCAATATTTTCACAAATATATATCAATGTTTTGATTTTCGCACGAGAATTCCGACTAATTATATATTCCGTAATAATATTCGAGTAAATTCACGTACGATTTGTCACTGTTTCAAAACATTGAAACAAACATTGCACAAACATTGAAACATAAAAAACAAAATTTGCGAGAAAAAGCGCGTGAGCCCGCACTATTTTTATGCAGCGTCGACAAACGTCCCCTCTGTTGTACACCCGTCAAAAAAATCCCTAAAAATCCTCAAAATCCATAAAAATCCCTAAAATCTCAAAAATCCTGATAAATCTAAAAAATCTCCAAAAATCTCTGAAAATCCCTAAAAAATCTCGAAAAATCACTGGAAATCTCTGAAACATCTCTGGAAAACTCTTCAAAACTAGAACAATCAGTTAGGTCTCTTGGTTATCTTAGACGTTTTAAGCTAAGGGCCTTCAAGCTAAGGTGGAGACCAGGGCCGAAACTAGTCCAATAATTGTGTGTGGGGGGGCAATATTCATATATTCCATTCTGCCCACTAATACTGGAATGCTGATCCGACGGCAAAATTAAATGTAGCGATGGCCACCAAAGGTCTTCTGGTTAATCAAAACCATGGCAACATACCTTGTGACCACCCACAGCTTCTCCATTGGGTTGCGTCCAGGAGGTTTACTGTCACCTCAACGGTTGCACAACTTAATCGTTGCACTCTTTAATCCTCACATTGTTTTAAACATATTTGCCTTATGGAATGATCAAATTTTTCCGCTTATAGACACATCCAAGTGTTTGTGTTGACTGCCGTCAAGCAGTGGCAAAGAATGCTTCAGAAAACTGCCGATGATGTTATGTAAACTTTCGATGCCGATGATGTTATGTAAACTTTCTCACCGGATGACACCTCCGATGAGGTTTTCTTGTAACAGGAGCTAGAAGAAAAACTGAAAGCCCCAAATCCCCCAATGGCATGTACTGACGTTGCAAAAGATTTTTGTAACTCAAATGTATTTTGAATTATTGTTGAGGTGAACAATGTAACATATGATACGTCAGGGACAACCAACAAACCTCTTGGAACATAACGACAATCACTTGTTTTTCGATTGTCACTGTAATCAGCAGAGAAGATTTGATGGGTGAATCCAGGATTATGACCATTAGAATTGGGTAGTCTTTGATGATATTATAGCCAAGGAAGGCGTAGTCTAAATCTGGCTATATAAGCTATCGACAAACAGTGGCGATTTTCAAAGCATCTTGAAATACACGATGTCTCCGTAGCACTGAACTTCGCGATGGGATTTTGGAGGTAATAATTAGGAATCGTAATACCAACAGATATTGATTCCTCGCAGGTATTGACAGTTCCAGCATGAAGTAATTGTTGACGATACAAATTCTCTATCCCCAGAAACTTCTCTCTTAAAAATGTGTAATTTACTCCAGAGCGTTCCATAAACCGCTTTGTAAATAAGTTAGAGATTGGTTCAATTTCGTATGATGTTGGTACAGGATTCTCTTGAACAGTTGATGCCCAGTATATGGTGACGTCCCCATTGTTTGGTGGGGCTGCTCCAACAGTTATAGTTGTAGTTTCAACTTCCTTTGAAAATTGCGATGCTGCCTGCCATTCACTTTTGTCCAAACTAAACCCCCCACTGACGCTGATCAGTCCAGAATAGCTCGCTTGCGCCGAAACACTGATGGCCCTGGACGATGCCTTTTTATAACAATGCGAACTCATACTGTATTGTTTTGTAAACTTCGCCCCAAATACAACACTTACTGGGAAATGAGTGCCATAATACATTAAAAACTGGAGCAATTTAATATCAGAACTGTTTTTCTCTAATTGTTTTGCCCAGCGGTAAAAACCAGGATGCAGCGGTAGAGGTTGGGTTAGGTCAATTTTACTGAAGTAATAAGAGCATTTAGCCGATGATGTTATGTAAACTGTCTCACCGGATGACACATCCAATGAGGTTTTCTTGTAACAGGAGCTAGCAGAAAAACTGAAAGCCCCAAATCCCCCAATGGCATGTACTGACGTTGCAAAAGATTTTTGTAACTCAAATGTATTTTGAATTATTGTTGAGGTGAACAATGTAACATATAATACGTCAGGGACAACCAACAAACCTCTTGGAACATAACGACAATCACTTGTTTTTCGATGGTCACTGTAATCAGCAGAGAAGATTTGATGGGTAAATCCAGGAATATGACCATTAGAATTGGGTAGTCTTTGATGATATTATAGCCAAGGAAGGCATAGTCTAAATCTGGAAAAATATTCCTAAGATTTAAATTTTTGTTGACTTCATCACACTGCTGAAACACTTTTGTTCCTATAAAATAGTGTAAAAATATTAGAACACCTAAAGACTGAATGAGTTGTTATGGAATTTTGCCAACTACAATATTTAAGCAGTGTCGCTTATTTGCGAAATATTTTATGTAACAATACGGAGGTTTAAGCCCAGTTAGTGGCGTGGTGGCTGGGGGAGTTGGGGGGGGGGAGTCATTTCTAGATGGGCACCAAAATGTTTTTGGTGGAAACTTCTAAATTGAAATTTCTACATGACATGACAGGATGTTTACTACACTAGTGTGTTTTCTTTATACATATAGGATATCATACAAAATAGAATGGAAATTAAGCCTCAAAAAAGTAATACGAATGGTGATTATAACAGCGCAAGTTTCACAAAATGTCTATCAAAGTAGCATGCTAGCAGGCTACAAAATGAAAATTAAAAACGTCAAATGAAACTAGATGTAATGTATCTATAATAATCATCACAAAATGTTTTGTGGCCGACTAGTTTTTTCATTTGATTTTACCAATGTATTATGCAAACATTTTCCTACTGTATATCATCAGTAGTTTTAAAAAGGCACATTTCTCCAGTTACAGCCTGTGTAGCTATGTATTGTAGACTTACCAAAATGCATATGGATATCAGTTTTGTCCTTTTCAAACTGCTGCGGTCTAATCAAGGAGAAAAGAAGAAGATAATTTAAATAAATGAAAGATGTTTAATGCATTTCACTTTGTTGGATTAGAATACTGGGGATGCAACACAAAGTCCTTCTTTCATGAATCGAACCAATGGCCCTGAGATTTCCGGGTGCAGCAGATTGTGAAGTGCATTAAACATCTTTCATTTATTTAAATTTCTTCAGTTGCCAAGTAGTAATCGGCTATTCAATGATCTCTACCGAATCCAATATCTGTTTAATGGTAGTAATTTATTAGTGATTGAATTCCACATCTTTCTAATCTCATTTCTAATAATATTTATTAAAAAGGTGATTACCTTTTGTTCAAGGAAACTGCGCTCCAGATGAAGTATGAAAGGAACACTGCTACTGATGGGAATATCCCAATAAGAAGACATTTAACATATCTTTTTCATATCTATAAGTTAAAATTTTTTAAACATGTTTATTTTAAATGTGTGTAATATTTTCCGAGCATACTTTAAAATTGCTCTCGTTGCAACATGTACACACTCTTCCGAGAGCTCCTATCGAACTCGCTGGTACAGTCGTGCAGATGAAAGTCGGTTTTAAGCATTTGTACATTATTTGTACAGGGAGATTGCTAAACTGGTTTAACCGCTCATGTGATGGTCCCCCGCTGCATGGCGTGGATACCAGTGAAGTGTAAATAACTTGGGACGCTAGCACCAGCGTTAGGTTTATATAAGACACTGATGCTTAAAGCTTTTGTGTAAAGCTTTGCGTAAAGCTTTTGTTTTGCTTTACTCTAGAATGAGTTTGGGGATCAGATTTTGATGCAAATCCCGTTTTCGATCTGATTTGAATCAGTGGTAATTTTTGGCAATTCTGTTTTTCACAAATTTCTACAAAATGATGACAGAATTTTATACGAATTTCAGGTTTTTACTTTTCTAAAATTTCTTATAGACTAAAATTTCCTACTTTTTTTTATGTTTTCAAAAATGTTACCATAACGGAAAAAAGGTACCTTTTTTAAAAAATATACCAGGCTTTTTCTCGCTTAGTCTGAAATTCCTTGGAGTTTAAGGGATTTCCAGACAAGTGACCGGGAGTTGTAATTTCTTGTGTAGAGGATGCTGTTTCATTTGCTTGTGTTTCAGATAAAGTAGATGAGGGCTTTTCGGCAACGACAGGGTGTTGCACTAGCATTGTCATTATTACCGGGTACCAGGCTTGGGTTGGCCATAGTGGCACAACTACAATGCCCTCTGCACAATCCTCCCTGACTTTCTGCAACACCCGCGTTATTAGGCTGAAAGGAGGAAAAGCATAAAATAGTTTATTAGCCCAATTTTGGGTGAATGCATCCACAGCAAAGGCTTCTGGGTCTGGGTGCCATGACAGATAAGTATCTACTTTGTGATTTAAGCGCGAGGCAAACAGGTCTATTTCTGGTGTAAAAAATTTTTCACATAGTTTGTCAAATAATGTATCGTTTAGGGACCATTCTGTGTTTTCATCAAAAACCTGTGAGTGCCTGTCTGCCTCTGTATTTTCAATGCCAGGTATATGTATTGCTGATACCCAGATATTATGCTCCATACACCACAGCGACAGCTGTCTTGCTGCCCGGTTACATTTGCTAGATTTATTGCCACCCATGTTATTAATATAAGTGACAGCGGTTGTGTTGTCTAGCTCTAGCCTAACATGTATGTGGGAGCTTTTGTTGCAAAATGCTTGAAGAGCAAAGAATGCAGCTGTGGTTTCAAGATAATTTATGTGACAGGCTGCTTGCCCTTTAGTCCATTGCCATCCAGCCTTTGTATTATTGCAATGTGCCCCCCAGCCCAGCAATGAGGCATCAGATTGAATTATTATGTCAGGTAGGTGGGGTAAAATAGACTGCTGAGGAAGCATTAGCAACCCACCATTTTAGGTCATTTTTGTCTTCTAACGAGTATGACATTGTTGCCTCAAGTATTACATACTATACATCTTTTATACACTTATAAAAAATACTTTATATGGGCTTATAACTAACCAGACCGACCCCACTTTTGCTTAAACAGGTTCAGAATATTTAATCAGTTCAAACCAGCGATTTAAGTTCATATTTTCTGTCAAGTTATCCATATCTCTGATCAAAACATTATTTCAAACTTCCTTTGTTATTCAATGAGTAGTCGTAAAAAATTTCGCGACAGGAAATTTCGTTAATAAAGAGAAGCTATGAGAAATGCAAATGATGGGACCTTTGCTTCTTTTATGTGTTTATTTGCATTATCGTCTGTCACTGGAATGAGTGTTATTTCAGTTTACCCAGAAAAGGCAAAGGAGAGAAACAAATACTCAAAGTTTCAAAATGGTACCATTTCACCAATAATTTTTCATAACAGCTTTGTTGAGAAACTTGTACAAGAAGTTAAATTAATCATCATGTGAACAAGGGCTGGTATTCATATACTTCCTGGCTTGGAGAATACCTTCCAACCAAATAATTTTGTCCCTCTTGTGGAGTTTAAGATGGCAAAGGGTGAAAGTATTGCAAAAGATCAGCATCAATGTAAAATCACTGACATCTATAAATTAGCACCTACCTACAGCTCCTGCAAAGGGCAAATCAATCCTTAAAGGTACAGTGTGTACTAATTAGCTTAAGTACTGAAGTACATATTCTTCCACTAGGTTATATATATACTAGCTATACAATACAGTTGAATACAATACTGTATTGCAAATTTGCAATACAATTTGATGGGGCAAGTCATGATATTCACAATTCAGTGAATTCACAAATCCAGCTACTTATCAGGGACTGCAGAAGATTCCTAATAGGGAGGGGGGATTTTCGTACATATGTGTTCTGCATTATTAGTTTCTTTTTAAATTCACCACTTGCACCGTGGGCGCCATGTGTACTTGGCACATGATCAAAAATGTAAACAATCGCAAAAGTTTGGACTACGGGTCACGCAAACTCTCACGCGATAGTATAGAAAATATTAGTATATTGCAGGCAAATTGGGTTGTTCTGTAGTTTTTTCAAACTTGTGCTGTTTAAATTTTCTATTCTGTTTGATTAAAAAAGATATATATATATATATCTATATATATGATGTCGTGCGAAAACATAGATGATAAGTTCAAAGCGATCAGTGCGAAAGAGCTTCAAAAATATTTATTGGATCACGGCATTACCGTAAGCGGCCATCTAAAACATACTTTAATCAATATTGCATCTTCTGCCGAAAAAACGGGGTTGCCAGTTGATCCAAATTTTACAAAGGATGACCATAAAGAAAGTCTGGAGCATCGGTTATTTATTCATGATATTCAAATAAATTACCTGTTTACCATGAAAACAGAGAACAACTTCGTCCAGTCACCCCTGTAATGTTGTCCTTGTTAAAACGATGTATTAATAAAAAAAACTAAACACCTACAACTACAGCTATTTAGACATAACATAAAATCCTGCATGCATAATTAGAATACATTTGAGGGAACCACGCTTAACAGCGACCATAGTTCCTTTCCGAGCATCAACTATAAAAGGCTTTGGATTAAATGGTGTTGTAAGCTTATTCCTTATTTGCTGTCGAATCAAGACTGTGTCTCCTATCTTCAAATCATTAAACTCCGCACGTTGTCGACAGTCAGCGTACTTCTTCATTTTCTTCTTCCTATCTTGATCATGTTTGCGCATTGAATCATGGGTATCTTGTTGCTGGTTCGTGGTAAAACTTGGGAGAGGGATCTTCAACTTTCAACCGTTAAGGGCTTCAGAGGGTGAGATATTGGTAGTACTGTGTGGTGTTGCTCTATATTGTCGCAGGAACGTGTACAAGGCTTGTTTCCAATTCTTATTCTCCACATGTGCTGCACGGATAGCCTTTTCAAGGGTGCACATCAGCCGTTCAACTTCACTGTTTGCCCTTGGCCAATACAGAGTAACTTTCCGATGTTCAAATCCTAAGTAACTCGCGAATTGTTGAAACTCCGAGCTGCTAAACGGCGGACCATTATCAGATTTTAACACAACAGGAACTCCTTGTCGAGAGAAGATGCTGTCTAACTTGGGAAGGATAGCTTTGGCACTTGTGCTGGTCACGATTTCTACTTCAGGAAATCTACTAAATTAATCGACAACAACTAAGAGAAGTGCACCAGACGGGAACGGACCAACAAAATCAACTGCAACTTCTTGCCAGGGTCCATTCGGAAGCGGTGTCATATTCAAGGGCTCGGGATGTGGAAAAGTACCAGTAGTTGCTGCTTGGCATGGAAGGCAGGACTTGACTTTTTCTTCGGTCATTTTGTCGATGAATGGAAACCATATCTTCTCGCGCAATAACGTTTTTGTCTTTACAATGCCTTGGTGACCCGTATGAGCTAGATCGATTGCTTTGCTTTGAAGGGATTGTGGTAAGACCAAACGATGACCTCTTAAGATGAGTCCATCACAAAAAGATAATTCGTCCTTAACATTCATGAATAACTTCACCTCCGGATCGTTCCAATCATTGAGGGTGATTGCTTTAGCAAGCTGACATAGGATTGGGTCTTTTGCGGTTTCTTCTTTAACTTGGTCTAATGTCATGGCTTTTGGCACAACGTGTTTGCATAAATAACGCACATAACTTTCAGTAGAATCAGTGAGAACAGGATTGACAGGATTCACCCGTCAGTTCGTCTTGGAGTTTCTTTAAGGCGTTCTCTTGTTCCACTTGCCACTTCCAATTGATATTCTGGTGTGTCAGGATGCGTAGAGGTGCAGTAATCGATGAGTAATTGGGAATGAAACGGGATACATACTGCGTCATACCAAGAAGTGATTTAACTTCGCTCCGACTTTTTGGAGGTTGTATATTCTTGATATTTTCAACCTTCTTTTTGTCTGCTTGTACTCCATTCCCACTAAATGTGTGACCAAAGAATACGACTGGCTCCAAAATAAAGATTTTGATCCAAGGCAAATTCAGAAACCCATAGACAACGAGGAAATGGTGCGATTTACGTCGAGAATGAAAGAATTGAAGTCCAAATGATCTACTTGCATATTTGAAATTCAGTGACGAGGAAATCAAAAATATAAATGAATCCACTATTGAGCAATGGCAATCTGAGGACTGGTACATTCACAAACAAGGTTCCTGTCGGCATCTAAATGCAAAAACTATTGCACCAGGCAAAACAGTATTAGAAGGAAAGTTTGATGGTTTTTGTAAACTGGCAAAACAGACTGTAAATGTTTCAGCTAGTGTACCAAGGGAAAAAATGCACAAGGACATCAATAATCCTAGGTAATGGGGATTAAACAATAAAGCGAATGCAGGAAATGCATACAAGAATGTACAAAGCCATTTGCATCATAATGTCCAACTTCAACATTGTGGCTTCATGATATCAGCTAAAAAACCTTTCATGGGAGCAAGTCTTGATGACATTAGAAGTTGTGGGTGCATAACTGGTTGCCCCAATGTAGCTGTTGAATATAAGTGTCCATGGTCGCATAAGGATAAAGATCCCAAGGCTGCATTTCTCTCAAAACAAATTGGAGGTGTTATTGTCAATGGTAAATTATGTTTGCAAACAAGCTGCAAGTATTATTATCAAGTCCAGATGCAGATGTTTGTCAGTGGCTTGTTATCCTGTGATTTTGTTGTGTGGACAACAATTCAATGTGCAACAGTGCCATATGATGCTTCATGAATGATGTAATTTTGCAATTGGAGGAGTTTTGGATTGGGCAGGTTGCACCTTTGCTGATATTAGAAGTTGAACATTTTACTTAGGAAAGTAATTACATATAATTTTGGAACTTATGCTTTAATTATTACTTCTTTCCAATAAATAATATAGTTCTATATAACAAAGTTCTTGTAGAATATTGAAATTCCTTAATTTTCATCCATTTCAGATCACTCAAAATCTGAAGCGGAGACTGCCAAAGCATGTGCAGGTTCTTGTGAAGATAAAGGTAACATTTCTCATTTGTGACTAATGATATAAGTTGTATACCTTTATCTTGCTTCTCTTTTTGTTCACACCTTCTTGAAATTTATCAACAATAAATCTAATACAGGGCAAGATGGATCCATTTATATCATTGATGATCATTCTGAACTAATTGCAAATTCCTCCATTAAACTTAATGATGTTGAAATCAAAGAGCATGATCTATTGTCATTAACCCCTGGAAGGATGATCAATGATGTTATTGCAACGCATTGTTAAAGTAGGTATTCCTGCAAGTATATATGTATACTGTGTCATGTACATGCAATAACAATTTATAATTATGCTTGCATATAGTGAACAGTTATGCCATTTTCCTGTAATTGACTGCCTGTTTTATTCCATTTTGTGTGGGGAACAAGACGGTGGCCTAACTTCTGACAGGTAAGACAGCAATTAATTAATCTAAAATACAAAATACTGTGCCATTAAAATATTTATTGTATTTATTTATTTATGTATAGGAAAACAAGAATGGTGGCTGCTGAAAAATATTTAACAAAAGATCATCTGGAAAAGGATTATGTTGTGATTCCTGTTGTGCAAAGGTATACATTTAATGAGCATGCAAAATGTACACACTTCTCTTTTACAGAAATATAATTCACCATTTTACACTTTTTTCATTACAGCCTTCATTGGTTACTCATAGTATTGACACCATGGTATGACATTGTATTTATGCTTACAATAAATGTTATGAATATAGCATTAATTGTAAGTATTGCAAAATTCTTAGGCACATTATTATCATGGATTCACTCACATGGGACAAGTCTATTTAGGCAAACCGAATTTCAGTATGTAGTCAGGTAAATGCTTTTTTTATTAACAATTTGATAAGGAATTTATATAAATTATTAGTTGTCCTCATTGAATAGTATTTTAATTAGGTACCTGGATCTCCTCTGCACTGTCAAAAATATTCCAAAAAAACACATGCAACTATCACATCATGTAGTGAAGGTAAAATTATGTATGCATTCTGATATTTATGTTATTCCACACATCTCACTTCCAGCTTAATTTTTTTATATATAATAGGTTCCAAGGCAACAGATTGACAGTAACAGTTGTGGGATATATAATGCATTGTTCCTGAAGCATTTTTTAATGGTGAGCAAACATTTGAGTATAAAATGAATCATATAATATATATATATATATATATATATATATATATATATATATATATATATATATATATATATTAATAATACATAATTATTCTTTTTCACTAGGATTTAGACAGATATGAAAGTAACCCAAATCATTATGTGAATGAAAATCATCAATGGTTTACTTGTGAATGGGATATGCAGTTTACTCCACACTAAATTTGGAAAATCATAATTTTTAAGATCCAAAATGTAAATACAAAATATAACTGATTTCTATGTACATATAAAACAAAAAGATTCCTCATTTATTCAATCTGTGTCTTTGATAATTGACGGTGGAAGATTGACCAGATAGGCACACACCTTAGCAATAGAATTTATGTAAGGCTTTATAGTAAGTGGAAGTGGGCTTCTTAAAATTCTAAAAAGTTTTAGCTTTCTTATCATCCTCTCCACATGAATCCTTGCTTGAGCAATTCGACGGGTTAAAGTCACTGCTTGTTCAGATATTTTGTTCTTTGCTATGATTGGAGGAGCCAACAAGTATACATGGTGAAGGGCGAGGATGTCCTGAATGTTAAAACCTTTGTCTGCCATGACGTCATTACCTTCCAAAGCATTAAGAAAACCCCTTCTTTGCACTATAGATTGACCCACTATATAATTCTGAAACAAAATTAAATGACAGATCGGAGAGAGGGAAACCAACAGCTTGAAAGTATTTGCTGAGTTGTATCCACTATATGTTCTACTTTGGCTTGATGGATTGGAAGGTTTTTCAATGTAGAATTCAGTACAATCAATTACAGCTCGAAGATTTGGATAAGGTCTGAAAACCTTTGGTCTTCGTAAACCTTCCATTTCAGTTAGGGTAGAAAAAGGTAACAGGAACTGTAACTCCTTCTCCAAAAACAGCACCCAAGTTGTGACTATTCTGCTACAGGTTGACTCAGATATTCCGAAATTGTTGGCCAGCATAAGTAATGTTGGACTTCGCTTTAACCTCACCAATGTCATCACAAACTGTTCTTTAATACTGAGGGTTGTTTGTATCTTCAGTACGAAATATGTTGGGGACTGCACAGAAGATTTCAAGTTTTTTCAGTCCTCCTCAACGCACGCAGTTCTTGAAGAAAAAAATGGCAGAGATTGATTCTAAACGGCAGAAGTTAAAATCTCCTTTGACCACATGCATATTCTCTTGATGGAATGGTAGAATTATTTGAAGCGATCTTTTAAAGCTTGGAATGTATGATGTTGAATGTAAATGGGGATTTCAACAACTCCTCCAGTGATGCTAACATGTATTTCCGCTCCATAAAATCTCCTTTTGAAAGCACAAGTGCAAGAATTACATAACACCATCGACGATATTCACAACCAATACTATGATGAAGCTCTTGCATTGGCAAATAACATTAACTTGAAAGAGAAGGTCCCTCGGAAGAGAAGGTCCCTCAAACTGCTCATGAGAATTATAATGCTTCCACCGGCCGTGATTACTACAGATTAAAATTAAACAGATCGAAATTGAACAGATTAAAATTGAACAGATCGAATATCGGTTTTCATCTGAAATGTCTAATCTTTACAGTGGGTTCTACATCATTCCCGGCATTTTTCTCAATTGCAAAGGTGTTGATTGGAAGAAGGAGTTCATGAAGTTTGCATCTGCTTATATTGATGATATGCCCAACTATTGCTCGATTCATGCAGAATTGGGATTATGGGAGACTAGTTGGAAAAAAGGCTTCGAAGATGTTGTGCATGACTCGGTGAACAATTGAATGGACTTGCACAGATGCATATAAACGATGATATTCCTATTAATCTTGAGGAAGTAATTAATTCGTTTGCCAGACAAAACCCAACGAGAATGCAATTCCTTGACATCCTGGATGATCACGAAGAAAAAGGAAGGAATTTAAGTAATCAACGAAAAACTGTCGTATGATTCTTTACCTTTGAACATTACTAAAAATTTACTTCATGTGTTATCTCCCCCCGTTGGAAGATCCTTTACTTTGAACATTTTACTAAAGATTTACTTTGTTATCTGCTGCTGTTGGAAGATCCTTTGCCTTTGAACATTTTACTAAAGATTTACTTTGTTATCTGCCGCTTTTGCAAGATCCTTTGCCTTTGAACATTTTACAAAACATTTACTCTGTTTTCTGCCGCTGTTGTGAGATCCTTTGCCTTTGAACATTTAACTAAACATTTACTCTGTTATCTTCCGCTGTTGGAGAACCCTTTGCCAGTCTCTGGACGTTTTCAGACGAGTTGATGTAGAGGAGGCAGCTCTTGATCATTTTTTTCTTGTCTTTACGCAGAAAATAAATGGTCGTGAATCATCTTTTCATTTTTCATTGTCTTTGAATGGTGGTATGGAAATTAAGGTGCGTTTGCATATTTATCTGACTGCTCTATTTATGGCATTGAAATCAGGTATGTTCACTATTTTACGCTTGCTTGAATGGTGTGACAATGTATTGAATTTTTTATGTATTGTTGCTTTTTTGTGTGAAATAACAGGGTTTTTTTCTTCATTTTATTCGTGTATTTTTTGCAAACTATTCGCTCAAAATGCAGGAAATTGCATTTGCGGGATCCTAGATTTCAAAATTATGCGGAACTATGCAAATTCTTCTTACAAACCTAGGTTCCTTTCCTTTAAGAAATCCTCTACAACAATGAAAGTAAATGTTTGAAAGTTTGTGGCTTTGTGTTTCATATTCTCCCT
The DNA here is from genome assembly GCF_004324835.1 of Dendronephthya gigantea. Taxonomy (NCBI): domain Eukaryota; kingdom Metazoa; phylum Cnidaria; class Anthozoa; order Malacalcyonacea; family Nephtheidae; genus Dendronephthya; species Dendronephthya gigantea. The sequence goes on from NW_021163054.1 coordinate 372,530, forward strand.
TGAGACATCCATTCCCTGGCCATCTTTGACACAAGGACCAAATCATTTGGAGCTTCCAGAATTACACCATTGTGTTTAAGTGGGTTTCCGCACCCAAAACAAACAAACGTTTGACTTGGACAGAACTGAAAAAGATAGCACGAATTGCCCAGGGTTTGCTGTTGGGAAGCTTGGTGTGCAAGGTAGTTGTTGAGCATTATTTGTGTTGCAAAAGTTCAACTCGACGAAAACACAGTATGTTGCTTTGTTGAATCTATTAAGACACATAGCATTGACAAGGATCTTTATGGTACTGAAACAAATAAAGCGTTGTCTGCTGTATCGTCAACTACAGCCTTATTTAATGCTGTGCTGCCGATTTACAAAAGGTTTGCGAGAAAAAAATGACAGGACAAGATGCTGGAGTTGTTTTACGGCCTTATCCCCTGATTGTGCAAGCTTCTGAAATGCAATGATTATAGAATAGCTAACTTAATCATGATACAGCTGCCTGGTTTTTTTATTAGCTCTTTCAACAGGACCAATTTAACACAAAATCAGACTAAGGTGACGAAAGTGCTTCAAAACTTGATCCTGCTGAATATGGTCCCCTTTCTTATATCACCGGTTGTATAGTTAGTAAACTCCATCAGAAAAATAGAGCAAAAAAGGTCAAATCCGATGAGGAAATGCATGCGATGAAATCGACTGAAACATCTCAAGATTTCATTTCTGCGCAAAGCAGGGTGGACTTGTATCGCCCACTGCTGATTTGGCTGGTATTCTAGAAGCTGCAGAGCTGTCTTTTAGAAGCGAAATAGGCAATGCAAAGGATATACTGAGAAACATACCAACTGGCTTGATATGTAATAAAGTACTTGATCTACCTGTTGTAAAGACCTTGTGGGAGAATATTGTTATGGTATCTGGTATTGACGTTTCATCGCCAACTCAAAAGTTATGCTTAGAAAATGTCATGAAACTGTAAATAGGAGTAAGATTGTTTTTGTATGTTCGTGACTTTGTAACCAAATACAAATTAAGTGGGAAACAAACTAAGACCAAGGCATTGTGAAAACAATTAAAAAAGTCAGATTGGAAGTAAACATGTACATAAATGTTTCATCAAATTTTAAGAAATTAGAAATTAATCCTTTAAGAAATTAGGTTTAACCTGACATGGAATTTGCCCAAACTTTTTTGTCATACGCACAAAACCCACTAATAGGGATACTAGTCATCCTGAATGTTTAAAAATTCTCTTGTCTTAATTTTCCAGCAATGTGTTCATTTCCTATACCAGGGCTTAAAGCAGCAGTGCCACCCGCTGCGCATCGGTTCGGTGCATAACATTCTCTCTTTGGAATCTCTCGGAAACAATCGTAACTTGGATTATTTTTTATGAAGCAAAGCTATGGAAGCGTCATCAAGTGAGGTAAACATATTATAAATGTGGATATATTTATTACGTTTATGTAAAACAGAAAAGCCTAAACAATTGCTTTAACTCTACACAGGTTAACCTTTGCAGTTGCAAACGTTCATGTGCCACAAAGAAAAAAGAAAATTCTATCCAGGTTGCCCATGTAAGACAAAGGGAGTTTTGTCTTCTGAAACCTGCAAATGTGGAACCCGCAAGAATCCTTGCAAGAATAAGGTATGTTAGTAAAACAAATGTGCCTATTAATCTTTCATTTGTTGGTAGTATATTTAACATGACATATAGTGATATATTTCATTTATTTGTGCCTTATACAGGAAAACGTGAGCCAAGGAGCGCAGCGAGACAGATCTTCACGCCGTCCAAACACAAGGAAGCCTGATACACAACAATGCCCTTCTTGTTTTTTATATCATTGGCACTTGGTATATATCTTGCAATGTCCCCCTATAGTTAATTTTTTCTACAACACTGTTTACAGATTGAAGAGATGCATGAAATACTTCTGTAGAAATGTTATGCCTATTATTTGAAATGCATTCATACTGTCAAGTTCACAGGAATTTATCCATACACTTGACGAGGATATGGTTAGAAAACTGGCAATTAGAGGTCTGAAACGAGGAATAGGGAGCATGAATTACATCCATACCCTCCTTATTGCAGAGGATGACCTTGATGAAAGTGCAGGTGATTTGGATCAGCAGGAATCTGGGCCAAATGGGGAACAACAAGATTGTCTTGCTGGATGAGTTTCTGGTGAGGAAGGTCACCCTAGTCAATCACAAGGTACTAGCTCAACAGTGGAAGGTGAAGTTCCTCCTTGGTGTGTATGTTTGAATTGTAGGCCTATGCCTCAAGATATTGAGAACAAGTGCTGCAATTTAAAAACATGCATAACCTCATCATCACGGTTTTCAAACATATGTTTGGGTCCCGTATTTTTGAACTATGCATTTGGAATACAAGCGACATTAGAAATGACCGCGTAGACAACAGTACAAGGGCTTTTCGTAAAGCTGCTTATAGACAGTTCATTTTGGCCCGATATGGATATCTTGGTAAAGGGAATCGGCATGTTTGCCCCTCATGTGTAGTCCTAAAGATACGGCAGCATTACCCATCTGTGACTGGAGTGTACATGGGATACAGAGAACTATGATAGAATAAACAAAAATATCAAAAGTTCACCCTTATTTCATTTGTTTTTGTATATACAGTTTGACAAATAGTTTATATAAATATAATATGGTAATTAAATATATTACAGGGTTCCTATTGAAATCTACTTTTTCTTTGTGGTATGTCCTTTGTTGCTGGTGCTGGTGTGGGGGCAATAGTAGGGGCATTGTTGCCTGGGTCACTGGCATTTAGTGGCACAGGGCAGGCCACACCCTCTTGATCATACATTCTGTGGTTGAGAATCTTTGACATCATGATTGGAATGTATTCATATCTCTTCTGAACCTTCACATTCTTTAGATCCCACTGCCTGGTCCTTCTGTTATACCTTCTTGTGGTCCTATCCTCACCAGATTTGCTTTTAGCAATTGGAATATTGAGATGGTAATTCCAATCTATTGCTCCCAATTGCTTTCGGGCTTTATACACTCTATAACTGATGTATGAAATTATGTACTGTTTAAGCATATACACAATACAATTACTGTACACACAACAAATGGCTTAATGCATTATGAAACCACAGTGGGACATACTTAACAACCAACCATGTGATTTTATATCTAAATAGAAAAGCTTTGGGCCTAGTAATAAAAGCACAGTAATGCTTACCTGAATGGCACTCTCTTTGGTGCATACATTAAACTAAGGCTGTTGGCACATTCTATTTCTCCAGTGTGTCTGTCAAAAGCAGAAAAAGAGTATGACATACTCCAAAAATCATAGTAATTTATTGACAATGAAGAACTGTAGAACCTCCTAATGCACATACCTAAACCGTGTATAATAGCTAAAGCTTTCTAGTAGCTCTGGGTTTACGATAACCTTCTGCAGTTCAGCAAAATCCTTGTCACGCCTATCAAACCAGGGAAGGGTTTCACTGTGCTCGCCTTCAGGATGTTTTTGCATTTGCCGCCAAGCCATTCATGGGTATTGCACACATGGTGCAATAATCCTATCCACATGTCCTGTAGGTTGTTTAAAAGGTTAGTGGGTTAAAACACTATCAGCTGTACTCTGTTTTAAAAATTATTTGTCATGTTTGTCCGCATGGCAAATAATTTTATTTCAACTGGTGATAAACTACCTTCAACAATTTTATGCATCTGCATCTGAGGTTGATTCATCTTCTTTGCATTCACTGGACCAAAACCAAAAATGGTGGATTATGTGGCTTGACCAATCTTTTATTTTTTTACTGCCTTTAGTTTTCCAATCTAAGATATAATAAAATATATTTAGCAAGGAAAATACAACAAATTGTAAAAAAATTGTTAAATAACCCCATTATTAAGCCATTAGTTGTGTCAAATTTTATTCTTTCACTTGCCAGGGTCATTTACTCAGTTATACCTCAAGTGATTTTATTTTTTAAGAAGGAAGTCTATCACCACTTTAATCAGTTTATACAATCAACAAATCATTTGAATCTTTATCAGGAAAATTGGTCTAACCTTGTCAAGACACTTTTTTATTGACTTTGCCTTGTGCCAAACATCCAGACTGTGATCTCTTCAATCCCTCCACCTCCATATTACTTGACACCAAGCCAACATGTCGTTTGTCCACAATTTCAACATATAATATGTACTTTGAGCTCTCTTCAGTGATGCATTACCAGAAATTTGCGACAAAATGGCCTCTGACTTTGCTTTTTAATGTATTCATATCGTTCAAAATGGCTGCCCGTTTATTAGGAATTGTATAGGAGAAATAAACATAATCAAAATTTCGATGTTTGTGGTAATATGTGTACAATTTGCCGACCTCTTAATGAAATCAACAACACCCCATGAATAATGTTGAATATTATTTAACGAAATTGAGTATGCACACAACTCGCAAACTCAAAGTTTATGATAATAGATTTCCCCTATTAAAAACAGACATATTTGCGTTAAAATGCTAAAATCGCCTACCTTCTCTGCCCAACAGCAGATTCCCTAATCGACGAATATCATCTGCCGACCTCTGGTAAAAATCATCCATATAAATACTACAAATATCACCAAATATAATCCTTTATAAACTGACACACGATCCGCAAAACTTTGTTGAAAATACCAATAATTCATGGTCCAGACAACAACATAATTTAGCGACATGCACAAACGTTTTGTAAACATCTTTTAAGCAAAACTAAAACGACCCTTCGATATATCTCTTCTGGCAGCCATGTTTACATGTGTATTTTTAACCGCTTAACAGTGCAACAGTGGGCTCTTTTCCTTATTTACCCGCGGTTTTTCAAAATGTCGTCAAGGTTGACTTGTCATGAAGACAACAATTTTAAAAGAAATTTGCATATTGTCGAACCTCCTCTTTCATATATCAGGAAGCAGAATGCAAACAGATTTGAAATTGCGTTTGCTGTGGAAATTTCATATATTTTATTGCAATTATGGCATAGTATGGTCAACAGAAAAGATAGCGAAGGTAATTCGTCTGATTATATTGACATGTTGAATAGTTCCATCCCATGCAGATGGTTCCAGATAAGCAGAGCAACTGGGTTTAGAATTAATGGGAGATTGCGACGAGAAGCCGGTGCTGTTGTGGCAAAGTATAAAAATGCTGGAGGTGGGAAAATCAAACAGCTCAATGACAGTATATTTACATTGAGCATTTTAGTGAGTGAATTGGAATCAGTTGGAGAGGTACAAGATGACTTGAATCAAGCTAATATAGAACTGAAGGAGTGGCGGGAAAAATGTGAAGACTTGCAGAAAGAGAAAGAAACTTTACTGAAAGAAATGGCAGAGGCATTAGCCAGGAAAGATGAAGAAATAGAAAGTGCAAATGAACAAGTCTTAAATTACATTGAGAAAATAGCACAGTTGGAAAAATCAAATTTTGTTTTGCCTAATTTTGGTAAAAAAATTAACCAGCTGGGTAAACGACAAAAACTAAGAAGAATAAAGGAATTAAAGGATAGGGCAGACATTGCATTGTGGTTTCTTCAAACCCATGGGTTGGAAGTGTCCTGTCTTAAAATGAAGGAGTCTGAAACAGGAAACGTATTTACATTTGATTATAATGAGAAAATTACTCCAGATGACGATGAAAGCCTTGAAGAGCTTTTATTTTTGCTTGCATGGCCAGAAATTCGAGACATTGAGCCAAACTTGGTACAGCGGAAAACCGCGAAATTTACGAAAATCATTCAAAATGGCGGCTAAACGTCCACGTCCACGATTAACCAACTATGTCGAGTTAAACAATTTTAGCTCAGTTGTACTATATAACAGTGCTCCACCAAGGAAACGAGGGAAGATATATGAAGTAGAAAGGATTATAAGCAGGAAAAAAGAGAAAAATGTAAGCTGAATGTATTGATTTCTTCCATATTGTATGTTGTTCTATTATCAATCATGCCTAGTTGCTTCCAGAGCTTGATATTCAGTGATTGTGTATCAATGCGAGTATCAATGTTACTATTGAAGATATAATAATAAATAAATAAACCATGGCCATGGGCAATGTTTTGTAATAGCCCTCAACCAATTGTTATATTTAATATGCTTTATATTGATAATATTTTATAGGACTTTTCATATCTTATCAAATGGGTAGGGATGGTCAATCCAATCCAGTACATGGGAACCATCTGTACACTTGACCAATGATTTATTGAGGCAAGTTGTGCAATTCCGTTTTTAGTTTAAAAATCATTCTGAATGTTTATAATGACAAAAACTGTAATTTATCTCTAGGGGTTATGAAAGACCACCCAAACCCACCATGGCTCGATTGGAACACGCAACCAGAGCGTTTTCTAGTGGCATTTCTGGCATGCTAAAATCAAAAGCACTTGCGAATTGCCTCATTGAAATAGACCTGGATATCTGGCAATATATTGTCCAAGGTAAAGGAGTACAATGTGAGCACCGAGGCTATTTTCTTTATGAAAGAAGAGACTTTAACAGATTCCACATGCTTCCGTCTGATTGGTGGTACTACTTATCAGAACAAGGTGAAGGCAGAAAAATAGATTTCCCTTTGAAGGCTAAGGCCGTACTTCTTTGGTCACCTAAGAAGCATGCTGTTAGAGGCACACAGCTTGTGGAAACACCTAGATTTCCTATTGAGAAAATTAGCATATCATTTGCTAGAAGACCTTGCAATCAGGAAAACATTCTGAACTCGTAATGTAGACTAGAACTTTGATTTTAATGTGTACATACTTCTGATATAATGAATCTAAATATTAATTTAAGTAATTTTTCAGTCTTGGAGTGCTTTTTGCAGAATGTATTTCAACTTCTCAAGTTTCCTAACACGGGTTTGCACTCCCAATTCCTTCAACTTTTCCTTGATTTCTGCAATTGATAGACTTTCAACATCTAAAGTGTCTTCTGCATTGCTTTCCTGCAATGCAGGACAGGAACTAGGAGAATATAACAATTTCCTGCGCCTTTTACTTCGTGCTTCTTTAATTTCATGTGACCAATAATCAATATTCCTTTTGTAGTAGGATCTTGTTGTTCTTTCTTGTTCACTGGTCACCTGTAACCGTTTGCCCACAAGCAGGACATCTTTAGGTGCATCCCACTTGTTTGATTTGGTCAAATGGAATTTCCGTACGTCATCATTCTTCTTCTCTACCCCTTTAAATTCAGTGAAAAGAATTGTTGATAATATACAATACTTGTTCAGATTAGTTAAACTAAACAAATATGACAAATATTACCTTGCCCTGTAAACTTCTTTATACCACCATGTTTCTGCATAAAGTTTGGCACATGATAAACCAAGCAATGCATGTATGGTGTGACCTGTTTCTTCCCACACCCTTCAACTATACCACTAAGCGATACAAATAGCTTAACCCAAGCAGAAGCCTATAATTGATATTAGGAGAAATATACTAAGCATAATATTTTCCACTTTAGAATAGAGCTGCATGAAGGATAGCCTGAAAGCATTTGGGATATAGTTATAACACACACACTGGACATTTTGTTGGCACAAAATACAGAAAGGGAATTCAGAAGCCAATTTCCTGTTGCAATCTATAGCTTCTATTATACGTTGATCATTGCAGGAGGCCTTAGCCAAGACCATAAAAGTAGAGTATCTAACCTGTTTGAACAGTTCATCGATATGTGAAGCTGAAGGATTAGGCTCATTTACCATTTGGTAAATGTGACTGAAATCCTAAAATGGAAAAAAATGTTTTAAACTGTAATCCATAATTTTCTCTCTCACATAGATATTCTCTTGATATAATTTATTATTTACAGTTGCAAGAATACCTTCCACAAACTAATTACAGCATCGCTATGTGTTGCCTCAATGCAATTCTTTAACTTTTCTGGGAGGTGCTTCAATAATAGCTTCTTGTCTGCACCCATTAGGCTAGTAAAATCATATACCCCACTGCCTTTCCCATCTGCATTCTTTTTCTCCCAGACATTAAATGTGACTCCGCATTTATTTATTGACCTAACCAGGTCTGTTAGGTGTTGGTTTGACCTATTTTTGGGAGCTTTGGGTATGTTGTCCTTTATATCCCATTCAAGAGCTTGGTTAATTAAGCTTTTTGTCAACACATCTAAACAGTAAAAGTGTCACATTGCAAGTAAGATTATACTTATCTGAAATAAACATAATATATTATATAAGATTTGGTTTGTTTATTATCAAAACATTTGCCAGAGTGCGCCATGGCTAACCATAGCTAAAAATAATTGAAGTGCAAAAACTGTCATATATATATTTTCCACTAGACATATTGCTCATCATTTAGTTTAATTCTTTATACCTGTGATTCGAAGCATTAAATGTAGTTCATCAAGAACAACATTTTCCAACTTTATATTGAGCAGAGGTTGGAATTGACAAGAAAAATGACCTTTTAAAGCGCATTCTTTTATGTCCTCAATTGATCGACCATGTTGAGTTTCCCAGTAGTTTTGAAGCCTTGACATATCACATCTAAAAGAGTAAAAATATGTTTAAAAAATATGTTAAATAATGATAAACGTACTTTCATGCATAGGGATTAGGTTGCATTGAGACCAGTTTCTAAGTATAGCCACCATGATGAGTGACTTTGTCAATTATTCAAATTAATTATTTTACGTGTGTGTCATCCATATACTACCAACAAGTCGACTCTCATGGAAAGTGGGCTTTAACCAAGCTGAAATTATGACTCACCTGTCTAATTTGAAAATTTTGCACCAAATACATGCATAGTCAGATGTGGCTCCTTTCATGCCAAGTACCAACAAAAGGAACTGAAAAGAGCAAAATTAATCAAGAATTCAACTTCATGAAAAATTTTGCATGATTAATTATTGTATTACCAGACAGTACTTAATTTTGCAAGTATTACCTTATAGTCACCTCCTAGATAAAATTCAACAGGCACATCCTTCCCTTTAATGTTGATTTTTCCTGACTTTACCAGCCTGTTGATGCAGCTAAAGATCTTTGCACAGGAAGTCTTCAAAAGGTCATAATCCTCATGACCTTTGATTACTGCAACTGTGTGGTTCCCTTTGTGTGTAATAAAGAAATAAGAAAATTTGTTATTTTTACTCAAATTTATGTTTTGGCTTGATTACATTACTATGGTATGTTGTCAATTTAGAGCTTTATGCAAAATTTCAAAATATCCTAATCATTGCAAATAATTATAATAAATATAGCCACTAATTTTAAATGATTTACCTTTTGATGACATAACAGTTTCTTCCAGATTAAGAACAGAGAAGCTGATCACAATGAAATTTGTCAATCTTGTCATCTTTGCACCATCTCCACTGACTTTCACTTTGACTGGGACATCTCCTAACTTGCTGTTTGTCTCCATCTAAAGTTGAATGAACAATTAACAAAGATGGTTACATGATTAATAATAATATTTTCAAAATTTGGTTATGAGCAATGATTTGCTATTTCTAATTTTCTATACACAGTGGTTTTGCCCAGCCTGGGACATCACAGCACACACCATCTCTGACAAGTACCTAATAGTTTATTTGAATTTTAATGATTAATTATGAATGACTAAAAGAGGACAAATAGTCTCACCAGATTTCCAATTACGTGGCTCAACTCGTCTTCAAAATTGAGTGCTGCCCCATTTGCATTCCCAGGAGTTCTTTCAATATAGAAAAGCTCATTTAGATCATCTTTGCATTGTTTCACCAGATAAGACCTTGGGAGTGTCTCTCCTCCTGGGCAACAAGTTAACTCATGGTATGCAGCCTCGCCTATGCAAAATTTGTCCATTATGTTCAAAACTTGCTGGATGTCTTCCTTCTCATCACTTGGGAGTTCCTTGTAATTTTTCAATCCCTTTTCATCAAAAGATAGGCAATGAGCTTTTCCAGACTCGTCAATCATTTTCACACTGTTCAACTGAAGTCCAAACGATTCGCTAAACCAAAGTGCTTGCTCGACCCGTGTTGCCAGAGTTCGAAGTTTACGATCTTGCTGTCGCTTTCCTACTTCCAGAAACGTTTTCCCTTTGTCCTCAAACTTTCTTTGGGGAGAAATTTTTTCAATTATATTGTACAATTTGCTATTCTCTCTTTCAAGCTTATCAATGTCAATAGTGGCCTTGTCGATCTTTATTTGTTTTTTTCTCACCAGGTCTGATGCTTGCTTACATTTAATGTCTATGTCGCATTTACACTTTCAAGCTGCGACACTTGGTTTTGCAAGTCATTCACCAAGGTAATAGTGCTAAGTTCGCTATGACGAACAGCGACACTCTTCACCTTCGCAAGTAGGCGTTGCCGAGTCCCCCCATGTTTCCCGATAACTTGTTTTGACACTTTCGTGCAATGTACAGCTCTCCAGAATCTTCAATGGATACTGTTTGCCAATAAATGCGTTCAGTATCTGTACGTACGTGCAGTCAGCCAGTGTTGTTTGCTTCGCATTGTGCCAACTGTTTAGTTGTTCGAAGGGAATGTGAAGAGTAAAGGCAACTTCTTCAGAATCAACATCGGATCTTTTAACCAAGTTTGGGCAATGCTCGCTATCAATAACTATTTCCCTTTTAAATTTGGTATTAGAATATGTACCCAGAGCGATTGCCATAAATTTGCATTAAATTTGCATGCCAGAGAAGGAAAGAGAACGATTCTAATTTCCCGCTTCAATGCGCGATTTGCGGTTACCATAGTAATGAGACAGGAAGTAAACCAACCAAAAAGAGCAATAGATAGACAAAGGGATTGTACGCTGAGCAGTTACACCGCCGTCTCTGTAAATGTATTATGAAAGGAAGCGCTGTTTCTGAGCTTTAATTTGATGTATTGCTCGACGAATTCCGACAAGTATAAACCTAAAAACTTTGCGCTCAAAGACAAGACATTTGCATTTCACCTTCCAAACTTACATTCTCAAAGTATTTCTGTCTTTGAGTTTAAATTATCGCTTTTTGATGAAGAAAATGGACCTGGTTTGTGACGCATATTTTAACAAATGGAAGCGCCGTTCTGTTGTGTATTACTCATACTTCGCAAAGTAAACGGCACAAATGGAAAAGTAATGCAGAGTAACTTGCTTGAGGCCTTTCAATATCATGAAATTCTGGATTTTCGTCAAACGTCCATAGTAGCGTATAGCAATAGTATGCCCAAAGTTCTCGTTCGATTTGGACCTGTTATTTACTATACAAACAATACTTCAAATATAGCCCTATATGACTACTAAGGTATGTAGAACTTTGTATCAACGGCACAAATTTGAAATATTTTGTTGGTAGACTTTTATTGCGCTTTTTGTGAACAGTTACTAATAATTTTATATTGTTGTCAGACGCCATATTTTTGCTGCGTGCGCTTGCGCAATATCGCATGTCTTGAATTTCTGGCCATGGACAAGTTTTGTGCAAGTGATGAACTATATCATGAGCTAACAGTATTCTGCGATGATCTTCCAAGATCATATTTAATTAAACAGAAGCGATCTGACCTTAACAAACTCTGTCATGTCGAAAGTGTCCCAGGCAACTTTCCAGGAGCACAAATTTCATTTTCTACAACACTTAAAGAACACATAAAGCAATTTCTTGAAGATCACCCTGACTATTCACTGAATGAACCAATAAAGGTTAAAATAAGTGGTGACGGTGCGAAAATGTCCCGAACCACTAATTTTATGCTTTTGTTATTTGCATTATTGCAAACTGGTGATCGGGTGATGTCCTCTAAAGGCAACAGAACAATATGCGTAGTTAATGGCCCTGAAAAGTATGGCACTTTGAAAGTATCAATGAGAGATGTCCTCAATGATATTAATACAGTTATACAAAATGGCAAAGTAAAGGTAGATGAAAAAGAAGTTAAGATTGAAATGTTTCTAGGGGGGGATTACAAATTCTTGCTCATGATGAATGGGCTAAGTGGTGCATCATCAGATTATGCATGTCTTTGGTGTAAGGTATATAAACTTCACAGGTGGGACATGTCTAAAGATCTTGATTTTTACAATACAGGGTCTGTAAAGAGAACTCTGTTGAATATAAAAGATTTCCAGACCTCCAAGAAATGTTGCTGTATCAATCCCCCCTTGCTTGACATTGAACTTGATCATGTTATATTGGATGAACTACATTTGTTGTTGAGGATTACAGACAGGCTAACAGAAAATATAATAAATGAAGTCATGCAGAGAGATAGCAAAGCTGATTTCACAAAAAAAAGTGGAGAAGAAAAGGGAATTTACCTCAAACGACTTGTTTCTGTTATTAATGAGCTTGGTATTACTTTTGCAATATGGGAAAAAAGGAATGCGGATGGAAAAGGTAGTGGTAGTTACGACTGGACTAGTCTGGTTGGCTCTGAAAAGAAAAAACTTATCCAACTCCTACCTCTTCAGCTTGAGACAAGGGATATTTTATTTCCAGAAACCAGATCTACCATAGTGAAACTGTGGAGAGATTTTGGCTCTCTCTACAAACTTATAAATATATCTGAGAGGCATGACAACCTTTTTCTCGATGTCTTTCAGCAATCAAAGCAATTTATCGAGTTATTTTGTTCTCTTAGTGGTTCTAGACTTGGGTATAATAAAGCGCGTGTTACCCTACATGCATTCACTTGCTTACCACGTACCAATAATTATTAGAGATCACATATCGTTCAAGCAATTTACAGGGCAAGGTGTTGAAAGGAACAACGATGATGCAAAAAAGGTATTCTTCCAGAAATCCAACAAGTGGGATGGTGCTAGAGATGTTTTACTATTGGAAGCAAGAAAGGAGCTACTTCAGAAATGTGAAAGAAAGAAACGAAAATATGAAAAACAGAACCATGATTATTGGGAAAAAGGAATTGTTGAATCTCGGAAAAAGCGAGTGCGATCCACAAGCAAAGCTATTGAATTGAACAATGAAATTCAAGTACTGTTTGAATGCACCACACACTGGTTTGAATGAAGAGCAAACCATTGATTAAAGAAAATGAACAGTTAAACAATTAAGGCAAGAAATTAAATCAAAACATTTGCAAGTAAAGGGACTATCCAAATTGAACAAAAATCAACTTATAGATGTTCTTCTTCTCAGACACTGTAAGTGATATATGCTTGACTTAACCCATTAAGCTCCAGAGCTTCCCAATTGACAAATAAAATCATCTGGTGTTCGTCAAGAAAAATATTAGGGTGCACTTGGGCTTAATGGGTTAATATACTAAGGTATTAGGTATACCTTGGGGTGTATTGAGCACTCTCTTAATAATTATTATTTATGGTCGATTACATGAATATTTCAGCGCAGGCAACAACTTGCCATGCAATTTACAAATGTTCAGTTCAGTTAACCGTATTGGAATTCAGGCCAAGCTGAAATTGAAAACTCCTAATGTAATCCGTATTATTGATAGTAATAGTTTGGCCTAATGAAAGAAAATTCCTTGGTTTAGTTTGTTACAGTAATATTGTAACCAGAAATTTTAGAAGAACATTTTCCCAATTTTATTATACAACATTTATGTACATTTACAGGTTAACACAACATTTTGTTCAATAGATTTCAAAAACACTTCAGGTTTATGTTTCTGCTATAGAGGCTGCTTTCCTGTTGACAGACATTGATATCTTTTCTAAGGGTATTAGAGGCCCCTTTTCAAGGGCCCCTTTGTTACCAACAATATATCGCTTTGGGTGAAATTTTAGTATAGGCTTCAATTTAACTGGAAAATCCACTGCGACACCCTGGCCCAATTCATCTAGATAATAGTCCCAAAATGGAGGCAAGCAGAATCTTGAAAAATCCTCTTTTTCATACAGCATATAGCCAGCACTAGCACTGATCCCCTTATTCCTGAACACATATCTAATGATATCGTTGTCTATTGGAACTTTTGTAATGAAGTTGGCACGGCATGACTTGGACTTCAAAATACCAAGAACAGCTTCGACAAAAGTTGCAGCTGCTGCATCTAACCGAGATTTGGTTATATTTGGTTCGGTGTAACTCCTTAAATAAAAATTGGCATTTTTAGAACAAAATTCAAGCCAAGGCCCAAGTACCGGTACTTTCTCTGAACATCCCAGCGGCATTGCCAGCTTGGATAAGTTAAGGGACATATTCATATATTTGTGTTCACAGACCATAAAAACAATCGATTTTAAAAGAACTTAATAATGCAAAACACAGATAATAAATATGCCCCCCTCACTTATCGAGGTGGCGACACCACAGGAACATCCCAAAGAAACAACTAGAAACATGTATATTGGATGTACATGTATATTTTTTCATTGACCCAAGGCAATTTGTATACTCAAAAACTAAAATTAAGTTTTTGAGAGCGTCAAAGAATCAAAATATATACATACAACCTTCAATACATACAAAGTTCCGAATAATTTAGTTGTGGAGACCAAGAGTGACTAAATACTTGCCCTTCTAGTTAATATAAGTCTGAGAGTCAAATATTCTATAAATTGAGCACAAAATCGCAGCATAAATGCAAAATTCATACGATATGAGCATACACTCAATTTGTCCGCTATTCCATCACAGTTTGCACTTACCTAATTGCACAATCATTCAAATGTCCTGCAGGTTCCCAACTACACGTCCACGAAGGCCAGTTCTCCCATTTTACTAAGTATTCATCTCCCTAGCAAGGTAAATGTTTGAAATCCGACGTGATATACAAACACGCAGACGATTTGTACCAAAAAAATTGTGTTTGTATACTGTATATCATATGGCATATGTGTTTATATAAATATAGAAACATTTATAATAATTTAAACAGATTATACCTCTTTCCCTTGCCGTTTAGATATAATTCTCTCCACTTTATAAATTTTCCTCTGCTTGTGAACAGATCGATGGAATAAATCAGCAGAACATAAGTTGTTCAATATTTTATAATCAATATTTGCCCGTGGCCTCTGTTGTTCCGCCATCTTGAAAATTTTGGTTGTTGTGAGCATGCTCGTTAGCGATTTCATGTATCCGCATACTAAAAATTTGCAGGCGCGGAATGTCGCAAATTTCTGGTAATGGAGATAACATAGATTCTTTGCATTGAAACCGGGTGAATCACATTGCCCGTCGCCACCAACTAACACTTCTTTGTCTCTGAATTCATCCATTAGTTGGCTTCTCACCCATCCCCACCACTCATCAGCTGCTGGCAAAAGATACCGCCTCTGTATTCTAAAAAATGATGATTTGGATACGAATGCCAGATTCATGTATGTAGCCAAACGATCAACTTTGCCAAAATTGTTTCCTGAAAGCAACACAGCAGCAGCAACTTAGATATTATTCACATACATCATGTTGACTTCATGAGAGGAGCAAAACCGAAAGATGTCACCAGACTGACTTAAATTTTGTTCAATTAAAGTGGTACCAATGAAATGATACTTTAGATTTGGGACATCAAGGCAACCAGGAATCTGACAATGTTTTGCTAACAAGTCCAACATCAAATCGAGAGAGCAAATAAATTGTTGCTCAGTAACCATCTTGAACTCTTTATGCAGTTCATATTTTTCATCTCCTCAACTAAATTTAGGGTGTAGTCCAAACTCAAAATTGTTTTTGTCCTCATCATTAGAGCATGCTTTGTCTTCAGCACCAGATTCATCAGTTTCATAAAATTGCTTCTCTTCATAATCAAACACATAAAAGTTATCATAATGCACAAAATCATCTTCATCTCTGACAAGAAAATATTTTTATATATATAAATATATGGTTATTTATATACCATATAAAGAGTACATATAATTACTTACTTATTCTCATCATGGCTTTCCCCCTCATTTAGTAATTGAATTGCTGTATTAGTGCAATTATGCTGCCTATAAAAATACATTTTAATCTTCTTTCAAAATCTCAATAAAAATTGAATAAGCTATCCTTTTTACCAAGATAATCATTAAAATTAATCAAAAAAGCAAATGTATTATAGTCTATAATGTGTAACATTTAATAGTAGAGGGACAATATTCGTATTTACCAATCACTGTCATCTGAAAGAGTTTCTTCAGAATCATAATCTTGATCTTCATTATCAGAGAACATTGAAATGTCCCCTTTGCTTTTACTACAGCTGTGCTCACCAACAAAACTATAGTGCATTAAAACAATGTATTACAGATATTAAATTTAAAAAACTTCAAATACAGTTTTGTGAAAATCATTTACATTAGCACAGCTTAGGAGGCCATCATGGCCATACACTTAGGTCATGTTAATTTCATGTTATTTAGTATATATACTGCTTTAAAAATACATCTTTTGCTTACCTTTCTTGAAATGACATGTGAATATTGGGCACAGCTCTGGCAATGCCCACCTGGATGTCATTATTATCATCAAGACTTGGTTCCAGAGATGATATTGGTGGTGGGGCTGCATGTGAAGGCAGTTCCACATTGGCCATCTTCAGTGGTGTAGATGTTTGTGCTATTAAAGCAATAAACATATTACATTAATTCACAAATACAGATAGTAAACTAACAGTGCATTTTGGTGCTGACACCGGTAACTATTTTCCATTTATTTCTATATTATATCTACTACCATCCTTGTATTTGCAATGTGAAGTAATACTTCTCTTCACACCTTGTCCTTGACAAATGTTTTCCTGTCCTTCAACCCCGACCATGTGATGGCTTTCATTGCTGTCAGATTTTATAGTCGTACTCGCTGTTGAAACATTTAATAGTCACCGTTTAGGTGTTTTTCTAGAAGAAGATGATTCCCTAAACACACGAAAAACACAATATATTACATACAAGTGTGATCATTCCCCAAACTAAATAGAAGGAAGAATTTAAATTTACCTTCAACGAAATTCAAGAGACAGTAAGTGGGCAGCAAAATCGCTGTCACTCAACCTTTCAAGTTAACTCATGCGCAGCGGGTGGCACTGCTGCTTTAATATGACATTCTTTACTAAGAGTAAGAGGGAGCATTGATATGTCCCTATAGTTAATTTATACACTCAGACAGTGGTGTAGCCAGCCTGTCTATCTACAATCATTGACAATTTCATTGAAACGATGAATCATTTTGGCCAAACGAATCCCCCCACGCCCCCAAAACAATGTTGTATTGTTTTGCAGCGAAAATTTTTAAGTGATTTTACCTCACTTACGTCAACATTGATTTGGGGTGTAGGGCGGGGGAGGGAATGAGGTGAATAATGCTAATTTTGAGACTTTCGTAAAAAAAAGGGATGTTTACATGCCATGTCCCAATATTTTTTGTCAATGATTGTCTATAAATTACCGAAGTATTTAAAACGCTTTTTGCAAACATTTAACATAGTTATTGAGATAATATTGTATTCCCGTTGAGAATTAGTTATGCATGACGTCACAGATTTAATAAGTGACGTCATAAACGTTTGGTGTATGGCTCAAGTTATCTAATGGCATTGAGAAAACGACTCACTGCAGAGCAGTGCGCTTTTGCATTATTCTTGTATAAAGAAAAAAACTACTCGCTGCGGCAAGTAGCAGTCAGGGCAAAAATGTCAAAGTCCAGTGTGTTTCGGATTGTTCGAAACAAACGAAAAACGATAAAAGATAAAATTTGTTGCAAACGTGGACGTCGTAGAGCACTGACAGTGCGTGACCGGAGAAAACTTAACAGAGCGGTACTCGCATTGCGGTTAGAAGATCCTAACTTCAGTGTAATGGATGTGGTTAAACGTAGCGGCATTTTACAGACCAAGGCACACTACCGGACTTTCCTTAGGGGAATACGCGACCTTGGTTATACGTTTCGACCCAGCAGAAGGAAGGGTATTCTGACAGAGAAAGATCTAAAATTACGACGCGATTTTGCGAAATCACGACTTAAAGAGTGCCCTCCAGAGTACTGGTCAAAACATGTGGCATTTTATTTGGACGGTGTTTCGTTTATTTTCAAAGGGAATCCGATGAGTGACGCTGTAAAGCCAAAGGGAAGAGTATGGCGAAAGAAGAGCGAAGGTCTGACCATAACCACCAAGGGAAGTAAAGATCTGGCTGGAGGCAGAATGCTTCATCTAATCGTTGCTATATCGTATGGCAAGGGAGTGATATTCGCGGAACCGTATGAAAAAATGACTGCGGACTTTTTTGCGCATTTCGTACGTCGAAATTTTCCAACACTTTTTGAAATTGCGGATAAAGAAGAAGAGGATCGCAAGATTTTTGTTATGGATAATGACCCTTCACAGACATCAGCCAAAGCAATGGGTACTATAGCTGACATAAGTTACACAATGCAGAAAATCCCAGCAAGATCACCAGACCTAAACCCTATAGAAAATGTATTTCACGTTGTCCGGAAACGTATTGAGGCCCAAGTAAAAGAAAACAACATTGTCCATCAGACATGGGAACAATTTAAACAAATGGTTTAGTATAATATATGGTCGACGTCAAAAGACTTGATCGATAAAACAATTTGTTCTATGAATAGACGGTTGCACGAAATTGTCAAAACAAATGGTAAACGCACAAAATACTAAATATTCATTGTTTGAAGCATACTAGATGTAAGTACTTGTGTATATGACTGTATGGTGTGTAATTTTATAAAACATTTCAGTACGGTTAGATGCTGAAATCACTCTGTAAGAATTTTGGAATAATACATCACTACACACAACGTATGAACATTCTAACATTCAATCCCTTGATCATTGACGCTGGTGCTCGCACTCGTCAAGTGTTTATAATTATCGTATTCCCATGCTTAACGCAATTTTGCTGGTCTCCAAACAATTTAGACAACACGAGAAAAACTCCGAGGAGGACACGACTACCTTTAAAACATGGCATAAATGACCTCACGTTCCTATACCTTATAGTGATTTCGTCACATAAAATATGTAGCGAAGTATAAAATTGCCTACTTAACCATGCCACAAAGATGAAAATTGTCTACCTTCAAATTACATGCACTTAACCGCACTTAACCACACTTAACCAAATAAAATTAAAAAAAATAATAGCATTAACTTTTTTAACCATTTATTGGGTTAAGTGTGGTTAAGTGCGGTTAAAAGTGGTTAAGTGTGGTTAAGTGTCATATAGATGCTTCAACGTATCGGGCATACAGTGTTATTCGCTTATTAGTTCCACACGTTTAAAAAAGCGAAAGTTATTTACCAATCTTCTACGTGTAAAATTAGTCTAACGAAGCACGATGAACACGGTTCCAAATCTTTTTGTGCACTTTCTGGAATTTGTTTCGTCAAGTTCAAAACCTTCCATCTGACGCTCATCATCTCAGTTTCGCGATGATCCAGGCAGCCGTTTTTAACGTAAGTGAGTGGTCTTGTGGTTGTGCAAAAGATAGGCGTGTCTCCATCGAATGTAACATCTTTGGCAAAATGGGACTTAGGAGCAGGTAGGTTTACTTGTTGGCCTTCGAGTAGAAGCAGTAAATCTTGCCAAGCAATAATTTGAGGAGACCAACGAAAGTCGTTCAAAAATACCACTTCAGCAGCTTCGGCTCCAACCCATGCGAAACTGCTGGATGCAGGGTTGGTAAAGGTGCGGTAAATTTTATTCAACGGATTCAGCAGGAAAGTTTTTCCGCAAATTTCCGGTCCTGTAAGCATTAAATTACGATACTTTCCTCTCCCTTTCAAAAGTAACTCTAACACACGAGCTAAATTGCACTGGCGGTATATCATTGTTATGGAGTGTCTCCAAAGCAAATGCTTCCCACTCCCCGTGCGTTTTACAGGTGCAACCACTTTCCAGAACCTCATTTAGGATCTCCATGCGAGATTTCTCTCTTCGTTTCATGGTCGCTTCTGCATTTTCCATCTTCCATGCGTTGCTAATGATCTCATTGACAGATTTTGTGGTCCGATTCATTACAAATTCCGCCAAGTCTGTTTTCCCCTCTCGCTTCTGGGCATTCGCAAAAGCCATTAACGCAATTCGGTCGGGTAGCTTCTTTGCAATAATAATTTGCGATACATCGTATGCTGACAGACGTCGACGTTTCCTTGCCTGGGATTGATTTGCATTCTCGGTATTTGATGTGCTAGAAACACCGTCGGCACTGCCACAGGAAACAGCGGTTGAGTCAGCTATTTCTCGATATTCCCTTTTCCTCTTAATGGCATCATGCGCCTTTGACGTTGATAGTTCACCAGCATTTGAGAGATCGGGGTGAGATTCGCTTTGCTCATAACCTTCGTCGTCTTTCGTAACATAGCGCCATGCACTGTAATAATTTTTGTGTACATTTGAGAAGTGCACAGATATCCCGTGTTTATCTTGTAGGAATTTCTTAGCTGGTAACCAACGTTGGTTCTTGTTTAGCTTTATAGCTATGTGGTAGTGGACACCAGAGCGCCTATGCTTCTCTTGTGAACAACACCATTGAACGACCGGTGTAGTCGGGCCTCGAGAAAACGATGAAACAACAGCCTCGGCGAATGATTTTCTTGTAGGGAACTTGCTGGTATCAGCCTGGCTGTATGTAACTAAATATACTTGTCTAACTTGCCTATTGCTTAGCTCGTCCTTATAAAAGTCGCTGTCTGAAGAAGAACTTTCATACTGCTGTAGAGATTGCATGTTGATTTCATCTAAACCGTTGAATACTTCGTTCGAAAGCAGATGCTAATTAAAACCTATGCAAATGACCCGTCGAATACCGGTCATACTTCAAGTAAAATGTCGTTAAAACGTTGAATGTGGAAGGTATTGTGACATAAATAGGTAGATTAAATTCCAGACAATCATTGACAATTTCATTGAGACGATGAATCATTTTGGCCAAACGAATCCCCCCACGCCCCCAAAACAATGTTGTATTGTTTTGCAGCGAAAATTTTTAAGTGATTTTACCTCACTTACGTCAACATTGATTTGGGGTGTAGGGCGGGGGAGGGAATGAGGTGAATAATGCTAATTTTGAGACTTTCGTAAAAAAAAGGGATGTTTACATGCCATGTCCCAATATTTTTTGTCAATGGTTGTAGTCCCACTATGTAAATTTCAAGTCTAGAATAAATCGATCTAGTCTTTTAAAATTTGCATGGTGAGACTAAATAATCAGATTGACTACACTATTGCACTCAGATTAAGTTTTATGACTGTTAATGCAGTTTATTTGTCTTTGCTCTGTTTTGCACATTTCTTTACAGGTTCATTGCTTACCAGTCAAAACGGCCCAAAGTTAAAAATACTTTGTCTTGAATATATTGACCTGTATAATATATATTATATATAGTCACAGATTACCACAGGTCAGTATGTACCGTTATATTTGTACATGTACATCCGTAAACATAATTTCGCCTATCTTCTTCCCATCTTGCTTGATTGAAAAAATTTTATCTGTTGATCCCAGAAAAACTTCATGTGTGGATTTTCCTGAAGGTTTTTTCCCGCCATGATCTTCAAGATGTCCTTTTCGGTGGACTCACTTATGCCCAAACCATTCTTTTCGATTTTTTCTCTAAGTTCTGAAGTCTTCCTTCCAACTCTTAACACTCAAGGTTTGATGACCTTGATTTTCTTCTGCTAGCTTTCTTGATCTTTACAAAAGCACTGGCACATGGTTTGCACTGATCTTCATCATTCAAGGCAATTAGATTACAATCCACAGAATGGAACAAAAGTGTAACCTTAAAGTGAGAATCATCACTTGCCAGCTTCGGACTTGAATGACGAAGAACAGTTCGGACCCCAAAGAACACTGATATAGGATCAAGGACAATACCTTGCACATCCTCATCATCTTGAGGCAATCCATTGCATAACGAGGACTTTAGGATAATTTGTAGTAGTTCTGAAATACTGACATATTGATCTTTTTCCACACATTTTTTATAGAGACCATGGTGTTTGGAGAGAGGCTAATTGTATATCAGTACCGTGATGCTGAAACTTTGGTCCACCTCAAAGGTGTATTTTGGTAGACAATGTAAATCGTCAAAATATTGAAATTTTACATTCACTAGTTATCTAAACCTTCCACAGGTGAAATTTCTCTTCCTTTGCTTGGTTGACAATGCTTTCGAAAGTTATGGCGGGTAATTTACTTGGGAAGCTTTTGGAAGTTGACGAGGCTTCTTCTATCCTTAATTGTGGTCTCCGTTCTTTCTTTGTCTTTTCGTGGCTTCTTGTGGGAATATTCTTAGTAGGAACGCTACCACACACCAAATACACAGCATATTTAAATTAGCCTTTCTATCAGCATGAAAAAGTTCGGTGAAGGATTTGTTTGTATAAATTGAGCAGTTGCCTAAGGATTTTTATCAACATGACCTGTCCAACAGCTATGAATGACCTTTGTATTCTTATAAATATTCATCGACATTAATAACAAATTGTGTAAGCGTGAATATAAATAAGCTACTGAATACCTACACACATTAATACACTCGGGTTTGAAGTAAAGCTTGCAGAGGTGAATGTTGTTGTTCTCTATCTGTTTTTTCAGATCAGGTGTCATCTCTGTCGTTCTTAAAATTGAGGCGAAGCCATTCCGCTCTAGCATTTTCTTTCAATGTTTTCACATGATCACCAACATCCACAACGGGAATTTTAAGCAGTGAAATTTTGTTTCTACCTATAAAAGGCACAATTTGCACTAGGCATATCTTTATCTTACATCAATAGATTAAATAATAGAATATATATTTATAGTTTGGAAAAGATCACTTGTGGTAAAAGGAAGCCATGCAAACAATGTAATTCTATACGCTCTTAAAATAAGAGGTTCCGTCAAGTTCACATGTGACCAAAATAATTGGAGAACAATAACATATTTTGTGACGTCATCAACTAGCCTAACTATCTCACTCTATTAACTGTGAAAAAACTGACAAGACTATGTTCATAGTTGTATTTGTGAATGCAGAGGATACAAAAAAATTAGTGTGGTCTTAACATACATCTCATGACTCGTAAATCATGATTCTCTGTCATCCCACCTTTAATAGATAGAATAAGATACTTGCTGCATGTCTGCATATTAGTGAATGATACACCCACATCGAAGTGAGACAAATTATATTATTATACTATATAGACGTGGAGTCTCTGGTATTACACAATACATAGCAAAACTATACGTCCTTTTATGAAATTTACCAAATTATGGTCACTACTACCTGTCTGCTTCTCATTAGAAGAGTGTTAAACTTTACATCTATTATGTTTTTCAAAAGATGTCCAGTTTTAAAAAACTCTCTGATTTCCAGCTATGTTGTCCAAGGTATCAAACAAACCTATAAATTAAAGTTAATATGACTTATGTTTCAAGTGTCTTACGTTCTATTGATATTTTGTATGCATGTATCACGGTGGCCGACAAAGGCAAACAAAATATATATCAAAACAGACTTATATTTATTTCAGAATATATATTTATAAAGAAACATTGTAAAAATATACATATTTATACCCCAATATGTTGAAACACAAATATATAACAAACACATAAATATATTCAACACACATGCAAATATATTCAAACACAAATATATATTCAAACACAAATATATATTCGAACACAAATATATATTCGAACACACATATATATTCAACACAAATATATGTTCGAACACAAATATATAGATATTCAAACAGACATGTATATTCCAACACAAATATATATTTGAACACACATATATATTCAAACACAAATATATATTCTGATTCATTATTCAAATCTTGACTCTCGTTCGAAGAGGCTTCGAATGCGGGCTCATGACTTGTGCTTCCCAGGTTCTTGCCAGGTACTTGCATACTCATTGAGTTGTTGTTCGTGCAAATTTTATATGTTAATGATATGGAGAGTAAATTTTGTCATTAAAGACCTTTAGCTTGACATTTACGGCAAACGCCAAACCACTAACCCAGTTTGTGTTTTAACTTCACTATCTTTAAGTGTGCGGCAATTTTGCTAAATTACAAACATTCTACATAAAACTTGTGATGTTCAGCAGTAATGTAAATAAGCAATAGACTATTTCTGATGTATTCAGAAAATCAGCTAATTCAGCTTTGCCATATGTGTATGTATAAATTTTGATGCTAGAATGGCTGAGGGTGTATGCAGTTGTCAAGGTTTTATTTTTACAGATATTTCAATATTTGTGTGGAAAGGTTTTTATTCGGCAATATAAGTTCAATTCCTCATAAGCAACTTTGTGAGAAGGTGAGAACTCATTTGCCTGATGATTTCAATTTTCAATTTTCAATTTCAATTTTCATCATCATAGAATTTTTTCACAATGTTCATTAAGTACATAGAAATGTCTTACAAAACTAAAAATGGTGGTCACCAAAGATATTTTTGAGTGAAATTAGTTAAAGCATCATTGTTGTTTCATACGGTAGTGTAGCAGCTTCAACAAGGTTGTTTCCTATTGGCTCAGACACTAATTGGGGTAGCAAAGGTAGCGAACCAATGAACAGCGCGCAGCAAAAGCAGCGACCAATGAACTTTGAAGAATTTTTCCGGTTTAATATTTCTAATAAAATATATCACCAGTTGTTTTGAATGTTTTCACCATTGCAAGCAAGGAGGCGATTTGGGGAGTTTTTATCAGTTATTTCAGGAGATTTTTGTACTACATTAATTATCTTTAAAGTTTCAAGGGGAGATAAATACTGTGTGTTATTTAAGAACACATTTTAAATGGTGCTAGATAACTATTGGTGGCGGTGAGGTGCTATCAGTCCATGAGTCAAAGTTATATATATGGGCAGTGAATTATGAGTGAGGTAAGTCTTCGAGGCGAAGTTTATTTCAGTTAAATAATGCCACATATGGAAGTATAAAGTGATTAATGTTTTTTTTAATAACAACACTGCGGGATATTGGTATATTGTATTAATATTTGCCAGGAATAATGTCGTGCGCAAACACAATTCGATCTAAATTTGAATATACAAATGATCTTTCAAAACAGGAAGCTACAACATCAAGTGGTAGCAGTCGTGTCAAAGGTTCATGTCTTAAATGCCGGAAATCCTGTGCAAACAGATACAAACCAAAGATTTGCCCTAAATGTGGTTACGAAATTGGTGGATCCTACTCACCAAAGAAAGACGATGCTAAAGAACGATATCCACCTTGCACATTGATCTTCTCCAATGACACCACACAAATATATTCGGTTATAACTACAACAAGGAATAATCGGTGCTTTGTAATAGTTGAAGAAGGAAACATCATGTGCCACAATGCAACATGCAAGGAAAGTCAATCGGTGTTTGTAAAGAGTAAAAAATCCAGATTGTTTACTTGCAAACACAGTGATAAGATCAAGTATTCGCATCAGCCAAAGTTGAAAGCTTTGTGTAATCCAAGTAAAATTGAGCAGTATTCTGCTGATAACAGTGTTAAGTCAATAATGTTTGACATTATTAATGAGAACAGTGATATATAAATATTGCTCATGTTGCACAAGTGTCTGATAAATTATTTGCAGTGTTTGCCCCACGTACTGCTTCAAATCCTGTTGGATATGCACATGTCAACAAGAAAAGAGGGTTCTATACATGCATGTCTAAGGGCTGTAAAACAGTTGGTGTCAAGACGGTTGGTATCTACTAATAATATGCATGGACACTGGATATCTTCAGTTTTAGAAATGTTACTCTCTGATGTACTTACAGATGATGCCACATGTCACATCTGTCACATTGAATGCATTGATTGGATTTTGAATAATGTTTTCGGCATTTGAATCACAAATCCTCCCCTGCTTTTTTCCTCCCCCTTTTTTTTTGCCAGGGCCTTTTCACTCCGCCTTTTATTACCGGCTAAATCAAAAGTAAATGAAAATGGAGCATTAGGACTTACCTTAAAGCTTAAAGTGAACCTATTGCAAACCAAGTTTTTGACCACATGCATCTATAACATATAAACAATTGTAAGTAATTAATTTAACAGTAATTACTTACGTAATCGCGTTGAGGAACAGGCTTGTCTGGCCACTATTCCAATGGTTTCAGTTGGGAAAAGTCTTTTCCTTATTCCCATTGAAGGCTTCCGTAGACGTTTCTTCGCGTTGTCTTTTGGGAGATGACTGGGCAGTTGAAGCGGCCCCCTTATCGTACGCCTGTATTTATGTAGACATGAATATCAAATATGAAATTTTTGTAGTACTCAAATATAATGCACGTATAAACTGAAAACTACTGCAGAACGCATGCTTTTGAATTGAAAGAGCCAAATTCGTAATACTGCAGTTCTCAGATCGTATTAGCATCAACCAGTAATTAATTACCTTTACAAACAGGTTTTTTGCAAAGGATTTTGTGTTGGGTGTTAAAGAGCAGTACTGTCCTTTTGTCCTTGGCGACAACGTCTAGAAATTTTGAATAGCCAATGCAATATAAATCATAATAAATACATTCATGGTATAAAAATTGACCTAACGCAATAAATTTAATCTACCCACACCTAAAGTATCAGTCTTTATCCATTTCCTGTCGACTTTTCGCGAAAGACGTTTCTACCCATACTTAAGAAAAAAGGTAAGGCTGAGTACATGTAACGAGTATCAAACAAAGCCACATATAGGTTAAAGGAGTTACTATTGCTGGAAAAACCTAATCTATATGCATATGATAACTAGGCATACCATCTATTTTAGAATCGATATTTGCCATTAATTCATTCATGGCGGTCACTTCCAGCAAGTCCATTTCTCGCATGTTTGACAGTTGTGGTTGAGTTTCTTCACCTAATAAAGCCACTTCTGCCTGATCAAGCTCTCCAGAACAAACTGAAAAAATATAAAAGTAAATATCAATTTAAATAGATTTCAAATAACATAAATTAATTCATGTCTGGAATAATTTAATTGATCCTAGTTTGGGCATCTAAACAATTGACCAAAGCACTAAAACTTGGTAAATTGTAAGTATTCCAAGTATCCTAACCATTTTCTATTAGTTCAATAATAGAACTGTCTAAGTAGTCTTTTGGGATTTTTAGCGCCTTTTGCATTTTTGCAAAGTCCTGGTGTTCTTTTTGAAATATCTGCCAAGTTGGCTGATGCGCCAGGGACAGCAAATTGAATTGGCTGGCTGAAGGCATTTTTCAGGCCAGAATCTTGACAGAAGATTTTGGTCTCCTATACATAGAAAATAAAAGGTAAGAATGTATGTATTCATACTTTTCCATGCATAATCTTAAACAATTTGACGGTTATAAGACAGTAGAAACTGTAGAATTATACTGTACACCGTACCTCTCTTGTCACGTTTGTGCAGCTTTCAATGAAACTTGATTTTATTCCAATGGCAGCTGTGAGATCCCATTTCTGTTCACTGCAATTTTCGGGTTAGGCCATGATAACAACTGCATTTTAAGAGTGTAATTGGAAGTGCGAGTTTTTCATGCTGTAAACTGATTCAGTACTATATCTCTGGTCATTGTATAACCTCATACAACTGACTTGTCAATCTATGCAACATGCATTATTCATCAGAGCACTATCTATTATTAATAATGGGTAACAATATAAAATATTCTTACATCAATAGGTTCCTGCATGATTTTGGCTTTTATCCCCAGTTGCAGTCTCGGGATAAAGGCGAGGTTGGCTGCCACGGTGTCACAGCGGGCTATATGTGTAACAAGCTCTTCAATCTCCTTCTCGATATCACAGTTCATACAAACACTTCTATGGACTTTTACATGCACGCTTATATACATAACCACATGCATCTATCAGGGTAAATTAAGAATGAGGAATCAGGGTGACTGGGTTCTATTTTGGGTAGGTGAAATTAGGGCACACCTATGAATTTCCCAAATATGTATAAACAATACCAACACTAGTTCGCTACATATTCATGTAACAAAATATTGATATCATTAGATCAAGATGACACAATTCGGGTTGTATAAAATTTTAAGTACTTTACATACCATCGCGTAAGTGTAAAGCATCAGAGGCACGCCTTTGTACCATCTCACATCGTGTTTGTTTTTAACATGCCCTGGAGAACGTTCAAGATGCTGGATGCTGCTTCCTGTTCCATTTTTCTCCATACATCTTGAATGGCGAAAGCCCAAGCAACTAGAATACCCTATATAGTAAAGTGCAATATGATGAAAACTGGTCTCCGGATTGACAAATGTGAGATGAAAACTCAACCTTGATATAAATGTGACCAAATATGATGCAATTGGTTGTTAAAATTCTTAGAAAAATTTAAAAATATTAAGTGACGTAGATGACCTTATTATCATTCATTAAAGGCACAAGATCTCTGCCAATTTTTAGGTTGGACTCTGGGTCAAAATTATTGTCTTTCTGGTAATTAATCCGTACCATCCTTTCTTTTACTCTATCAGTCAAGGAATTAATATACCAATTATATAGTACTTGTTAATGCTTGAAATGACAAAACAACAAGCGTCATATTAAATCTATATATTTTTTATACCGCTCTGTTTTGGACGAGTTAGACGTCAGTAGAAATGTTCCTTTTGGGGAATCGGTTCCTTTCGATGTTCCTTGTGTGAGCCCTCCTTGTGTTTGTAGAAAAAACTCAGCCAACTGGTCTGTCATTTTTGGATCGTCAACAAAAACGACCAATGACATTCGACATGCCCTTTCCAGCATAACTTTTCGGCAAGATAAAGAGTCTAAATTAAGATAATGCTAAGAAAAATAACGTTAAGGTTGCTAATTTTCACAATATTGTTTAGGACTTTTCAGGCATAATTATATTAAATTTTACTTACAATGATGCACCACAAAAAGTTTGATCTCCCCCTGCTAACACCGTTTGATGTTCCAGATTTGGCGCACCTTGTCCTTTCGCAATCAACTTCAGCGTTAATGATTTTCCAACATTTTTTTGTTTTGAAAAAAGCATCGCAATACTCGCATCATCCTCAAACAGATAGAAAGATATATAATTTATTTATCTATCCAACCATGCATCTATCATTTTATTGCAAAATATTACATGCGGCAGAAATAATCATGTTTATATGCAATAATATAAAAGAGGCAACGAAGTTAACCTGCAAGTTCCACATTATCTGTTGTTGCTCGTAAAAGACGAGAAATCACGAACGCTACCACAAGTTTAAATGAATTTTCGTTGATGCCAAAACAACTTGACAATTCCCATAGCCTAAAAAGATTACAAATACTTATATGCATATGTATAGTTATATTAAGTTATAATAGTGATAAAGTTATTATCATGCATGCATGCATGTACATGAATAAATGTCTACCTTTTTCTTTCCTAATTAACCCATTTTTATTCAACAGATCTGGATTGACTCCAACGCCGTACGCATAATAACTTTCATTACCTCGCGTGCGTAAGCACAGCGAGGTCTTAAATCGAGTAGCGTTATTTTCCTATGGGGTCGAGAAATTTACAACACCTCGCGGGCGTACCCAACGATCGGGCATTGCAGGAAACAATCGGGCAGCGCATGCGCCATGCGATCTCGCATATGCTCGACAGTCGACGGAGCAACGTTCGATAAGTCGATGAAGACGATATAGCTTAGCTTCGATTCTTTTACAAATTATTTCAGCTATGTGGCTTGTAAGTTTTCTAACCATAATGCTCACTTTAGTTACATTCGCACACGCCAAGCGCGGTAGGCCCACACTAAAACATGACGAGCGATTTCGAACCGGGTCGTTCCGCGTCTCGCTGCTGAGAGAAGCTGAGAGAACTTCATCTTGAAGTTAATCCGAGCGAACTTGAAATGAATCTGAGAGAACTTGCTATGAAAACTATGAATCTGAGAGAACTTGCTATGATGATATATATGAACTCGTATCCTACATGTATGTCAAAAGTCTCTTTATCTAGAAACTGTTGTTTGAGTTTGAATATCTCAGCCATGTTGATGTCGTTGTGTTCAGAGGAACAAGAAGCTTTTTGCAGTTGCGGTGTAATTAATTGTATAAGATGTGCAAGATCAAACAAGCACACACCACGTCATATTAATAACCACTGCTTAAGAAGCTCCGAGGTAACTTTGTCTTTGGTAATTTATATTATTGTAATAGGTATATTGTGTATTCTTTTATACTGTATATGGGCTGACTTTCACTTAATAGTCATCGAGCGTGTGTATACCTGCCAAAATAAGGTTTAGGATTTATATCCTGCACATATTAAAAGCGGGAGTGAAACAAGCTTGAACAACCAAGAAAAGCTTACTGAAATTGCCAATACTACATGTATAGTCAGTCGAGACAACTTAACATCACGCCATGCTAGGTTCGTTTACGAGAAAAACTTTGAATTACCAGTTTTCTCAGTAACCATCAAGCATGAAACCAAGCGCCATGTTAGAACACGTGATCAAGAGCCTAGTAGAACACCAGCAAAGAAACTAAGTCGTCTTCTGGGGAAAAGCAGAAAGTTGAGAAAGCTAGTTCGAAAGTATATTAGGAAGAATGTACCGAGGTCTTCTCATATTTTTTGTCTACTCAATGCATCAAGTCATGAACGCCACAGACTACTTAATATAAACCAAGTAAGGTCTTTTTATCGATCACTGCGCACTGATCAATGGCAATGCAAGGGTGGTTCTAGATGCGACAATAGTGATACAAATAAGGGTTTTAAAAATAAGAAACAAAAATCTTGCAAAACTAAAATAGCCATAGATTCAACAACTTGCTGTAAATGTAATACTTACAAAAGCCTGAGTCACATTATAAACTGCTGCTAATTTAATCTTAGTGGAGATATTGAAACAAATCCTGGGCCTGTGTTCGTTGAGCCTACTAAAACTATCCATGCTCCTTACTGCCAGGGTAGTGTTGCTGTGTTTGGCACAAATGCTGGGCGACAATGTGTAGCTATGAGTTTATGTGCTTTAATATATAAGTACACTGAAACAGCAATCAACAGTCCATAAGATCTTATAGTCATCATGGACATTAGTAATGAACTGTATTCTGCTTTATCAAGGTTAACTAGGCAAACTTATTTACTGTTAACTGAATTACCTAACATGGTTACAGTACTAGATACAAATTACCAGCTTCAGTTCAGTGAAAGTTACACTGGTAATCTACATACAGTTATCATTAATGAAAGTATTCCTTATGTAATGCTATTTGCCTATTTGCTGCAACAAAATTATGATTCATTCCTTCTAACAATTGAATCGAATACTGTATCAGTTTATTGCATGCCAAATGGCTCGCTTAAAATATTTGACTCACATGCAAGAGACTCATTTGGTATGACTAACCCACATGGGTCATGTGTATTGTTAGAAGTAACATCAATTCATCACTTATATGAGTATTTAAAAACCTGTTATCGAGTAAATGTTATTTTTGAAATGAAAGGTGTTAAAAATTACTACACATCCACAATTAAGCAGTAATACAGGTAACCATGGAAATCCTACGTCTGATGTGACAAATGAAGAACATGTGACATTTGCTGAGTTAGGTGCAGTATATATCTATGCTATTTGTTTTTCTACTATCAAAGCTTGTACATACTGGGATGACTCCACCCTGGATGCTGTTATAGAAAATGCTATGTTATTTCACAGGAAATCCCTGCACATTGGTATTGATTTTACAAGTGAACACTTACCAAAACAATTAACTATATATGATGCAAATGTTGACATAGTATACACTCTGTAAGACACAGGGTTCGAATTAGTTGACAAAAAACGATGTGCAAGTTTTTTTTGGGTAAAAATGTATCTCCAGGGTCAAAATATGTCTCCTTTGCAGCCAGTTTGCGGGCGCGATGTTTCCTCCCTGTCACAACCGCAAACAGGGTGCGAAGACTAGCGTCAAAAACAGGTTAAGTAATACAATTGATCTTACATCTATACTATAATTCCAACTTTTTGAATTCGAATTTATACTTTTTTATATTTTTAATATGTGCATTTAATATATAAACAAGTTAAAATGTTAATTTCAATAAGCTAGTCGCTTTCTGACTCTTGATCCGAAAAGTAGGCATGACAATGTGCTGCGTCGGACGTCTCGACCTTCTTCTTCCGTTTCTCGGGATAATTGTGGCCTCCAAAACCAATCCTTCGTTTCTTTTGGCTGTACCACCGCTCAGATGCTGCAGTTGGATCATAATCTTTGACTGAAGGACCCTCCTCACTTATTCTCAAATGACTGTCCAATCTGTCCCGAGACATTCTGTTGCGTAGCTGTGGTTTCATTCTCGCCATTGTGGAGAACATTTGTTCAACCACAGCATTGGAGATTGGTGTAATCAATAGCAGTTCGACAATGTGCAGAATGTTTGGAAACTGCTCTTAGCTGCTGAAGAGAGTATGGCAGCCCAGATATCCAAATATGGAATAGCTTTGCCATACGTCTCCGAAATCAACAACTTCAGTGCACTCCACTCTGCTAGCGTGGTATCACACGACACATTAGAGCCGTTTTGCTTTAAAAGCTCAGCGAAGTGGTCGGCAAGTTTCGAGACGGATTCATCTCCGTAGCTGATCAAATTAACTTCTTCGCCTGGCCAAGATTGAGTGTCTAGAATAGGACAAAGATGCTTATAAACTGGTGCTTCTTGAAGATCTTTAAAGCGATTGCCCAAACATACAATAATCGCGTCTATCCACTCTCGTCTTTGTCCAGCAGCGCCATTGAGTGCACGGGGATAATTTGTGAGTATCGCATCTTGATACAAAACCTGGGTCTTGTCATCTTCAGAGGCTTTACAATCTTTTTTTGAACGCATCAAAAGTAGCCGTGCCGAAAGTACTAGCCTCTAGCTTGACCATAGTCCAGTGAAATTCTTTAATTCTCCTCAAAGCTTTCACTGGCTTTCCACCTAGCCAAGAAGCCTTTTATCTTCTGCTTTTGGATATCTGGTGAGGTAGTTGCGGCCTGCTCAAGATGCTGCATATACATGCCATAGTTCTCCAGGAAAACTTTAGCAGCACGCACTTTGTGATCTATCCACCTTGTGCCGCTTGCCTTCACAGGCTTTATCCACAGCCTCTCCGTATGCTTCAGCAAGTTTTTTCAGTTCTCTGAGCCTTTTTGGCGACTTTTGATACAGTGAAAATAGTTGACACAACATTTAATCTAACTGAGCGAAAAACGTATCATTGAACGCGTCAGCTGCAGCTAGTTCGAGACGATGATTGAAGCAGTGGACAGCAGTAAGCCAAGGTGCGATTTATTTCAAACGAGCTGCTAAACCCATATTTCTTCCTATATTAACACTTGCTCCGTCCAGGCAAGCCGCTGCTAGTTTAGATTCAAAGTTTACGATACCAAAACGAGCAAAAGCATCGGTCATAGCTTGCTTCAAGCTTGCTGCATCCTCGTTGTCAGCTGTCTCAATTGACATCAACTTACAGGTAGCTCGACCGTCCTTCTTCATATACAAGACGTAAAATAGTTCTTGTGATTTCACACTTGTGTCAGTACTGCCGTCGCACAAAACTGAATAATATCTGACATTTTTTAAATCTTGCTCAAGTGTCCCTTTCATGACTCCAGCAATATGATCTGATAACTCAGCGGCTGATCGGTCTGTCCGATACGAATCACCAAGATCAACACCGCACTTCTGCAAGAGCTGGCAAATGGAAACATACTTTGTGAAAGGCAACTCCTCCTTACACACAGTGTAGGTGGCATTAAAAAGATGTCCCATCCTTATGCGATCTCAGCTGCCATTTTGTTGAGTCCTTGGCCAATGGGGGTTTCGTTAACATATTCGTCCACATATTTCTCCTTCAAGTTTTTCTTCAAATTCAGCTTAACTGCCATCCTGTGTCGATCGGAATTAATGTGATTAACGACGGTGTTCTTCTTTACAATTGCTGATCCAGTAATAAATGTGCGTGAGAAGTTTTTCGCGGATGTTATTCTCTCCTCCTTGTTTGTGCAACTTTACAACGCAATAAATTCACCACTTTGCCGTCATCATCGTACTCAAGCCAATCAGCGTTTAGTGCTTCCTTCCATTTTTTAACTGTGTTCACTTTGCTGGTACAACCTTTCGACGAAGAAGCCATGATAGCAAGAAAAGCAAAAAACTGTTGCAGCAAATTCACTTTGTAGTGCCTTGTCACGCGAAGCAATGCGAGCAAATTGCAATTTGCAATTGGCGTGTTGATGCTATAAATAGCAATTATTCTGCACATCAGATGTCATTTGCTATGAGCATTTGATTGGCTCCTTTTCTTTGCAGCCAATCATAAGCTTTGTTTACCAATCCCGCTTGCGAATTTTATGAACTTTTGAATTTTGTATCGGTTGCAACTCGCTCCAGCAATCTAACAATCGATATTGCAATATTGCCAAGCAATATGGCAATATTGCTCTCAATGGAACACCAGATTTGACTGTAAGTCTCTGTAACACTCCTTAATTATCTTGACACTCATCGTGATTGTCTTTCTGCCTCACCTTTACTAGCTAGAGTATGAATAACTTGTAAATTTTTATAACGATACAGTCTTGCTTGATGCTCTCAAGAGAACATCCCTTAAAAATGACTCATTGTATTGACAAATTTCTATGTGAAATAAAATCACATATTATATTAGCGTCCTAAGTACTTCACTAACTCGTACGGATACTCGCGTTAAAAATGCAATATATCGCATTTCCGAGTTGGTATGTAGAGCCATGTATGGGCTAATACATCGCTCTACATAGCATATTTCTCTTTTAAAAATTTAAAATATGAGTGTTATTTAACTATCTCAAAATGACCTATTTTGGAGACATTTTCACTAATATCTCCAGTTGTATACATGCTCCTGCATGAATGAAATGCCTATCATTAGACTCCTCTTGGTGAGAGCAATCTTTTGATAGCTCATACATAGCTCTACATAGCATATTTCTCTTTTAAGAATTTAAACTATGAGTGTTATTGAATAATGACCTATAGTATACACATTTCCACTAATATCTCCAGTTCTGTACACTCCCCCAGCAATGAAAGTGCTATCATTAGATTCCTCTTGATGAGATGAATCTTTTGATAGCCCATATATGGCTCTACATAGCATATTTCTCTTTTAAAAATTTAAAATATGAGTGTTATTCAACTATCTCAAAATGACCTATTTTGGAGACATTTTCACTAATATCTCCAGTTGTATACATGCCCCTCCAATGAAATGCCTATCATTAGACTCCTCTTGGTAAGAGCAATCTTTTGATAGCTCATACACAGCTGTACATAGCATATTTCTCTTTTAAGAATTTAAACTATGAGTGTTATTGAATAATGACCTAGAATTGAGACATTTTCACTAATATCTCCAGTTCTATACATTCCCCTAGAATGAAAGTGCTATCATTAGATTCCTCTTGGTGAGATGGCTGTACATAGCATATTTCTCTTTTAAAAATTTAAAATATGAGTGTTTTTTAATTATCTCAAAATCACCTATGTTGGAGACATTTGCACTAATATCTCCAGTTGTATACATGCCCCTGCAATGAAATGCCTGTCATTAGATTCCTCTTGGTGAGATGAATCTTTTGATAGTGCATATATTGTACATAGCATATTTCTCTTTTAAAAATTTAAAATAAATCCACTGAAGGACCATCTGTATTATAGAAACTTAAGATTTAAACCATTTTCGACCAAAGTTAGGTGGGGTAATGAGGGCGTGGTCCTGAACATGTGAACACGCCCACTTCCGGTTTCGAGTTATACACACTTAGATATCTAAAAAATCGCATATTTTTATAGTTAAAACCGTTTTCAGAAAAATTTCATATAATATAAAATGTTGCAAATCTCATCAGAAAATACATATCAAAATTTCTCGGAAATCTATTTAATTGCGAATATTTTACATAACTTCAATCTCAGGTACCCCAATATCAATAATAACATGAATAGATTATTTACAATTATTTACAACTATTTACTACTATTTAAAATTATTTACAATTATTTACAATATTTACAATTATTTACAATTATTTACAATTATTTACAATTATTTACAAACTAATTAGAATGACAGTCTCAAGTCTGGTATGTTTAAATAAAATTTGAACCAATATACATGTTTAAATTATTTACAATATTTAATGATGTTGCAGAGATATATATTCTACTTGGTTTTTTTCCTCTTATTGAGTGTTTTTCTTAGTCCTTTAAATTTGTCCCTGAGGGACTGGCGTGTGTGCTCGGCTAAGAGTAGGCTATTCGCGACATGTTCATCCTGACTCAGACACAGGAATATTTCGTTGATGCGAGCACTATGTGGCAAACTTTTTGTTGCTCTGTATATAAGTATATTCTCCTCTCTCGTGTATTTCTTGCACGCCATCTTGGACACGATGCTCTTACCAGGGCTTATTGTCTCCTTCGGCAAAGCTTGCGCAGGTGTCAGTGCTTCATGCTCTCCCGTTTCACCCTGCTTAGCGGCCTGTAAGTAAAGGGTTTTATATTTTATATTCAGATCTGTTATATTTATAAGGAAAAAATTTGATTTTATTCTTACCTCATCTGGAAATAACTCTCGGGAGAATTCTTTCGATGTGCCGGCAATTTCGATCTGCTACATCAAATGAGAAAAGTGAAAATTGTGAGACAGGGTAGCAATAAATTAACATGAAATATCAAAAGATTTTACCTTTGACAATGTCCCTCCTAGTGACTGTGTATGCTTCCTTTTCTGTCAAATGGGAAAGAATTAAAATTGTCAGACAGGATAGCAATAAATTAAAATGGTATATCAAAATATCTCACCTTCGTAGATGATCCTGGGGACCGATGCTTCCTCTTCTGTCAAATGAGAAAGAGTGAAAATTGTGAGACATTATACTCAAACATGCAATATCAGAATTTGTTACCTTTGGAAATGACTTATCGCTTTTTGAGCTTTCACCATGCTTCCTTTTCTGTTAATGTAGAAAAATTATGGGTGTAGACGGCAGAAAGGAGTAAGCAGTTAATCCGAATTATCAGTGTACTTTACTATTGTTGTCTCGACCTCTTTTGAGGGCCCTGGTGCATTACAAGATTTCTTGCTCTAAATAAGAAAAATTGATATTTAAGAAGGAGCAAATGTTTGACCTATCCATTTCACCTATTCATCCCCATTGGAAACCAAGAACTTACCGTTTCACCCCCTGTTGTTATATGATGAAGGAACTCCGCCATCTCGGCATCTGTTTTATCTGTGTTGCGCACATCATAGTATTTGTTGGCAGTTTTCACTGAACGTGTCATCTGGGAAGCCATTTCCTGCTTGCTGAGTGCTTCCAGTTTTCCTGTGCGTAGATATGATTGATTTTCTGAGCCGAGATTGAATCAATGTGCCTTTGAGGTTCTCCTGCATGTTTTTTCCCAGTCGAACGATTGATTGGCTGATCTTGCTTTCATTCATCGCCCGTCCGCTCAGCGTGATGAAAATTGCCTCCTGCAGTTTTAATCCAGGCTTTCCTGGGATGACGGACAGGTCATTTGCGTAGATCGGCCGTAGACGGTTGATATAAATGTCCGCCATTTCCTTAATGTCTTCCCGCCAAAACAATTTGGCAGGCCCGATTGATGCCGTTTTATGTTGCGTCGTTTTTGTGCGATACACCACATCCTTGTCATCCCCGCTAATTTTCTCCGCTTTCTTGTAGTCGTCCAGGGACAGATTGGAGATTGCCCTGTACCTCTGGCCACTCCCCATCACCACACGAAGCATCATGTAGTCTCGCATTCTAGTAAAGTCTCTCGCCGAAATTGCTTCTGGATCCTCTCGCGCTACGTTGAACAACTTCTTGATCTCCTTCGCCACATTCCCGTCGGCTAACGCTTGGAAATCATCCGGAGAAAGAAGCTCCTCTTGACCTTTCTCCCTCACTTGATCTCTCTGCTTCGCTGTTGCGACATTATAGTTGGAAGGCCAGGCTTCCAGTCTTCCTAATGCTGATCTTACCAGCTCAACGTCGCGGTCACCGAATGGAATGAAACGTCTCACAGTCTCTGCTCTGGCCAACAGAAACTGAAAAAACATTTTGATAGAAATTATGTACGCTTTGAGCGTTTGGGGCATTCTGGGCTTCGGAAGCAAATCGTTTCCAAGGAAAAAGTTATTTCCACTATTTATTTCAAAAAGTTATTTCCAGTTATTTCTACTGTGTTCACACAATTTGTCGACGTTAGAGAAACAAAAAATTGTAAGGAAACATAAGTCCTCAGAACATAAGAGAATACAATTAGAAAAACATAGAACTGATTATGCTGACTTGGAGCCTGCAGAAAAAAAACTATATTTGGAGAAATTGCAGAGAACATCAATTAAAAAGTATAAGTCCATGGATCCTTTAAAAAAGGAAACACTTCTTGATACCAAAACTAAAACATATAAATCAATGGATCCTTTAAAAAAGCAAGCTCTTCTAGGTTGCGGTCACACTAGCGCTTCTGCTTGCGGATTAGCAAAGGATTAGCGTGCTTGCTTCTGACGTCATTCCAGCAAGTGCTAGAATGTTAAGCAAGCACGTCGCGGTCACACTGAAAAAGTACTTATGCTTGCTTAAGATTGTAATGACAGATAAATTATCTTTGGTATTCTTGCCAAGTTCAAATTACGCGCCATTTTAGATGGGATATTCTGTAATTGATAAATTGAAATCTAAAGATGGAGAGAGATTCTTTGCCCTTGATACTTCACTTTATGTACCAACGGCTTCGCAATGATAGAAAGCGAAGGGCGCTTAATCGCAGACGATGTCGCATGTTTTGCTTCATTTGATGAAGCAAGAGTACAGATAATTCAGACGACCACAACATTGCTTCTCCTCGCAGTCGCCAGAATGGTCAACCCTAGACTTGATCGTGAGTTTTGGGTTATTCCAAGGCCGAGAGTTGGATGGTTTGAAGTGATCCTTCAAGACGAGCGTCAATCCTGATACTGGAAAGAACATTTTCGCATGCAGAAACCGATGTTCTTGCGACTTGTTGAGTTGGTTGAGCCGGAAATTTTAAAAAGAAACACTGCTTTTCGAGATGCTATTTCTCCGGCTAAACGAGTAGCCATTGCCCTTTGGCGCCTCGCTGGAAGTGCAAGCTTTTGGACCATCGCGACCCACTTCCATGTTGGAAAATCATTGTGCGTCACCATTACAAAAGAGTTTTTCAAAGCATTAAACCGTTTCGTGGGCGACTACATTAAATTCCCACGAATCGCAAAGAAACAGCCAGGGCAATTGCACTCTTTCAGCATGAGTGCAAAATTCCACAAGCCCTTGGAGCTATTGATGGTACCCACATCGAAATCATTGCACCCGACAAACCATTCGATTATTTTGACCGCCATCACCGCTACAGTGTAACCATGCAAGCTGTGGTTGGGGAGAATCTGATGTTCTTGGACACTGCTATTGGGTATCCTGGAAGTATGCATGACGCTCGAATATTACAGGCCAGCAATATTTTTGCAAAAGCAGAGAATGGCAATATTCTTAAAGAGCCAGTCATTTCTCTAAATGGGGTTATGATTCGTCCCCTTTTGCTTGGAGACAGAGCATATCCTCTGCTACCATGGCTGTTAAAACCCTACCCCATAAATGTCATCCTCAATCGTTCTCAAAGGCACTTCAACAAAACTCTCTCGTCTGCCCGGTCTACTGTCGAACGCGCGTTTGGAATACTTAAAGCAAGGTGGAGAATTCTTTTAAAACGTATCGAAACAAGTTTTGCAACATTCCAGAGGTTATTCTCACCTGCTGTATTTTGCACAACTTCTGCCAACAAGCAGGGGAAGAATTTGATGATGATGAAGTCCTGCAACGGGTCATTGCCATGGAAAGAGAAGATGTGCAGGCTAACGAGCTGATTCAGAACGGGGGCATAGTTCAAAATCCCGTAGCCAATACAATTCGCCAATCCATCGAACAGTATTTGCGATAAAGTATACCTGCCCTTTTAAAACTTACAACATATTTTGGGTAGTATTCATATAGAGAAAGATATAAACACGGAAACTCAGTTTAAAAAATATATATATTTAAAGTTTTATTTTACTAACTCATAGTTGCATTGTTGATTATAGATTATATAATATATATTAACAAAACGTTTAATTGTTCTCATTTGAATAATTTAAAATAGTTCTATATAATTGTTCTATCTTTTCATCATTTCTGCCATGCGCAAAAAGAATTCTTGATCCCTTCGTCTTGATTCCTCGTCTAGTTTCCTTTCCTCCATCTCCATTTTTAGCAAAAGTTCTTCTGTGCGTGATTGTGCCTTGTCCATCAGTTCAGCCTGTGATTGTTGCATTTCAACAATCTTCTCAGTCAAGTCGACCATGGTCGTTGCTGTGGTGACGCGAGCTTTCTTTTGTTTTCTTGCGGGCTTTTGTGGTTGCTTTTTACGTTTAGCCGTTGTAGAAGACGGGTTTCCAATATCCGAGTCATCTGACTCTTCATCTTCCGAGTCGTTTAACAGCGTGTCTGTTTCAATACGCGAGCGAATCACTCTGTATCACCCCAGGTATGCTGACCACCGCCCTTGTCCTGAGAACATCATCAAAAGTATCGAAGAATGGGCTTGTCTTGGGTGAACTCCCTGTCTGATTGTTATTCGCTTTGGCCTCTTTGTAAGACTGCTTCAGATTGCGAATCTTATTTTTGCACTGTTTCGTGGTTTTTTGGGTACCAGCCTTGTTCACAGCTTCCGCGATGAGACGCCAAGTTTCTGTTGCCCTGCTCCTCTCCAAGTCTTCGATACGTTCTCTCCATTCGTGCACCAACACAGTGGTTTGCTCTTCCCTCCATCTTGTGAGTTTGGCGCCAATTTCCTGTGAACTTGGATTGATGGCAACTGCCG
Source organism: Dendronephthya gigantea (assembly GCF_004324835.1). Lineage (NCBI taxonomy): Eukaryota > Metazoa > Cnidaria > Anthozoa > Malacalcyonacea > Nephtheidae > Dendronephthya > Dendronephthya gigantea. The sequence goes on from NW_021163054.1 coordinate 413,379, forward strand.
TATCCGAATCATCCGCATTGCTCAATCCATTCGAGCTGCTAGACCGGGCATTCGAACTGCTAGATGGAGGAGTCGATGACGAAGACGTCGATATATTTGGTGGCTGCGCAACACACGGGAAATATCCACCGCCATAAAATGACTGGGAACGGTTCGGTGTATTCATCCAATTGGTGTGTGGGACGAATTCAGGAAGGGCCTCTTGGGGGTAATATGGATACGAAGCACTTTCATAGGGACGCTTTACGTTTGGCGTTTTATCCATTCTAATATTTCTTCTACTATACAAAGAGTCGTGTGTTCACCTGCAACTGCAAATTTGTGTCTGTGTTTTGAAATAGGCGCGTAATTTAAGCAGGAGGTCCTAGCTTTTTGACAAGGAGCATTTCTATTGGTCGCGCTGTATAATCCTCTTGAGATATGCATTCTAGCACAGTTCAGTCACCGTCCCTACCGTGCTTGAAGCCTGCTGCAGTTCTTTTGTAGTTTCAAGCAAAATGTATCAAGTTTCAAGCAAGTTCATATGATGCATTTTTCGCGGTCAGACTATTTCGCGTGCTTAGAGGCTGACGCGTTGACTGATTCAAGTGGATTAATTTCTAGCAAGCACGATTTTAGAGCAAGTGTGACCGCAACCCTAGAATCAAATGCTAAGAAATATAGTTCAATGAACCATTGCCAAAAAATTGATCTTCTAACCAAGAAAGCTGCTAAGTGTGAATCAATGCACTCTGATCAAGAAGCCTGTATAACAAGATTTAAAAGTAAAATTAAAGATGGTTCATTTTTTGTATGTTCAATTTGCCAGAGACCGCTGTATAGAAAGTCAGTTGTTTTATTAGTTAACCTGCACCGTAAAACGAGAACGAACGAATATGCAAGTATGCTAATGTTTTCATTGAAATTACGAAAAGCTGATTGGTTTGCATATTTAAACATGTACGAATGGACGAAAGCGACGAACGAATGAACGACAAAAAGTCGCTTGCTTGTACTAAACATGTTTTCAACCGTATTGTAATGCTTGTATATTTTTTTCTGTCATTGTGCTGATAGAAAAACTACATTTCGGCTAATTCAATCAAGGATGGTGGAATATAGTCTTAACCTAAGGCCGTAAAGAAGATACACAAAGACATGTATTACCATTAGATATATATTTGGGGATATGCAATACACATGCATGCGCACGTAAAAATCTCACATCTTGTAACTGCATGAAAACGCCTGAAGAATTGTAATTTCATCACATTTTTTATTTGAGTTTAATAGGTGATCATAACAGAAAGAAATTTCATGTGATAGAAACTATTTAGCGTTAAGTTTAACTCGAATTTGTGATATTATTGTAATTTCCATAGCATGCCAGTTAAAACGTATATTAAAATCCAAGGAGCATAATAAGTTCCATAGCCACAGTAAACTTAAATGCAAATCAGCAGTAACTGCTATATTACGATAGTTAAATTATTTGCTGCATTGTGCAAGAGACAATCTGTTTGAAATCGCTCGCGGCCGGATTTCTTTAACTTTTTTAAAAATGTATGCAACACAAGTAAGACGCGAGAATGGTCCCATTTGGGACGTCATTGCAAACGATATTGCAAGGCATGATAGATTTGCCGAACTTCCTGATAACGTTCAAAACCTATATGCAAATGTTGGAAATCGGCGTGCGGTGAGACGAAGGCTTCGTGATTTCATTGTAAGAGAGCAAAGAACTGTTTAGTAAAGGCATTTGATTTCTATAGGTACATTCTATACTACAAATAGGGACGAATTTGATCATTTTTTGAACGATGCGTCTAAATTATTCTACGCTATCGCCCGTCATAGTTCAGAACAAGTGTTAACACCTTTCCAATTCACTATAGAAATCCCCTCCCGGGAAGTTTGAACCGAAAAAATCTGGAGAAAGAATCTGTTCAATACGAGCTCTTGGTAAAATAGCTTGAGCGCACGTTGCTATTATAGCAGACAAATCATATAGTTGCATTATACAGGCGACTAATGTAGTCAAATAATTGTCGTCAGTCGCTTCGATCTCGCTTGTCTGCTCTTCCATTGCAGCATTTATCACCGGTATATACATTGAATATATTGCCTGAACGGCGTTGTGCAAATTTAATAGCACTATGTTTAAAACCTCTACGTCGTCTGCCATGCTTTTTCAAACAGCTCATTCGTAATTTGCACAATTGCAAATCCACCTGGAATTGCATATAAATACATGTATATGCAAATGTCTTAAAAACACATGAAGAAATGCTTAAGAATTGTTGTAATAATTGCATTGAGGCTACTTAACACGACCTTGATTAACTATAAAATTCAATTGAGTTTACGAATTGACGACTTCGGTAAAATACTCAGGGTTCTATATATAATATTATTCAACTTAGTTATTCCTCAGTTTGGGATGTTACCATTACAGTTCATCAATCATCGTCATCATGTTGCATGCCCCCTGTTTTAACCGTATATATACACGATATCACAACACAAAATTACATGACCAAAATATGCATGCTATGGCTTAAAGTTCACAAACAAATATGATAATAAACTTGTTTTAGCCAATAGAAACCATCTATTTGAACGATTGTGAACCGTACTCTCGTTCAGTTAATGAGGCTACTCGTTCGTTTTCGTTCTACGGTGCAGGTTAACTATTACAAAAGCACATGTATGATGACAATGGTGTGGCAAATTTGTTCACTGAAATTAAATCATATGATAACAAACTATACATTTGCAAGACATGCCGTTTAAAAATTTCAAGGGGTAAAACACCATGTCAAGCAGTATGTAATGACATGTACGTTGATGAGGTACCAAATGAGTTGCTGTGTTTAGAAAAACTAGAGCAGATTCTCATAGCACAAAGAATAGTTTTTGAAAAAATTGTAGTGATGCCAAAAGGACAGCAGAAAAAAGTTAAGGGAGCCATTTGTAATGTCCCTGTTGAATGTGATCAATCCTGTAAGATTTTACCTCGTGCTCCAGAAAGATCAGGTATTATTATGTTAAAACTGAAAAGAAAACTTGAATTCAGAGGACGTGTATATTTCCAAGCAGTATGTCCTTAATTTCTCCTCAATGCCTTGTATAATGATAGTCCACAATCCATTGTATAATGATATCACTATTGATATTACAAGTATTGGCGCCAATTCCACAAGTTTTCAACAGCTGCAGAATGGTGATGATTTTGCAAATCAAAATTATTTATCCAGTACCACAAAACAACACGTTGATGATGACAACGAAGAACAGGATGACCCGTTAAACGAGCATCGCCAAGCACCTAGTGTGACCTGTTTGCAATCTGTGTTACCAGATGATCCAATTACAATAACACAAAACAGCAGTAATTGCTCATTAGGCAGTGAAGTAAACAACATTGCACCTGGTGAAAACAAGCACCCTGTTTCATTAATGATGGATAAAAATTGTGAAGAGCTTGCATTTCCAGCATTGTTTCCAAAAGGTAGATTTGGCTTTACACATGAACGCAAGATTAAATTGTCACCAGTAAAATATTTTAATGCTAGACTTTTACATTATAGCGGAAGATTTGCAACAAACCCAGAGTATCTTTTTTTTGCACAGTTCATAACAGAACAAAAGAAAGTGTCTGACAGTATTAACATAGCCTTGAAAAAAAATACAGGGACAATCTGTGACTGCATCAGACATAAAATCGAACGTGAATAAATTAAAAAATTTGGTTTGTCAAGACCAAGCATATTTGTTCTTAAGACAAATCCCAGGCACACCACCATATTGGCAAAAATTAATGTACGAAGTAGTAGCAATGGTCAAACAATTGGGTATTCCAACATTGTCATGTGCAGATCTTAGATGGCCTTGAGCTGTTCCAGATTATAGCCAAAACACAAGGTAAAAACATGACCGATGAGCAAGTTGAAGCTTTATCTTACAATGAAAGATGTTCGATGCTAAATCTGAATCCTGTTGTTGTTGCAAAACATTTCCAACACAGAGTGGAAACATTTTTCACTGAAGTTCTACTTCGTGAAAGTAACCCAATTGGTAAAATAATATACTATGCACTTCGCATTGAATTTCAGATGAGAGGCTCTCCACATTTACATGCATTGATATGGACTTCTAACACCCCTAAGCTAACTTCTGATAACAAAGAGGAATATACAAAATTTATTGATAACCATGTACAGGCTAATCTCCCAGACAGAAATGAAGAACCAGAGTTACACGAGTTAGTCAATACTTATCAAAAGCACAACCACTCAAAAACGTGTAGAAAATACAAAAATGTTAGTTGTAGATTTAATTTTGGACAATTTTTTACCAAAAGAACAATTGTGGCAGAACCACTTAGTGACGAGTTAGATGAAGGAGTCAAAACCAACATACTTGAAAGGCGCATCAAAATCCTGAACTCAGTCAAACAAAAAATTGATGAGATTCTTAACCCATCCAAGCCAGAATATGACCCCTCATTAACTGAAACAGACATTTTAGAATCTTTAAATATCACTGAAGATCAATATTACTGGGCATTATCCATTTCCCCTGACTCAGATTTTGAATTACATCTCCAAAGATCTGTGCATAGCTGTTTTATTAATAATTATTTTGTTGCTGGAATTAAAGCATTTGCAGCAATGTTGACTTGCAACCTGTATTTAACCACTATAAATGTATAACATATGTGTGTTCATACTTTACTAAAGATGAGACCAAATGTTCACAAGCAATTGTCAATGCAGCAAAAGAAGCTAAAGCTAGCAACATGACAATTAGAGATAGGTTGAAAAAAGTTGGTGCAGCCTTTTTATCAACAAGGGAAGTGAGCTCACAGGAATGTGTTTACAGAGCAATGCCTGAACTTTGGCTGAGAAAAATATTCCCCAAAACAATTTTTGTTAATACTAATATTCCAGAACAAAGAGTACGAGTAACTAAGAGTCAAGATGAGCTTGATGAACTAGATGATGATAGCACTGATGTATTTAAATCAAATATTATTGAACGTTACATGATTAGACCAACATCCATACCTATTGTTCCAGGGTGCATTCAGCCCATTTTGTGCGCCGTGCCGCCGCCAGCGCCTGATATCGCAGGCAAACACTCCCTATGATATCAGGTACCGTTGTAAAAAAATATTCAGAGAAGTACAGAAGAAAATATAACAATTAGACTTTCTCAATTCACATTTCATTTACTGAACAGACAAATCAACATAATTGAAGTAAGTGAAATGTTCATAGGTGTTCGTAATGGTACTTAGTTGTGTTCTCAGTGTACACTTGGCTTAATGTTTAACTTCAATGACTTTCTACTATGAAAGGTATTAAAACGCAAGTTACTAACTCAATTGTGCAATGTTTTTGATATCGGACATTTGTAAGTTTATTCATTTGCCAGGAAAGGACAACGACCTAATTCGCCATCCAATCGATCGACAACTTTAGACACCAAATACTCATTAGCACGGCTAGATTGCCCATAATAACTTCGGTGACGTCTCAACGTACCGTCAGGACCGTCCCCTGTGAAGTACAATCTGACAGCCTCTTTGATGATGTCGTCACATTTCTTCAATGGGGGCAAACACCAGTTTAGCTTGGTTCTTTTTGCAAGGTTTTCGTTTGATTGGCCACCAGACTGTTGCTGCGCCCTCATGGAATTGTAAAAACTCTTAGCAATAGCTTCTGGCCCGCCTTTTGACAGCACGATATCGAGTAGAGTACAACACGACGGCGTTGCGATGCTGTAGATGTCTTTATTTGAATAAAAGGATCTGTAAAACGATTGCTCTTGTAAGCGGACAGTGAACTCTTGACCATTTTGGAATCTCAATTTGAACATTGTGTCAAGTGTTTTTGTCTCAACAGGCTTAAAGAACGTAAGCTTACTGTTCACAGGTAATGCGGTGGTGCCTTCAGCGAGTACAACCAATCTAAACAAAGTCCATCCCAAATACCAATCTTGACAGCTTTCTTAATCTTCTCCATGAATCGAAATGCCAAACGTGGATCAAAATCCATTCCTGAATTCACAATATGGGTCATTTTTGAAACAGCAGCCAATACCGCTTGACATTCTTCCACGCCATACATTTCGTATTCTCCGTCCGACACATCCTATTGCAAGATATTGTCTTCACAAGTACCACATTGTAGAGCAACAAGGGCCGAAGCATCAAACACTTGGAGCGTGGACAAACAGCGATTGTGAAGAATTGTCTGAACCCTTCTGTCAAGAGCGTTCATTAGGTCAGATGCCAGTTGCAGACGGTCTTGTTCAATTTCCACCTCTTCTCGTTGTGTCCAGTTTAATACACCTCTCCCTCCGTCTCCACCACCTTGATTAGTCACCAACCACCCGGGAAAAAGTTCAACACCTTGGTAATGATGAAAGCTATCTCCAACTTCTTGCAGTCTCTGAAAAGAGTTTGCATTGCCGTTTGCAGCCTTTTCCAGTTTAGCTTTAACTTTGGGCCACCAAAGTTTTAGCTTCCAGATGGGAACATGAAGTGACTGGACTCTTAACATCAAATCAACCACTGCCTCGAATATGTTGAGGAATGACAATAGGTCAGCAGTAAAATCTGATCCACCTATCATATACTGGCACTGTTCATCTTCTGTTCGGTTTGGATACAACATGTCGAACGCTTTCCACAATGCGCTGTAACTCTTTTCAATTTTAAGCCACTGTTCGTACGAAGAACTGGCGAATCTTTGAGCAGCATAAGCAACTGGCCTTCTTGCTTCTTTGTCGACGAGTTGCAGGAAAGCAAAGCCCTTTCCATTTGCAAGAATTGTGTTAAAAACATTACATCTGTTCAAGAATGTTTTGAAATGATTGCTACTGGAACTTCGGTCTTTTACTTCAACACTCCAAGATTTAGCAGATGAGCTACATCCCACGTTACTGGAAATGAAAGTTGATTATTATCGATGTCTTCGATTCCCAGTTCTTGTAAAAGCCTTTCACAGAATCCTGCTGCTTGGTAAGGACCATCAGCCGCGATACCACATAGCCTTGACAGAACATCTTTTGAGAAGTTGTCCTTAATTGACTTGATTAAAAGTTCTGCTATAGCGTCATACATAGCTGGGGCGAACTCTTTATAGACTTGCGGAGCAGCAACAGGAATTGGACAGGGAATTCCATTTTCGTTCCGAGCTACAACAAGGACAGCTTGATTAATTGTGCGCGATGGTGTAGCTTTATCGATTGTGGCCCAGAAATGTGGTGGTAGTAACGTTGAAGGGTAGAGGCTCGTTTAACCATGAATTGATTCTGTGGTTCACAGACTTTTCCAAGCAAGAAAGAATATCGTTAAATTGTTTCTGCTATGTCCGATATTTCCAACCTCGACTGAGCAACATGACAAGAAGGAGATCAAAGTCTCTAAATGTCTTGCTGCTGCTCCTAGCTTCAGATCAACAATAGCCGCTCGAAATATGTTGCTTGCTGCGGCTGATCTCTTTTTCTCCCTTTCCTCTTCTTTCCTGAGCGTTTCCATAGCCTTCTTGTGCAATTTGTTATCATCACCCAGCAAACACATGTGGTCAATGCACAACTTCTTCTGCCTATACCAGGTCTGGTTGTCACCCTCCATCAGGAGTTGAGTGACATCATTGCTCAAGATTTTTCCGGTGCCAAGTGTTCCAGTCCCACAAGAATTAATTATTCTTTGGGCTTGCAATGGGGATAGGCTATTAAGAGTAGGCCTGGCTGTAACTTGCATCTTAAAGCAAGGGTTGCAACGTAATAATCCAGTGCCCGAGTCATCGTCATAAAAGAATTCGAGGTATTTGGATGCCTCGGCCAACTGATTGATGTTGCTCGCCGTTCGAATTGCGGATAGAGATTTGAGGACTTCATTATCTTCAGCCACGAGTTGCTCCAAGTTATTGTGTCGTTAACCAAAGTCTTCAACTTTTAAAGACAAGTTAGTTAAAGCTTTCATTACGTCGTCGATATTAGCTTGGCTAGTTGATCGAGATGAATCTCTGTTGGGTTTCGTGAATTTCGTCCCATCTGCAAAATTTGAGTTATTTTCTTGGAATTCCTGATCACCTAATTCGGGCAAATCACTACAGGCTTTGGTCAACGGCGCTACTTCCTTAGAATTCTTATGGATTCCTTGCTCAGTTGGTTGAATTGGATCTTCAATGGTTTTCGAGTGATAAAAGGACAGCAACGTTTTTTGGCTAGTTGAGTGACTTGTACTTGCAAGAGCATTGGTTGTTTGAGGCCTACTATTATCCTTTGGAGCTTCTGTATAAAATTTTTTAGCTTTAGCATACCTCGCATACAACTGTCGGACATCGGAGGCACTAGATGGAACTACTGTACAGGAATTATTATTTGTAGTAGTGTGCCATCTTCTTTTATGCCGATCAATAGAAGATGCATTTTTTCTGCAAATACTCACATTTTTCTCTTCAAAATTACCCTTCAAGGACCTCTCAAAACATTCCAGGCAAACATAAGTTTCACTTATCTTCTGGATTTTCTTTGGTATCGGTTGCTCAACCATGCCTCCTTTTAACCAATCCCAATTTAACTTTTTCTTCAATGAGTTAGCTGTTTTCGGCACATGTGATTGTTGATCTTCTTCAGTTTCAGCTGTAAATGTAATATGTATGTGTCTGTGATAAACATATTAATGTGATGTAACAATGAATTGAACTTGCTACCGTACCTTTTTGTGTGCAGTTGTTGCATTTCAATTTATGACCAAAGCCTTCTTCTCCTTCTGGAATACCACATATGATGTGTACAAACTTGTTGCATGTGTAGCATATATATATTTGCATGTGTATATAGTTGCATGTGTAGCTATATTTATAGTAAATTAGTGAGAAGTCATTGCGGTTGTATGACGAATATCCGCGTGCAAATTATGTTAATTGATCATGAAATTCATGTTCTGCTATCGCTGCGCAGTGCGCTCTAAATCCCCTAATGTTGTGGTTGTTAATTGACGTAAGTTTATGCTTACCGCTTACGCCGCGGTTTGAAAGCTCTAGATTATTACGCTGCATTTATGTTTATACCATGCACGTATTCGGTGGTTTTAACTACCTCTATGATCATCCTAAAAAAGGTACGGTAGCAAGTTCAATTCATTGTTACATCACATTAATATGTTTATCACAGACACATACATATTACATTTACAGCTGAAACTGAAGAAGATCAACAATCACATGTGCCGAAAACAGCTAACTCATTGAAGAAAAAGTTAAATTGGGATTGGTTAAAAGGAGGCATGGTTGAGCAACCGATACCAAAGAAAATCCAGAAGATAAGTGAAACTTATGTTTGCCTGGAATGTTTTGAGAGGTCCTTGAAGGGTAATTTTGAAGAGAAAAATGTGAGTATTTGCAGAAAAAATGCATCTTCTATTGATCGGCATAAAAGAAGATGGCACACTACTACAAATAATAATTCCTGTACAGTAGTTCCATCTAGTGCCTCCGATGTCCGACAGTTGTATGCGAGGTATGCTAAAGCTAAAAAATTTTATACAGAAGCTCCAAAGGATAATAGTAGGCCTCAAACAACCAATGCTCTTGCAAGTACAAGTCACTCAACTAGCCAAAAAACGTTGCTGTCCTTTTATCACTCGAAAACCATTGAAGATCCAATTCAACCAACTGAGCAAGGAATCCATAAGAATTCTAAGGAAGTAGCGCCGTTGACCAAAGCCTGTAGTGATTTGCCCGAATTAGGTGATCAGGAATTCCAAGAAAATAACTCAAATTTTGCAGATGGGACGAAATTCACGAAACCCAACAGAGATTCATCTCGATCAACTAGCCAAGCTAATATCGACGACGTAATGAAAGCTTTAACTAACTTGTCTTTAAAAGTTGAAGACTTTGGTTAACGACACAATAACTTGGAGCAACTCGTGGCTGAAGATAATGAAGTCCTCAAATCTCTATCCGCAATTCGAACGGCGAGCAACATCAATCAGTTGGCCGAGGCATCCAAATACCTCAAATTCTTTTATGACGATGACTCGGGCACTGGATTATTACGTTGCAACCCTTGCTTTAAGATGCAAGTTACAGCCAGGCCTACTCTTAATAGCCTATCCCCATTGCAAGCCCAAAGAATAATTAATTCTTGTGGGACTGGAACACTTGGCACCGGAAAAATCTTGAGCAATGATGTCACTCAACTCCTGATGGAGGGTGACAACCAGACCTGGTATAGGCAGAAGAAGTTGTGCATTGACCACATGTGTTTGCTGGGTGATGATAACAAATTGCACAAGAAGGCTATGGAAACGCTCAGGAAAGAAGAGTATATATATATATATATATATGTATATGTATATGTATATGTATATGTATATGTATATGTATATGTATATGTATATGTATATGTATATGTATATGTGCTATATATTCGTTTGGTTATATTACTTATATATTCCTAGTGTAGTTCTAACCTAATGGCTAATGCTTGTAAGTCTCCGACACTTATATGTTGTACGTCACCTACCCGAACTTTGCCCTTGCATCAGTTACATGGCGAGTTATGTGATCATTTTCCAATTTAGCTGTGCCGATGTGTTGAAGTCTGTATTTTGTTTGCGCCCATTCCCACCCTTTTTTGTATACAGGTAACCCAAATAACCCAGTACGAATTAATCTAATTTTCATTACTGATCTCAATGACTCAATTGTAACACTGAACAGATATATTATTTAGCCAATCATAGTTACGTCACTAACTTTAAATTACTATACAAAATTAGGGAATTCCCGATTTTTCTAAGAAATTACAGGCCCGTTTAAACACCAGACGGAACCATGTGATCCTGTGCCAACTACGAAAACTCTGAAATTGTGCGCCAACCTCTACGTGATTGTGTGCCAGCAATTCAAAACTCACGCCGAAGTTCTTCCACGAAACATGCACGGAATGCACCCTGGATTGTTGACAACATGTGTCTTGCAGAATTTGCTGCATATTACTATAAAGATTACAAAATAGACTGTGAGACACAGGATGCCCAGCCAAATGTCCTAACAGACGATGTTATTGAAAGCCAAAGTACTACCAGTGATACAATACAGAACCTTCCTAAAACAATTAAATTCCTTAACAAAGGTGAGTACATGAAATGTCGAAAAGTCAAAGCTGTGTTGAGGTATCACACACCAAACAAAAAGAAACAGCCAGAGTTATATTTCCATCACCTGCTTTTGCTTTATTGCCCATGGCGAGATGAAAATAAATTATTATCTTCTGATCAAACGTACACATCCAAATTTTATGAAGAAGATGTCCAAAACATTGTCGAACACAATAGATCAATATTTGAACCTGATGCAGATGCTATTAGTGAAGCATTTGAGGCAATGAAATCTAATGAAGGCAAGATTGGTCAATCATATGACTCACTTAATGACCAAGAGAATGCAGATTTACTAGATGAAATGCTTGATGATATAAACCCAGACGAATCATTTAATGAACAGTTACCTTCACATCTTGATCTAGGACAATGTAACGACTCTCCTTCTGGAGCTATTACAACCTACAATCAACCAACAGAGATCTCCGATGATGTATTACGCCAAAATATCAGATCACTAAACAAACAACAACGCCTTGCATATGATACATTCCTCACATGGTGTCACAACACAATGAAGAACTTAAACAGTCTCAAACCAGTTGACATAGATCCAATCTATCTGTTCTTGACTGGAGGTGGTGGTGCTGGAAAAAGTCATGTCATTAAAACAATATATCATACAGCAGTTAAGATGTTTAGACATCCTCCTGTTAACCCTGAGTTACCAACTGTATTACTAATGGCACCAACAGGTGTAGCTGCAATTAATATTGATGAAACAACAATTAATACTGGTCTTGCTATTCCTAAAGAAGCTGGTGATATTGTACCACCATTATCTGATCAAAGAAGGACACAATTAAGGTTAACATTGTCAGAGTTAAAGCTTATTGTTATAGATGAAATTTCTATGGTAGGAAACACAACCTTGCTTAATATTCATCAGACATTAAAAGATATATTTGGTACTCCAAGTTCTCTGTTATTTGCAGGAATCTCTATTATAGTTGTTGGTGATCTTTGTCAACTACCACCAATACGTAAGAAGTTTGTTTCTGATACTTACAAGAATGATATTTTTAATTTATGTCACCCTTGGAAGGTCTTCCAAATGATAGAACTTGTAGAAGTCATGAGACAAAGAAATGATAAAGCATTTATTGAACTTCTTAACAGAGTAAGAACAGCTAACCAGACAGATGATGATATAAAGGTAATCCAATCGAGATCAATATCCCCAGATGACCCTGATTACCCATCATATTTGGGCAGAGAACTCACCAGTTGACAAACACAATAATGAGAAATTAGAACAACTTGCTGGACCATTGTTTGTTCTAAAAGCTAAAGACCAATTGCCAACAAATGTGAAGGAACAAGATATTGATAAAGTTCTTGCAAGAAAACATTCTGAAACAGGTGGACTTGATTTAGTAATTCACATCAAGGAAGCTGCCAGAGTGATGTTGACAAGCAATATTAGCATTGCAGACAGACTTATCAATGGACAAATGGGAACTGTGTTTAAAGTTGATGTCAATCCAACTAACCAGAAACCAACCATTCTTTACATCAAATTTGATTATCCAAATGCTGGTAAAAATCTTCTTAACACTACTAGCAACCTGTTGGCAAGAGAACATCAAGTTGTCCTAATTGAACCTGTTTTGGTCAAGATCAAAATAAGACCAGGTAAACCATCATCCCCAGAAATACAGAGAGTACAATTTCCTGTGACACTAGCTTGGGCATGTACTGTACATAAAGTTCAAGGTTTAACACTTGATCAAGTGGTAGTCAGCACAGAATTAGTAAAACAGAGATCATTTAACTATGGACAAATTTATGTTGCTTTAAGCAGAGCAACTTAGGAGAAATATCTAGTAAACATGCCAAAGGTTCTCGAAGAATATGAAAGATTAAGGAAAGAATGTATTGTTAGTCATCCAACTACAGCTACTTTGCAACATGATAGTAATGCTGTCACCATAACACTTTTAAATATCAGATCTCTTAAAAAAACATTGCATTGACATTAAAAGTAGCCTGCGTGCAGTCCCAGACTTCCAAAGGAAGAAGGGACTGCGCAACTTGGGCCTAAAGCTTGCTACGCCAGCTTTCCCGATTTTGGGGAAAATAATTTATGCAAAATAATTAATGCGCTAAATATGCAGCCGCTCGAATATGTAAACCTAATAATATGGCAGCAAGCAAAGAGTGTTTTGGTTTGCCATAGTTCGCGAAAGGTAATAAATTGTTAATATGTCCTCCAAAATTTGTGTTTTATGTTTCGAACCATTGTTAAAGCCAACAGATCTTAATTTGGTTCATGGAAAAGCTAATATAAACGCTGAATTAAATGATTTGCCGTTTGTTGTTCACGGTTCGTCGCCTTATATATGTAAAGGATGTCTCCGGCTGATAAAGAAACGTAAGAATTTGAAGGAAAATTTGCTTAACATCGACGAACAGCTAATATTATTATATGCCAGAAATGTGGAGATTATGGCTTTTCGATGAAACGAAGAGAAAGTGGATCAGCAGTAACCAGAAAGTTAAGTTTTCCAAACAACCCAACCAATACAACGAAACACATGCAGCATGACATTCAAGTTCAGTGTGTTGGAATCCACAACGAAGCAATGCTAAATTTAGAAAATAATCAATTCAGATCAAGGTACTGTTGTAAAAACTGTTTACTTCCATACACATCAATATTTTACACCAAATAATTTTAACAGTCAGTGAAACATTTTTATTACTTCCAATTAATGGGTGTATGGGTTACAGAACCAGTATCTTCTGATAAATCAATTAAAATAAATTTTCCCAAATATGCCCGCTTTAGTATTTTATTGTGATTTTTTGTTTGTTTTAGCCCACCCAAGTCCGAAAAACAAAACCAAGGATGTGCATCAACACCAGTAAGCAAGGGCTCTGTATTAATTCCTGAAATTCCGATGTCACCAATCCACACAGAAGTCAATGTACCAAAGCTAATGCCAAATGAATGTCGAGTCACTGTTTCAATCAAGTGGGCCGACCGAACTAAGACAAAAGTCTTACCACCTGAACTGAGTGCCTTAGGGAAAACGTTATGTCGTGGTACAAAGAAACAAATAGCAAGAGCTGCGTGGCGTTGCGAAATGGTACGCAAGCATATTTATGAAGAAGTTGTCAAACAAATACATAAAGAATGTGTGGCCATGTGTGCAAAAGCCTGCACCAAAAAAACGAAAAAGAGAGAAGATAGCTGCTTGAGGAAAACTGATAAAGAGAGCATTATAAACTTTTCCTTTGACAATTTAATCACCGAATTACAAGAAAGAGCCCCCTTGCTTCTCATGGTGCTGAAGACTGCTGCTCTTAAAGCAAATGATGATGAAGAGAAATGGAAGCAATCAGTTGGTGTTGCTGCATCCGTTTGTCTTCGTAACAGATCAAGGAACATGATCACACTCCAATTAATGATATCTATTATCAATCGCCATTCTGGATTTATGGTACAGTAATACAATATTTTTGTAACATATGATTAATAATTTTCTTCTATTTGTAATATTTGTCTGTGTTTTGGTAGACATAGGTTATGTATTATGTAACTAAAGGCACTCAATGTGTAATACAGTAATTCCCCTTCCATTTGTTTGTCTATTGCATTTTTCATTTCTTATAAGTTTTACCATAAATAAAAAAAATAATAAAACATCCCCTTCATTTAAATTCAATTATCCTATATATACCTATATAAATACAGTACAGTTCTGAAAATTTCATTTGCAGGCTATGATGAAACGTATGCAGGCCCTGAGGTTGATGCCATCACATACATATTTCTACAAGAAACTTACTCAATTTGGTAAAAACCATAACAAAGAAATTCTAGATATGGTGGAAAATGAAGGAAAACGAATGACAGCAATGGGAAAAATTGAACTGGTGCAGAAAGAAGGGGACACTCGGTTACCTGGCCCTGGCTCTAAAGACGAAACAATTGTAAGTAGTTTTATTAAAAGTTAGAATATTATAGTTACTTGTTAAGTTACCTGCTTCGGACATGATAGTACCTGTTCCATTTACAAAAAGAGCCCATGGGATTTGGTATATCAAGAAGATTCTTTTGAACATAGCAGATGTGTTGGATAAAAATTTGTTTGTGTATTTAATTTTTGCACGTCAATATTTCAAGACAATATTTGAATGACAATTTATGAGGTTTTTTTCCAAACAGGAAAATTTCCAAACAAATGAAATTTCCAAAGATAAAACGACTGGCGAGTATGGAAAAAGAATCCTAGAGTCATTCAAATGTTTGCAAGAAGAAGTAAATACTGGAAATTTTATTGATGTACCAATAGAACCCATCTCCATATTTACCAAACAGCAAGGAGATCAACAAGATATCCAAGGTGATGACCAAGATGATTCCATCATCAATGATAGCCCTTCAAGCAATATAGGACCATCCCCCATGTCACATGCTGACATTTTGAAATACTCGAAGTTGTCTCCTGATCATGGACGGAAGTTAACTCTTGACAATATTGACATACACCAGGCAACACATGATATGACAGAGGAGAATCAGAATCCAGATGCTCATTATTGTACACTTATGTCAACGGAGAACCGAGTGTCGGGTAATCACTTGAATAACGATAAGCCAATATGTGATCTAAATGCATTGGAAAATGCATTTTGCCCAAGCAAATTTGAGCACAGTAAGCAGCGTCAAAACTACATTGACTTGGTTAGCAGAGTTATGACCAACTCCATTTCTTGCTTGAAAGGCTTAAAAGAAGCAGTTACCTACCACATATCACACCAGTATTCCAAAGAAATGGCGAAACCTACCGATACTGTAAGTTGAGAAAGATATGCATAATATAATATTTATTAAATTCACATTCAAGAGCAAATGTTATTAACAACGTTTTGCCCTCAGTGCGTTTTGCCCCCTAAGATGGCGGCTAGTTAGTAGTTACGAAGCTTGTCATGTGTTACGTTACGCGCAAGTGGTCTGGTCTCTTTTTCATGGGCCCATGGCCATGGGTCAATAAATAAAAAACGATATATAGATGATAAGGTAGTGCTGGCAATTCAGGTACTGGATAGTGCATGATGTGTATATTGTCTTTTGTCATATAGACTCTTTTTGGTGTCATATACGAAAATGAAAATAATGCTGATGGAATGCAAAATATTCTTGACTACCTTCAAAATTACGTACCATCATATGAGCGAGAGGGAACGAAGAAATATGCAGAACAGGCTGTCGTAGGTGATCAGCTTACGGTTGAAAGAGGAGTGAACGGGTTGTTCGAAGTATCCAATGGATTTACTGCGGAAGAAAGGCACGAAGGACTTCATTTCGAAGTCGCCGATTTTCATGGTGGAATGAAGTTTTTGGAGGTAAATTTTCGAACGTATCGATTGGATAGGAATCAGAATGTTTTTAATTAGTAGAATGATGTGAGTGCTTTTCCATTATGGTAATAGATTTCTGCGAGATTACCATAATATTTCCATCCTAAAGGTTTGATTGTATTGTATTGTGCTGTACTGTGTGAAACTCTAGGTATGGTTTCACTTTACAGTTTTATCGTTTTGTAGTATATCTTCAGTCACTTTTACCACCCAGTTGCAGCCAACGACAAATGCACCCTGTACAGCGACCGAAATCTAATTAATAGAAGGAATGTTCATAGAGATGTGTCGAAAGATGTTAGCGCATGCAAGAAATTCTTTCTACTTGAACTGGATGCAAGAATTGTGGCTGCAACGATGAATGACCTGGGCATTGAAGATATTGATGCAACGTCAAGCACGGACAAATTGAAGATGGATATTGAGAATGCCTCAATTCGAGAGAAGCGCGAGTGCTTGAATGTATTGGCTGGCAAAGTAGTCAATAAGTACATCCTCAGGGACGATAAAGTGCAAGCAATCCTTGATAAAACACGAGTAGCAACTGAAGCCAGTAAAAAAGTGGAAACATCTGATGGAGAGAGGTACATGTGTAGGTTTCCTGGTTGCACCAAATCATTTCGCTATGATGGGAAAAGACAACATAATCATGAAAAAACACACGGTGAAATGGTTGTTGAGGAGAATCGTGACACGGAAAAATTTGTGGTAATGAAGGACGATATGTTTAATTACCAGTCTTCCGTACTTGAGGTTGGTCTCCTTCTTGCTAATTTTTATGACGCTGTTACGGAAGGGGATGGACAGCAGCTAATAAGATGTTGGAAGCCTATGCTACCGTATTTTAAAGAGGATGGCCAAAGCAGCAAAAAGTATGCCCTTGAGGCATTTTTCCTCCTTTGCCAAATCAACAGCTTTCTTTCGCCGCGGGCTGCGCACCGTCTAATTTGGAACAGGTTTCATAAGTTAAAACCTGGCCGTGGTGGAAATATTCCCCTCGATTTGGCGCTTGAACATTACAACCAGTTGATTAAAATTCTAATAAGAAATCTTGGACCAAATGGATTAAACAAACAAGCCATAGACAGGTATTGCAGTGCTCTTTCCGTTACCAGTGAAATGTTAGACAATTTTGATAACATGTGTGTTATAACAAGAAGATCTGGTAAGCATTCTAGCCGTTCTGCAGATGGGGATCTCCGGAAGGCGGTGAATGAACTAATCCAACAGAAAGCAATGCAACCCTCAAACAGAAGATGTTACAGCCATTTTTCAGATATGAAAGACAGTTTATTGGCAGACCATGATGCAAGTGCATTTTTCAAATGGCTAAACATGCACAAAAAAATAGTACATCTTCACAAATGTGCACGTTGAAACAGACATTGTGGTATAGTACAAAATAGAACAATCTCTCCAAGGATGCCAGCGAGGGGGCATTTGCCTCTCCTGCCCCTTTTTAAGGGGGGAGGAAGAGGTGCCCTTTTCATCAATCAAAAATGCTTGCTATTTCAACTAGTTTTTGTTTCAAATTCATAATTTTCGATTTGCTCATAGAAATAGTAATTAAATGAGCTGAAATTTTGGTATCATCAAAATAGCATGGCTACAAAATTTTCTTTATGACTGCTCTTAGGTTTGAATGCCCCCCCCCCATGCCCTTTCACCACTCCCGCATCACCTGAATCTCACCTCAAAAATTTTTGTACAATAAACAAATGTATATTATATATATAATATAATATTACTATCATAGTGCAGACTATAATTATAATATAATTAACTAAATGGATGCACTAATCATGTTCCATGTCTTTTGTTATATGATTTAAAATAAAACTCACATTGTCATTGTCAAATCCCACACTTTGATTTAGGCTATTTTCCTCAGTAATGTTTGATAAGTCATCAAATTTTAAATCACCAAACAATTCAGGCCTTCCGGTGTCATCTTGTATTTCTTCCCAATCTTCTTGAACTACCTCCATATCTTCAATATCCTCCTCTGCCAGGAAAAACAAAACATCACCATTCATATCTTGAAAAACCTTATTTAAAATGGTATAAACCATATTTGCATGAGTATTTCTCCATAACTCGACACAGCTGATAATGTCATCCATAGAGCATAAATGATCACAGTTTGCTAGAACTTGTTCAATTTGATAGTGGTCAAATTCGAACAATATGCCTGTGGAACCAACAGGTAAAAATTGTTCTGTGGTTGCTGGAATTAAGCTTGCTCTGTAGTCAAGAAGTTTCTGTCGCAGGAGTGCTCTTTGATCCTTAGAGGTATATCGCTTAATGCTAAATGATCTATCATTTGGCTCTGTTGCTGTTTCCCCAAAGGAAATCATGGAAATATTCTCATGTTCAGAACAGTCACAATTTTTACTACAATGATCACAGCACAAACAACCTGTTGGATAAGACATAGTTGAATTTGTTTGGAAAAAATTGCTAATATGGTTTTGGCGACAGTTCTTTGTCTCCACAAGTTGTTTAATCTGATTATCACAATGAGATGTCAGAAGCCCATTGTATAAGACATAACAAATGCATTGTTTTCCATCCCTCCCTAATCTTCCCGTTTTCTGTATAAGGCTCTCCACAGTGCTAGAAGGACCAAAATGGATGCTGGAATACACATCTTTACAGTCAATACCCATCCCGAATGCTACTGTGCATATCAACAGCCTAAGGTGACTATGATGAGGTGGTTTCTCAATCTCAAAAGTGCTGTAGACATTTAAATTCAACATTTGATAAATAATACTCTTCGTGGCTTTTGTTGCAGTTGCAGTAAATACAGCATATCGAGTTGAAGAATGGAGCAATGACTTCAACTCCACAACATTGGCATACCATTTTCTAAATGGGCTTTCCTTTTGAGTAGATGTTCCCATAAAGAATACAATCAGAATACAATTATGTAATACAATTGATTAGACATACCTTATTTTCAGATATACCGTACAAAATAATATTCTTGCTTACCAATGTACCAAGCAATGCGCTTCATCTATGACAACCGCGATGCAGTCTTCACGAAATGTTTGAGAACTTGCAAGAGTCCTCCAACGTTTTTTCCCGACGAAGCATTCTGGAGTTGCATACACCAACGATTTCCTCCACAACATACTTCCTCGATTGCTTTTAAAACATCTTCGTCTTGGTTATCGAATATAGCAGCCGCAGATATCCCAAATGAATCATTTACATGCTTTACTTGATCCTTCATGAGTGATAATAATATATTGATGGAAAAAGGTAAATAATTCAGAAAAAGACAAGCAGTCTAATAAATATATAAATATTCTAAAATACAAGCTATAATGTAAGCTGATGGTCTGTAATTTCTTAATAAAATTTTATTTTAAGTTCTCTTGGGTGTGGTCCCTGGATCATATTAGGAGCAGTAAAATAGAAGTTCACGGTTCAGCTCACAATTGTTGATAATGATTAGATCCACTCTGGGAAGATACAATGTTACAGCAAAATCCTAGAAAAAAAATCCTAGTTTATCCAGGCTGTGAATTTTAAAATTATAAATAATTTAAACATTTTACTTACCTAAGTGTATTGCCATAACAGTCACATTTCTGCATGCATGCAGGTTTTGTATGAGCCCTTTTTGACACATACAGACATGCACCATCAAGTGGTGCATAAGAATTACCAAGAAAAGCTTATATGCCACAATGACCAAGTGTTACTGAAACTAGAAGGATCAATACTACATGTACAGTAGAGTCAGTCGAGAACACTTGCCAGGTTTGTCTATGAGAAACGTTTTGAAATACCAGTTTACTCTGTGATTATCAAGCGCAAGATCAAGCACCATGTTAGACCATGTGATTGAGAGCCTAGTAGAATACCAGCTGAGCAAAGAAACTAAGTTGTCTTCTGGGAAAAAGCAGAAAGCTAGTTGGAAAGTATATACTTCCCTCTACTTGATGCATGATAAGTCATAAACACCACAGACTGATGAATATAAACCAAGTAAGGCATTTTTATCAATTACTGAATGGCAATGCAAGGGTGGCTCTGCATGGTGTGATAGTGATAGTACAAATAAGAATAGTGATAGTGCAAAAAATCTTTCAATAGCCATATATTTAGCAACTTGCTGTAAATGTAATACTTACAAAAGCCTGAGTCGCGTAAACTGCTACAGGTTTAATCTTAGTGGTGATACCGAAACAAATCCTGGCCCAGTCTTTGTTGAGCCTTATCCATTATTGTAAAAAAACACTTAAATATGCAAGAATATTAATATTATTTTTTAACCCTTTGCTTCCCGGGTTTCCCCCCCCCCCCCCCGATTTTCCCCCCTAAGGACTCTGCTGCGAAAACAGCCAAATAACATGGATACAATGAAAGCTACACCAACATATTATATATCATCTGAAAGCCCATAACATTCTGTACAAGGTAGTGCATACAATATGGTCCTCAAAAGTACCAGTGAGTCACATGATCTATTTGAATTTTCGTCAATTTTTTTTCCAACCATAAAATGACAAAGTTTCAGCTGCTGTAAAATGTACAATATCAAAGATATAGATTTGTAATGTCTTTTGTTGGAAAGATAATATATTTAGGATCATTTTGATACCAATTTTATGGTGCAAAGTATTTACAACAGTTCAAATAAAGTAAAGAATCGGTATGCCATTGAATGTAAAAAATTATTACAAATTCAAAATGTTACAAACAAGACCATTATTAGTAACAAAACATCATTTCATTTAAGTCTAAACTGTTTTAAAGACTTTTTTGACAGAAAAGGTAAAAAACTGTAGAGAAATTATGCTATGTTATGAAATTATGCTTTTGTTAGTATTTTCAGTCGATTTTGCAGAACTTTTACCAGTGATGCTTTCCCGTCTCTTATTATTATATGTCTTGCATTCCTTTTCCGATCATAGTAATGTGAAAGTAGATAAAACAAAGAAAGTAGTCTCGATAAACAGTATTTTCAACCAAAATAATACTGAAATATTATCTTGTAATTATAATACAAATTGGTTTTCAATGCATGAAAAATTGCTACATCTGTGATACATAATGTGGTCATTCACATCACCAATTTTGTGCCAGGAATGACAGATGAATGTTGAATAATGTAAATATAACATTATAATTCAAATGTGGTCAAAGTAGAATTAAAATCTATAAAAGAGATCTAATATCTAATATCTGAATACCTATAAAGTGGCATTGTAGCACTTCTACTTACTTGGGAAGCAAAATTAACATCATGATTTATTGATTCAAGACTGGGTCCATAAAGCACGCATCCTAATTAGTTTTACCAGACTCAAAAACATTTTGTATTGTTTCTTCCACCTCCCCTCACTCTCTTCGGATAATTCTGTATCAACTAGCGGTATATTAGCATCATTTACGGACTCTAATTCAGCCAAAACATCCTATGTTGTATTTCTGGCCGCCATTTTGAAAACGCGAAGTAATGAAGTAATCAGGAAAGATCGGCATGGGGATATGATGGAATCCATCCCCCATGGGAAGCAAAGGGTTAAAAGGCTTCTAATTGTGTTCTTCTTATTTAATTTCCAGAGGTACAACGTACTGCACTTTAGAACAATATATTAATACTTGCATATTTAAGTTTGCCTTTTTTTGCTTCACACGCTTCGCTTAATAAACTTATTATACTGTCACTTATTAAAGTGTTCTCGCTCTACAAACCGCGTCTTACACTTCAGCAATTGTCTATAATACTTGAACTCGGCGACTATATATTTGCGTAAACAGCACCTCGAAAACGCTCCTAATTCAAGTCTTATCGTAAAATCCTTTGTTTTTTACACACAACAAGTTTTTACTTAATTATTTATGCAATCTGCTCTTAATGAGTAAGGCCATTCAATTTGAAACAACAGGCTTGATTAATCGGCCATATCTAGATCGGTAAACCGGAACATCCTCTACAGCCAATGGCAAAGTGTCATTCTTATTAACAGACGTTGCTTTTCCAGATGCACTCATATTTTGCCTCTGTAACGAGTTGTAATGGTCCTTTAGTAAATGTATTCTTTGAATTGGACGGTTAAAGACTCCTTTCTTCGTGCGAACGGACACTGTTCGGATTAAGCCATCTCTCCCAGGAAAAGTGTTTTCTACTTTGCCAAGCTGCCACTTGCTTCGTGGAAGGTTATCATCGGAAACCAAAACCGTATCCTTTGGTTTTAATGGTGCCATTTTCTGAAGCCATTTTTGATGCATGGTTAGCCTCGGTAGATATTCCTTTTGCCAACGCGACCAAAAATGTTGTTGAAGCCGTTGTTGATAATGATACCGATCACTAAGAGATATCGTGGAACTCTTCGCAAGGTGATCTGGAACTTCACCTAATTGTCGATTGAGTGCCAGTAATGCGGGGGTTATGATGACTCTGTCCTGAATATCATCTCCAATATATGTCAAGGGTCGAGAATTTATTATCGCTTCAATGTTCGTTAATGTCTTCAACATTTCCGTATAAGTTAATAACGACTTTCCGAGAACTTTTCTCAATGGCTCTTTTTTTAACTGTCGACACACTCTTTCCCAATGTCCCCCACAATGACTTGCTCCCTCTATTATAAATTTCCAAACCACGCCGTCGTTTTTGATCTTGCACAACTTTAGGATCAATTTGCGTTAGCTTCAATTTCTGTTTTGAAGCGCTGAATACTCGAGCTGCCTTGTGAATAGTGGTTTGGTTGTCAGAACGTATGGTACGTGGCATTCCCCTTCGATTTGCCATGCAACAAAAGGCTTGCAGAAATTCTTCAGTAGTCATATTGTTCGTTAGCCCGAAGTGGACTGCTCTGGAATCCTCGCACGCAAAGATACAAACATAAGCCTTGGTGGTCTCCCGTTCCCCCTTTGCTTGCAATTTCTGTTTAAGATATAATGGACCCATGAAGTCAAGTCCAACGTTGGTAAAGGCTGGAACCATTTGTACTCGTTCAACCGGTAGAGGAGCCATCTTTTGCTGTTGGGGCTTAGTTTTCCAGTGCTTGCAGGTTAGACACTTATTCAGTATTCTCTTGATTTCTCTCCGACCTCCAGTAATCCAGTATTGCTGGCGAAGAATGGCAAGCATAGTTTCTGGACCAGCATGACTTGCGTTGTAGTGCAAATGCAACACCAATTTTTCTACCAACTCATCATGATGTGGTATAATTATTTGATACTTTGCTTCGTACGCTATTTGAGCGAATTGGAAACGTCCTCAAACACGAATGACCTGCTTTTGCTGATCAAATATTGGATCCAGCTTTAAAAGAGGACTGTTTGAGGGAATATTTTTTTCTTCACTCAATCTTTCGTATTCATAACGGAAAACCTTTTTTTGGATATTTTTCAACCACAGATACTCAGATTATTTTATCTCCAAAGCGGACAGACGACCATTTTTTGAAATTCCACGCAATTGTGACCACTTCATTATCCAAGCAGTGATTCGGATCAGATGTTTCCAGCTTTCATATTTGGCTGCTATTTCGGGATAACTTGCAATTTCTTGAATCCCAACATTACAGGTAATAGAGTTAGCTTTCGTTTTCGCTTCGGAGAAACATTCATTTGGAATTTCATCAGACGAGCTCTTTTGAGGCCAATTTATCGTATCTTGCTGAAGCCACGAAGGACCGTGCCACCAAAGTTGATTTGTTGACAAGTCCTGTATAGATATACCTCTGGAGACGAGATCGGCTGGATTTTCATTTCTTGGACAGTAATGCCATCTCTCTGGGTCGACTCTCTGCTGTATATCTTGGACTCGATTGGCCACAAAGACTTTCCAATTATTACTTGATTTTCGAATCCAACTCAAGACCACCTGACTGTCGGACCAAGCGTACACTTCATGCACACAGGTATTCTGAGAGCTTTGATGACATAATCGATCAATTTTGCTGTGACATATGCTGCAAGAAGCTCTAAACGAGGAAGTGTGATTCTTTTGGCTGGCGAAACTCTCGATTTAGCCATGACAAGGTTAGACAACCGCTTTTTGTCTTGATCCTCCACGCACAAGTACAACGCTGCGCCATAAGCTTTAAGACTTGCATCTCCAAACCCGTGGAATTCAATTTTCTTAACGTCGTTTTCTTTAGGTAATAGACATCTCGGAATTTTGACATTTTCTAGCTCACTTAACTCATGTTTCCAATCATTCCATTCTTTTGCAATGTCATCGTCCAATGGATCATCCCAATCTTTACCTTGCACCCATAACTCTTGAAATAATAACTTCGGCCGCATGAGGAATGGTGACACAAATCCCATTGGATCAAACAATCTTGCAATACAGGCTAATTAGACTTTGTTTGGTCATTGGATCTGGTTCATTCGCAATGGCTGATCCAGCTTGGTAGAGAAACCCATCTTTTACAGTGTTCCATGAAATTCCTAATGCTTTTAATAGATCTGATAATTTCTCGGGACCATAGGTATTAGGGGTGATAAGGAAATTTGGTGCTCTATCTTCTGGAGGAATACGCTCCATCACTGTTTTTGAATTTGATGCCCACTTCGTAAGATGAAATCCTCCTGAGTGCATTAACTTCGACAACTCTTCCTATAATTGAATTGTACTTTGATCATTGTGAGACCCCGAAAGTAGATCATCCACATACATATTCTCCAAAATTTCTTTGGTAGCCTTCGGGTAAATATCTTCATTAATTTTAGCATGCTTCTGAACTGTACCGATGGAGAGGAATGGGGAAGAGGTATTTTCAAAAGTCACTTGATACTAAGATCATGCCATAAAAACCGATGACTGTTTTGATCCTTCCTCATCAGACAAATTTGGAGAAACATCTTCCTAATATCTGCCATTAGAGCTATTCTGTGACATTGAAACCGTAGCACAACTTGCACCAGATCTGGCTGGAGTTTCGGGCCTTTCAATAGACAAGCACTTAAAGAAACACTGTCAGGGGTTTTGCTACTTGTATCAAATACTATTCTACATTTCGTCGTGGATTTATCTTCGCGAAACACTGCGTGATGAGGGAGATATCGGACTCTTCCTGATTCGTTTTCATCCTCTTGTGTAACCTCTCGCGCGTGACCATCTGCGATATACTAATTCGTAGCATCACGGTACGATTTAGCTTTCTCTGGACTTCTTTTGAGAGTTTTCTCAATTGAAATAAGTCGCTGCAACGCTTGGTGATAATTGTTCACGAGGGGAGGGGTATTCTTCTTCCAAGGTAGGCCGACTTCATATCGCTCTCCATCAAACGTGATATTCTTCTCAAATTGTTCCATGGCAAATGCTTCTTCTTCAGTGTACTGCGAATTTCTTGGTTCATCAACAACACCGACTGCATCAAGTTCCCAAAAACGCTTTAGTAAACACTGAGGATCTTCTACTTTGGCTACGCTTAGCATGCTCACCGTCTGGCTAGTTTTGGAATTTTTCCCAGGAACTGGACCACTTAGAAGCCATCCCAACTTAGAGCACATTGCGACTGGAAAACCTTTAGCACCTCGCTTGACCGAATCTTGGACCAAGTTGTGATATTGATCAATTCCTACGAGTAGGTCGACGGTTGCAGCTTTACGAGGAAAATGATCTGCAAGTTCCAAATTCTTTAATTAAATAACTGCATTTCTTCACGTCAAACTTGACTTCCTCTAACGGTACACAAACATTGTTTACTGTCCACGCTTCCATATCTATTGAATGTTCAGCACCATACGAATTTAGTGGCACAAGCTTAAATGATACCCGATGTACTTTCTTTCGTTGATATTCTCCACCCAGCATATTGATCTTCATTGTAGTTGACCGATTATCTTTCTTCATTCCAAGATTATCGCTGATGCATGAACGCAGAAATGTTTCTTCTGACCCACTGTCTAATAGAACGCGTACCACACATTTGATTCTGTTATAAATAAGTCGAGCACAAGCTGTGGGAAGTAAATTCTGCTGACCAGCTTTCGAAGAGACAAATCCTGACATGTTTGCTGCACCATTTTCCTGATCCTCGGGTTTAACACTATTGATATGAAGGAGTTGGTGTTGACGCTTTCCACACTCATTGACGGGACATTTCGATTTCTTACAGGTCCAGGAATTGTGGGATACATTGCCAGGTTGTAAACAGTTGTAACATGTTTGAACAGATGAGTTCTTCTTTAACATGTTCCATCTTTCTTCTGGTGATTTACTTAGTGCAAACCTACATGTATTACAGCACAATATGGCGTCATATTGTGTCCTTATCCTGATAATAATTTGTTTATCAAAAGTAGCAGTAACGTAGATAAAGGTTTCTACTACTCAAATTGTTATGTATTATCACCGCATACGGAGTTCTTGATTAGATCTAATCGTCAGTTTGGCTATGTCAGCCACAATGTAATATGTCGGATATCTCAATTGTATTCGAAGCTCAAAATCAAATTTGCCCTAGTGAAGCAGTCGAAACGTGGATCTATGGACCTTACAATGTGCATGGATGTGGCTTTAAACCCAGGACCAGAAGTAAGGTCGAAATATATCTCTGAGTTACAGAAGTTACAGGGTTATTATTGTCATTCAGGAACGATTACACACATTATTTATGTGTGTAAATGTGTAATATACTCATCCGCATTCTAGCTGTATATACAGTTATATTTTAAAACTATATTTTAGATAGTGTCCCCAATTAGCTTACTTGTAGCTAAATACATAGACACTTGAATAAAGTTATTATTATTATTATTATTATTATTATGATTCCATGCTCGATTAATTATTTGAAACCTAGTTGGTTTTCCGAAAGACCGGATTTAAATAACATTGGAATTCCTGTTCGTATATCAAGACATACAAACCAAATAGTCCGTCCTGTGCGTATGAGAAACATTTCTAACTGTATAACTGTTCAAACACATAACCCATGACCACTTTCTCAATCTCTGGTGGAGAAGTCACAGATTGGTAAAATAAAACTTGCTCACTTGAATGGCAGATCGCTTAGGAATCGAGTTAGCCTCATGCAGACTGCAGAGTTTGCCCATCAACATGATATTGCAGTATTGACAATATCTGAAACGTGGCTTAATTTGTCAGTAACCAACCGAGAAATTGACATTCCTGGATATAAGGTATATAGACTTGATCATAAATACAAGAAATTTAAACCAATAACTCAACATGACCTTGAGACTTGCATTGGTAAAATGCCTGCGAATAAATCGCCTGGAGCTGACAAAATTCCTATGAAACTCTTTCAGGACTGTCTGTCCAACACTTCCTCTCCATTGACAGATATTATAAACCAGTCGTTTGAAACATCGGTGTTTCCAGAGGACTGGAAATACACGGTAGTTGTACCTCATGTCAAGGAAGGGGACCATGAAGATGCCAGAAACAATCGTCCAATATCACTTTTACAATCTGCTTCTAAGATATGTGAGAAAACTGCCTTAAATCAATTTATGAATTACTTGGATGCAAATGACCTACTTACAAATCACCAGAGTAGGAACAAAAAATATAACTTAACCGAAACGCTGAATATCCATGTTACTGATTTTATACTTAAAGCTATGGATAAAAAACAGATGACCGTGCTAGTCCTTTTGGATCTAAGTAAAGCTTATTATGATAGTATAAATTATGACTTACTTCTTGGCAAACTCAGAAGCCTAGGAGTATCGCCATCAGCACTTAAATGGTTTTATAGTTATCTAACAGGCAGGAGACAAGCCGTACGTATTGGATCAACTCTGTCCAGTAAGCTACCGTTAAAAAATGGGGTTCCACAAGGTTCAATCCTTGGACCTATCTTGTTTAGCTTGTATATTAATGATTTACCTACTGTTGCACAGCACTGTAACATTGAATCGTACGTAGATGATTCCAAACTATTTTTGGCTTTCTCCTTAAATGAATTGGATGATGCTGTAATCAAAGTTAATCAAGATCTGAAGTTGACCTTTGAATGGTGCTGCACCAACTACCTACTAATAAATCCTACTAAGACAAAGGTAATGGTATTTGGAGTACCCCAACTTGTTTCCAAGTTACCTCAGGATATAACTTTTACTCTAATGGACAAACAACTTACAATTTCATCAAATGCAAAAGACCTTGGTGTCACATTAGACCCATACCTGAACTATAACGATCATGTAGCTGATGTAGTGTCCTCTTGCATGAGAGCATTGGTACAGATAAATAGAGTTCGCCACCTTTTTAAGCGTGAAATTTTAATCAAAATCATAAATTGTTTGGTAACTATATTACTGTTCTTCAGTTTGGGCATCTACATCTGAAACGAATATTGGAAAGCTTCAGCGTGTTCAAAATTTCGCTGCTATGATAGTAACTGGAACGAAAAAGTTTGAACATATTACTCCCAATTTAAAGGACCTGAAGTGGCTGCCGGTTGCAATGGAACTCTATATTAGGGATGCTATCATGACATTTAAATGTGTAAATGACCTTGTGCCATCTTATCTGTGTGGAAAGTTGAATAAAAGACAACAAATAAGTGGTCGTATAACCAGACAATGAAATGACTTTCAGATACCTAAATGCAGAACTGCAACAGGGCAGAAGTCTTTTGAGTATTGCTCTGTATCTATTTGGAATTACCTCAGCCCAGCTGCCAAACAGTTGTCCTTGATTGAACATTTTAAACATTATCTTAAGAAATATTTTCTTAATATATTCCTAAATAGTGCCTAGATTGTAATCTTTCCTGTTGCATGTATAATTTATAGATTTAATTTTTTTAGAAATCATTTGTAAATTAGTTATAAAAACATTTGTAAATTAGTTTTGAAAAGCTCATTTTCGAGATAACTAATAAATATGTATGTATGTACATGTAACTGTACTATGTTGCTGAGAACAAAAGCCACATTTGTTACTACCATCCGTAGTATTCAGTAAAGCGGCTGCAGAGGAGAGATTTTCGTCATCAACATTCGCTCTATCCCTTTCCCTCTCGAGCTTCCTTACTCAAAACATAACCCTCCCGGAATTTGAAAAACAATTCAATATCAACAGTTGTATCATCATCGTCACTGTTTTTTGCAAGTTCGAGCTCCCATTTCTCTTGCAAATCGCCTGGTAATTTTGTTTCCAGTATGGGTAACATAACTATAGTAAGATTTTCGTTCTTTTCTATCTTAAGTCCATTCAATTCCAGACTTCTCAACCGATTTCTTAAGGTGTCGTAGACGTATCTTAGAGCTTTCAAAACAGTTACATCTGGTGTCTTCAATCCAAGAATCGACTTGACCAACTCGCTGATTACCAGTCTCTTGCGCCCAAAACGGTCTTTTAAATCTTGCAATGCCTTCTCATAATTGTCATTAATTACAGAGTATCCTTCGATACTTTGAATTGCTTTCCCCGATAAACTGGCTCTGAGATGAGTTAATCTCTGCACATTGCTTAACTTACGATTAGAACCAACGGCAGCATGAAATGCATCATTGAAAGATGGCCATTCCAATATTTTTCCAGAGAACTTGGGTAGCTTCAACGATGGTAGTTTAACACTTTGAACTTTGGATGTTGCCACAGTTGTATTTCGTCCGATGTATATTTCAGCTTGATCTTCAGCTTGAACAATTTGTGCACGCACATCTCCCCATTTTTCAATCTCTGCTTCAGCGAGATAGTCGTCATCAGCATGTGTTACTATTTCTTCTACCACTTTAATGCATTCGCTCTCAATCCCATTTAATTTCAGAAGTTGGCGTTCCACACGCTTCGCGTCAGCTTTTTCTCCCATCAATCTGTCTAACTCCATCATTGTTCTTTCCATGCTATTCGTCAGAAATTTCTTCTTTCGTTCCATTTTAATAAGAAAAGAATCTGCACCATCATGTTGAAAAGATTGCCTTTCATTTCTATTCTCCATATCGGGTTCAGCTTCTCTTGTAGCTTCGCTAATAGTGCTAAGGTCTTGTCTAAAATGCCCCAATGGCTTTTCTTTCGATTCAGATTTCTGAACTAATGGGGTAGACGACTTCGGCTCTTGTAACATTTGCATCATAATTTCCATTGATTGACGAAATGAAGTAAGATCATTTTGAATAGAATGTCGCATCTCATGAATAGAGTTTTCCACTTGAATAATATGCACTTCTGAATTTTCCAAACGTTTTTCTAAGGTATTGTCCGTAATTTGCGGAGAAAATTGTTCGTCAAAACACTTGTGTTCAACAACGAGATCATCTTCAACGATCATTGTAAATTTTGTTCGATAATACTGCAGCAGCCTTGCTTTCAACTCTGCTTCTGTACCATGCGCATCCAACCCGAACGTCGAGCAACATACTTTTAAATCGCTTATTGACAATCGTTCAACTAAGCTTTCTGCTTCTTGTATATTCCTAAGTCCAACTTCGAATTCTGCTTCGGTTGTTGCTGTGCCTGTGGCCATAACCTCTGTTCATATACGGTAGTTTATAACTTAAAACTAAGTAACCATTTCCTGCTACTAATGTATAATTCAGTCAAATTCTATATCTGGCTTCACACGCTTCGCTTAATAAACTTATTATACTGTCACTGATTAAAGTGTTCTCGCTCTACAAACCGCGTCTTACACTTCAGCAATTGTCTATAATACTTGAACTCGGCGACTATATATGCTCTTGTAAACAGCACCTCGAAAACGCTCCTAATTCAAGTCTTATTGTAAAATCGTTTGTTTTTTACACACAACAAGTTTTTACTTAATTATTTATGCAATCTGCTCTTAATGAGTAAGGCCATTCAATTTGAAACAACAGGCTTGATTAATCGGCCATATCGAGATTGGTACACCGGAACAGCAACAGCAAGGTTTTAAATCCAGTAGTGTTCATTTTACTATGGCCGAGATTTCCCCCCCCCCCCTTGCAGGTCCGCTAACCTGATCACTGTCTTGTACCCAGTCACTTTGCTGGCAGTCCTGGCCAGTAACCACAAACCAACATGTCCTCACCGTTAAATTAACAATAATCTTCTGCGCGAATATTCCCACAATAGTTCAAGTGCGGGAAAGCCATATAAGTAATGAATGTAGAAGGGTTGTTCCACAGGGTTAGGGGTGGGACA